>NW_005054407.1:680785-834745 GCF_000277835.1 Geospiza fortis | reverse complement strand
TTATCTGTGATATGAATTAAAAAAAAATTAATTTAATTTAGATTTTATATTTTACCAATTACAATAAGCAATTGCTGAATGACAGCTTCCTGAAGGTCTATTAGAATTGTTCAAAAATGTATAGCTAAGCAAAAGTTAAGAAGTTTAAAAAATTACTAAAGAAAATAAGTTCTTTAGGTGCCCAAACCCACTAAGATATTGCAGTTATTGAGCCATTTTGCAATTGAAATTCAGTTGAATAAAAAAAAAACTTCATGAAACAAAAAGTATTGACCTTAATTATAGAGTGCTTGTAATCAATTCCACGGATATATCTTTCAGGTCATCATCACCCATCAGAGAATGGAACAAGATTCATATTTTCCTTTAGCATTTCTTGCAATTCTTTCTACTTGGTTTATTCCCCTACACTGTGAAAAACTCATAGAGTGGGGCTTCTCATGTATGAATTTCATTAATCCTGTCTTTTGCTCTTTTGCTTCTAGCTTTATAACTGAAGAGTTACTGTGCTATGAGGATGATATCATTTTAAGTATGGAAGATTAAACCTTCATAGACTCCCCAGTTTCTCTCCCTATTTGCTTTAACAAGTTATGAGACAGCAAATAATCCTGTGGAAAAGACTGACTGACTAAAGTAAGTGATTTGGAAGGAAAGAATAAGACTTAATTTACATAAAAGTTGTGTGCACTAACTGAGCTCTCTTGGCTTCTTCAAGTCCTACCCCCATACTTATTTTCCCTTTAGTGAAGTAATTATGAAATATTTTCAACCCCGACTCTTTCAGATTTTCTGTCCTTTATGTTTCATACATTTTGGTTTTTGCAACTGGATATATACACATGCTTAAAGAAATTAGAGATGGCTTTCAATGTAGCATTTAAAAGATGTGCAAGATAAAGTTGGCAAAAAAGGTTGTGGCTTTTTACTATGAATGGTGCTATCTTACTGGCCAACTGAATACAGAAATTCTCATGTGGTTGTATTAGTATGATTACTTTTGGATTAAAAACAGCAAAATGCTGGTTTTTAATTGGCACATTTCTACTTTATAGGTGAAACACAGACCTTTCTTTTTACCTGTATTTTTTTTAATTGTGAAAACTTAAATGAACAGAGTAATTGACTTTAAAATAATCTACCATGTGGTACATCATGCATTACATTTAAGAATTATGCAGATAAAGAATGGGGAAGAGCACACTAGCCACCTGCTCTATAAGAAAAGGATATCTGAGTTCCAGTTAGCACGGATACACAAGTAACATATTTGAAAAAGATCAGTAATAATTCTCTGACAGTTATATTGGCTCCTTTTGAAACATTTTTGTGATTGATGTGAGCATCAGAGGTCAAAAACTGAGTTTGTTACCAAAGCTTTTACACAGGTTTTCTGTAGCTCAGGTAGTTTAGTAAGCACTGTGGTTGTTTTTCTTGTCAAGAGACCAGCAGAGATCAACTGCTGTTCTGTTATGAGTTCAGACTACCCTTTTCCAATGCAGTGACTCCTTTTTATATTATTATACATTTCAGAATTAGCTGCATTTTATTCTCATTTTTAAAATTTCTGACACTCATACCTACCTCAAAACTATTTTCAGCATTGTTTGGAAAGTTTAGCTAAGTTAGTTGAACTAGAAACATTTTGGTCTCGCTGCTTTTCATCTCCAGATATGTACAATTAATATACACAGGACATTATCATAAACTTTGATTACAAATATGTACAAAAAACTTTAAAAGATATTTCAATGCTATAACATTTAAGTGAAAATGGTTTTCACTCAATCCAAAGTGCCAAGTCATACTTCTTTACAGATTCTCTGAAGTGCTGCTTTAAGAATGAGGGAAGCTAACTCTACTACAACATTGCCTAAAGTCTTCTGATTAAAAATATTTTCTGAAAAATGAGTTTACATGCGACCTTCCTCTAAGCTGAAGAGGGCTTAGAGAGGAGTCTCTTCTGCCTAAAATAGTACAAAAATTTAAAAACACTATTTAGACAACAGCAGTTGTCACTGACTTCAGGACACTAACTCTTGCTCTGAATTCATTGAGACACAAGCATCCACTCTCTGGATTCATCCTCACTACGTGTGCTTATGGTTTTCCGTATCCTGCTCTGGATGTCTGCACATTACTCTTGCAGGTACAGTCAATTTCACTATTGAGTGTATAGAACTTCTAGGGAGACAAAAGTACTCTCTGCAGATACCTCCTACCATCAGCTACTGTACTATCTGGACATCCAAACTTTCTTCTTCAAGTTTCTCAAGCAAAAAACTTATTTTAAAGAGATTTAAAACCCAACTTGGCCAGAGAAAGAAGCTGCGATTAACACTGTTGATGTTTCCAGGCCAGTTATAAAATCCTTTCAGGCCATAAAATAAAATTCTGTGATTGGGAGCTTTATTTTCCCTAGTGATGCTAGAAAACTCTTAGTCTGAGTTACCAACATCTGCATGTATAAAAGGATCAGGAGCTCTTCTGAATACTGAAATATTTTAGTAAACATATTAGTAATAAGCCATATAGTGGATATAAGCACACACAAGGACCTACTTAATTACATTACTTATATGAACACAGATGCAGCACCTCAATATTAATGTAACAAAACCAAATAGTCAGAATGAGAAAATAAAGGCTCTGGATTTTCTGCAACATTAGCTAGATTTAACATATTTCGTTTTGCTCTTTTATTTTTCTTATTAAAATAAACCAGCATGAAAAGTTATGTAATAGATCCCAGTTTAGTAAAGTGTCATTTACACAAAAGCCTAAAGAGATCCTTATTCCATAAAATATTTAAGCAAATAGTAATACATTTATATTAAAGGATGTCCATATTATTTACTTTATGGATTTGCTTTATAGGACAATATATTCATTGTTATGTTATATATATTGAGGATCTAATGCAATTTGATAGTAACTTATTCTAGATTGCTGGATGCAGCAAATTCTTAACTGTATATTGAAATTCTTTCCAAAAATATTCTGAGTGCATTCTTCTGATAGGACTACTTGTTTTCTCCCTTTGTTAAGTGTTTTGTATGCAGTAGTATGGCTCTTTGGCTTTTTTGTTTGTTTGTTTGTTTATTTTTATGGGCATTTACAATGTGCACATTAAATCTTTAACAAATTATGTTTACACATTTATAGGTAATCTGAAATTTATTTGAATTGAAAGCACATATGGTGTTATTCAAATTTGTAAGATCTGCCTTGGACGATCTTTGTCCCAATATTTATGAAGATGGTTCTATTACTGCATTTATTTTAAGGATGACCATGCACTCTGTCTTTTACTTTCATTTCCTTTTTTTAAGTTTAATTGGTTAAAGATTACCCAGTTTATTTGTGAACTGAAAACCTCTATAATTCTTTAGTTATTAAATTAACTGTTAGCCTTTCCCTTAGTCTTCCAGTATTAAAATCTGGTAAACATTCTGTTATGTCAGGCTTCCTGACAGAATCTATTTTGTATTTATTATTAAGAGAAAACTGGGATGAATATTTTAAGAGTAAGTATTGCTTATGACTGCATGCTCTTACTCAAGTGAGCAATGAGAAAGTCAAGCTGTGAATTTTGCTTTAAAGCAGTTTCATGACAGAGATCATGGTACTGGCATGAAGAAGAACTACTAAATCACTCTTTGCCTTTCTATTTGCTCACCTTTTCAAGACAGCATGTATTTATACCTAGACATTCATCCTGGGATTCATGTCAGAGTAGTTTTACAGGAAGAAGAGGGAAGCTTAGGTGAGAAGTTAAGGACTGCAAGATTGCTTTTCCTGTGGGTATCTCACTGTCACATTTGAGTTTTTCTTGAGTCTGGATATGCTATTATCAGAATGATTGCTGATTCTGACTCACAGAGGAATGCTCTTGAATGGGTAGATGTAGAAGTGCAGTATTGCCTTTTGCCTTATATTTGACACAATATTCTTATCTAGGTTTTAAAACTACCAAACTACTAAAGACAAAAGCTAAAATGGAATAAAAGAAATAATGAAGAAAAAAAAAAAAAACAGCAAAAGGCCTACACAAAAAAAAAGAACACAAAAAACCCACTGAGTTTATTTCTGAGGAGAGAATAAAGGGAGAATTTACAAATTTAAAAAGGTGCACATGAGAGTAAAAATTTAAATGTCAACAGACCATTAACATGAAATCAAATCATTAAATCTTAGAAAGCTTCACAGTTCATACTCCTTCAACCATATGACAATATAGTAAGCTCATCAGTTAATAGTTCTTTGCTTATCCTCTTCTTTGCACAATGCAGTTTCTTTTTTTCTGATGGAATGTAAATTTCAGTCAGGGCTCTGCATGGATCAGTGACTCCCTGGGGCTGGAGGTCTCCCCTTGTGGCTATAATTTTGGTGCTGTGTGGCCAAGGCCCATGTCACTCCCCTAGCCCTCCCTCCCAGGGGACAGGCCAAGGATGGGCTGGGACACTGACCTCAGGTCACTGCCAGGGTACATACCCAGACCTACAGGGTCTATGATTCACATAAGCATTGTTGGAACACTGTGGCTGAAGTGGGCATCCAATGTGAGGTCTCTGGCTTAGAAGCACTTCTCCAGAGAAGGAGAAGCCATTCTTCAGGCATCCTCTAATTCTTTTCATAACAGCCAGAAAATTTGGAGAAGATGGGAGTAGGCTCAGAATCCCGACAAATTTTTATCTTGGTTTATTTTCTGTGAAAGTTTACTTAAAAATCTGACTTACTTCCAGTATTTTGAAGAGCATATAAATATACAAAGATATTTCACAAAAGTTAGAAAAATCCACAAACCCCTAACTTATTTTATACAAGATGAATTCAAAATATTTAAGAGCCTCAGTTGTAAAAGCTTAATTCATGCTTCCATAATGAATAATTTATTTACTTGGAAATGAAAGACTCTTAACATGAATAAAATTTATTTATAGGAGTCAAAATGTCCACATTCAACTAAATGTAATTGGACAAGCAGTTTGATATTGACTTATAGTATCTGTTCATTTTAAAGGCATTTTCAAAATTTCTTTTTACTTATATACAATTTTAGTATGGTTGGAGTACATTCTGCTCTTCCATCAGAAGACTTTATTTTAAAAGTATGTTCTTTCAAAATGTATTTTTATTATTCCTTGTTCTGTAAGAGTTAGCAGTGTTCAGCCTAACAAAACAGAGTTGCTAAGATTCTTGCCCATAAATACATCAGGAAGGTAAGCTCCAGTAATATCCTGCATTTGCCTTTCAAATTTTATGAGCTGGGGCAAGAAGTGGTCAGCCACAGAACTGTGGTGGGTTGACCTCAAACTTCAGCCCACGTAACTGCTCTCTGACTCTCCCACCCCAGCTGGATGAGGTGGGCAAGTAATTTGAAAAAGCTCATGGTACAGACCAGGAGATCACTTAGTGATTATCACAGTGGGAAAAACAGAATGGACTCGGGACCTAAATGCTTGGATCTCCACAGGCGGTGGGAATGTTTTGTGTCCCACATTGCAGGGTCTCCAGGTCATCTGGGTCCTGTGACGGCATTCACAGGGGTTCTTGGGTTGAGGGAAGAGACGAGGATCTGACTCCATGTTTCAGAAGGCTTGATTGATTATTTTATGATATATATTACATTAGAACTATACTAAAAGAATAGAAGAAAGGATTTCATCAGAAGGCTAGCTAAGAATAGAATAGCAAGGAATGATAACAAAGGTTTGTGGCTCGGCTCTCTGTCCGAGCCAGCTGGGCGGTGAATGGCCATTAACTACAAACATCCAACATGGGCCAGTCACAGGTCCGCCTGTTGCATTCCACAGCAGCAGATAATCATTGTTTACATTTTGTTCCTAAGGCCTCTCAGCTTCTCAGGAGGAAAAATCCTAAGGAAAGGATTTTTCATAAAAGATGTCTGTGACAGGGTCCCACCCCAGGTAGTGTGGTAGCACAGGTAGGCTCAGCTCCCTGAGTGCACGAGTGTCAGAAATGCAAAATATCTCTGTATGTCTATAGCCACCAATTCTATGTCTTTCTCCATCACAATTTTTTTTTTCTAGAAACAGGTGCTTCTCTGCTAAATGTAGAAAGATATCTGTTCTCTAGAAATCTTTTGTATTACTTATCTGCATCTTTAAATATTGTCAAAATATGTATTTCAACATTCTTCTGTCTAGAAACCTTCTATGAGAACCGCAGGTGATTTTGTAATTGACTCATTTGGTGTTGTTAATACCTGCACTTTACACTGTGTTGTTATAATCTGTGAGTTGTGACCTTTTTTTTTTGCTTTTCACAGGAAAACAAAATTGACATTAATTTTTCAAATGCACACATACTTAAATTACAAGCAAGCTCTCACCATAGCTGTCTTTTTCATTGAAGACTAGTATAAAACATTTTTTATCAGAGATTTAGATTCTTGCACTTTATAGTTTCATACAGAAAGAAAAAGAGTTTCTTTCTCTTCAGTAAATATTAATTTAGGAAAATTTACATTTGTGTTATGCATTTATATTAAAACATAGGCTCACTTTGTAAATGTCTTAGGACCATACATTTTTACCCTAATAAAACTTTAATCTAGAACAGTCATAGCAAAATATTGAGTTCCAAACAGTGATGCTGAAATACCAGTTTTATTCCATATACATCTCTGCTAACTGAAAAATTGCCCTTTTATGGACACACACAACCTAGTTTTCTACCAAACTTTATTATTCAAAACATATAATTATTGGTTTGTGAAAATCGCAGCTCTATTACCCACTGTCCCCCTTAAATTAGGTTAAAATTTAGACTAAGCAGAACATTACTAATTCTTTTCTCAAAATTTGTAGCTCAGATACTGACTGATGGTCTCATTCAAGATCTAGTAAAGCACACACTTAACACTGCAGACAATTAAATGTATCTTTAAAGACATGTCCTTGTTTAAATACAATTCTTAACTCCATCAAGAATATTTTAGATTATGTAAAAAACAAGTCAAAGCAAGGAGAAACAGAAAATTATAAGATTCAGCATTGTTATTTAGAGAGAATGCAGTATGTGCTAAATTACCCTATAATTCATTAACCTTGGTAAATCTACAAGAGTACTTTAAGTTCAACATCTGCTCACGTACCTTTGAAGTCTGAGGCTAACCACAAAAAATACAGTTATGCTGATTTAGCAGTTGAATCTCTAAGTTAAGATGACATTCAGAGCATAGTTTGTAATTATCAGAAGCAAATCCCTTAGAAATGCCTGAATGTTGAAAAATGCATTTCCATCAATACATCCTTCAGCATGCATTACATCATCCAGAAGGAATAAAATTATAATTTTCATAAAGTCTTAATCTAAAAAATTATACTTGGCTACAGTTAATGATGAAGTTTTTATTTCCCATAAATTATACCAGTATACAGACAGCTTCAGTGCTTCCCTAACAGCACCTCAAAAATACATTAATATCTTCCTATAATTAATTACAGGGAAAATAGAAAGTGATTTTTTTCAGATTTATATTAGCATAATGAGAAAATGAAACCCTTGAAATCTCTAACAGATATTTAGATACATTTATTCAGTGTATTTCTTATCAGATAATAATTTTTCTTGAGGAAAATAATTACATCAGCATATCTTCCTCCCTACTCTGTTTACACTTTTTGTATAGTTTAAAATCCATATTTCTGCCTGTCAGTTAAAAAGAAATAATACTTTTTTTTCTCCTCTGTTTATTTCTAGAATACAAAGTGTACAGAGTAGATATAATAGACCACTTACATATATAACATGTAGATATAATGACTGCCTTCATTTAAAACCAAAAACTTCTTCAATCTGTTGAAATGTCATTCCTATTCTGTTCTGATTATACACATCTTAATGATGTCACATCTCTGGCTACAACTTTAAATTTACCTGAGTTTAAGAAATCAAGGTGAAAAAAAGCCCTATCTTTTACTGTTTGAATTTAGAAAAGGAAGAAAATTTCTTGTATCTCCTCCATGTCTGCTAAAATCTATCCCTATTGAAAGCTGCATAAACTTTTCCATTGATTTCACTTCTTCACAAGCCTACAGTCTTTCATATAGGTATGCAGTGCTCCTGGAATAAATAAATATCACATTAAAAATGTTGAGATATTTTCAAGTGAATGAAGGAAGATTTTGGACAGAATCCAAGTGCCTTTTTTTTTCTTGTGACAGGAAAAACCAATTCTGACTGACAAGTATCTCAAGTGGAGAAGAGGACATTGGTTGTTACATTGAGGGCACTTTCAAGTCTTAGTATTCAACGAGTGGAGAAACATCTGATGGAAAACTGCACAATATGCTGGAATCATATGTGTCATTAAACACACTTTTTGCTTAAAGTCACTGTCATTTTTATTCTTTCAAGCCTTCAAAAGGAAACAGCAATATCTGTGAATGATAGCTTTTATCATGATAATGCCATATTGCACTCACTAAACAACAGTTTCATATTTTACTGGGTCACACTGGTGACATTAATGGCAGTGGATTCAAGATTAAGAAGTACATATTCACGGATACCTGCATGACTGGAGTTGAATAAATTATGATTATGAGTAATAGATTCTTGTTTTGAATAGCTCACAGAAATATGCATTGAAATTTGATGCATTTAAAGTTATTCTTTATTTTTCATATTTCTGAAAATGTGACTCATGTCCTCAAAATGTCAAGTGATAATTCTAAAAAGTCTCCTATTCTACACCTTCTGGTGTCATGCTTTCGTTTTTTCATTTTATAAAATATATGTGCAAACTGCTCATTACCTGATGTGATATATGGGTTTTCTTCTTCTGTTTCCTTTAGCATGACAAATAATTGAGTCCCTAATTAATCATTAATTATTGGTTCACTAATTAAAATTAATTAGTATCACAGTATTTTAAATATCTGTGGAAAATTATGTATCTTCTTGAAGCTGTGTATGATATATTAGACCTGGCTATACCAGCATACATTGTTATATTGAATTAACAGGTTGGTTTGCTCCATTAAATTGAATTGATTTTATAAATTCTTACCATTATTCCTACATGCTCTTTTGTTCCTAAGCTTTGATCCATAACACTTCTGCAAATTCTTATTCTTTCAAGCAATTCAGAAATGTTACCATATTTTGCTATTAAATGATTTTATCCCTTTTCTCTAAGCAACTTTTTCCTTAAACAGATTTAGACTTTTTTTCCCATGGATTTCCCTTTCTCTTTTGTTAGCCTAACAAGTCTCATAACATTCCTGCCAGCAGAATAGAAAATCAGAGGAAATTTTAGCATAAATATCCCTAGGCATGTTGTTTTCCTTTTAAGTTAAGAGCATATGCTCTCATTTTAATCGCTGTGGAGAAACAGATTCTTCTTGGGCGCAGCTCAGCATTGAAGCTCTGGAACAGAGGCTGTTCAGATCACCCAGAGTAGGGAACTGCAACATAACCGTTGCCTTTGTATTATGCAGCAGACCTTTTTTATTTTCCAACTGGGTGCAGAGGAGAAGGTTTGCATCTGGACGCCAGCTTACACACAGTTAAGGTACATAACTGGAGGTGCAAACATGGGCATAAAATGTATATTTGATACATCAAAAGTAACTTTTAAACAACTTAGATTGGTAAACTAAATGGCATAAATATCCTTTAATCTAGTATGTCCTTCCAGGCACTCAGAAACCCATTAGTGTTTTATCTGTTTCTTCTGTAATTCTGAGAGAGCTTAAAGACCGATCACAACCACATTCAGGCTGTACAAGACATATACAAACCTGTAAAAAAGAACAGTATATATTTATTATAACAATATTTATTTATTACAACAGTATTCATACCTGAATGAACTTTTATCACACAGAATATTCATGTGACCAAACAGGATCACATCTTTTCTGCAGATAAAAGGATTTATTCATAGCCTAAGTAATGTTTAACAGTGTAATAAAAATACAACAAGCAGATATCATTAATCTAATTACACTGATATTAACAATTTTCAGTCAAATTGTTAAATCATAGCATCATAACTAGCAATGCAGTTAAAATTATTGTGCACACAGATATTCTAGCATCTTCCCCTTTTCTCCATTGCAATACTCACCTCTCTCAGCACCTACAGTCAAAGGACAAAGGCTATTTTTCCTACCACGCGATTCTTCTGTGAGTTGCCAGCATCCAGAGCCCTTTGTCAAGGGTAGTATGGTGTCAGTAGTGGTGATAGTTTTCTTTTTCTCTTTTTTTTCTTTTTCTTTTTTCTTTTTTCTTTTTTTCTTTTTCTTTTTCTTTTTCTTTTTCTTTTTTTTTCTTTTTCATCTTTTTCTTTTTCTTTTTCTTTTTTTTTCTTTTTCATCTTTTTCTTTTTCTTTTTCTTTTTTTTTCTTTTTCATCTTTTTCTTTTTCTTTTTCTTTTTCTTTTTCTTTTTCTTTTTCTTTTTTTTTTCTTTTTCTTTTTCATCTTTTTCTTTTTCTTTTCCTTTTTCTTTTTCTTTTTCTTTTTCTTTTTCTTTTTCATCTTTTTCATCTTTTTCTTTCTTTCTTCTTTTTCTTTTTATTTTCTCTTCTCTTCCTTTCATGTTTCCAAGCAGTCTGTTGCTAACACTACTCTTTTTTCCCTGATGCAGAATTTTACCTTCAATGACCATTAAGTTTTATTAAACCCCTACCATATGTGGCACAATTCCTTGATACAGTTGCATAAAGCTAAGCTGAAGCTACAAGCAAGTTAGAAGACAGTCATCAGATTGCTGGGCAATGTGGTGTTGCAGCTAAAACTAAGCTGAAACAAACTCAAGACCGGACACGTCCATAAAGTCCTGAAAAGCTATTAGCCCTTTTATTCCTAAGTTAATAAAAAAACTCTGATGGGCTAAGAACTGTGAAGAACCTACATCTGCTGTTTTGCAGTGCTATAGCTGTAATTGTTCTTCAGGGTACTCTGAATTCTTACAGAATTTAAGAGCTCATATCTTGTACATGGCTTTTCTAACAAATTATCATTTTCTGTTTCATTATTTTCCTTTTTCATTTGATGTTTTCTAACAAGAGTGAACTTTTCTCTGAGGTAGCGTCTTGTTTTCCTTCTGCCCACAAATCCTTAGTCTGCTTAGTGTGCTAAATTCTCTTTGAATAACTAAGATTCTAGAAGCATAATAGACCTTTTCTAACCTAAGCTTTAACAAGCAAGTTTTCTGAGGCTGAGCTATTCATCCAAAGAATGCCTTAAAAGCCTTTAAATAAACATCTTTTAAATAAATTTTAAATAAACAGCTTTCCACTTATGTCTAAGGGCACATCCATCTAGCAGAGTGTTGTAGTTATATAACTTTGTGTAAGCAAAATAAAACCAACTATATGTGTTGGTTTGTGTTGTTTTTCTGTGCAATGTGTCTAAAATAATGTGAGGATTTTTTTTTATTTTATTTCAGCAGTGCAGTATTTTTATAGAATGAAAACAGGGATATATCTTGCATGTGTTGGGATTGCCTTAGGGCACATGAAAATGCTTGAACAGGAAAAAGCAAACTAGGAGAAAACACATATATATATACACACAAAATTAAACTATAATGCTTAGTGTTGCCAGGTTATTGTATTAAATTCTCCATAGTCTAATTCAGTTGAGAGTTACAATATTTGTACAAAATACATATCACTTGAGAAGAGCTGCTGAAATTTTCATTTCCTTTCAGATCTTTCATCTAAAAATTCACCAAACCCCCAAACCCATAACCTGAATTTCTCTTAGGTAAGAAGCCTCAGAATCTGAAAGCTCCTTTTTTTGTTTTTAAAATGTGAAGTTCTAAAAGTGAAATCCATATTTTTTTTCAAAATACTCCTGAATGTGTTTTTTCCTTTATATATACCAGGACAAAATGTTGATGTATTCAACCCTACATCTTCATTTGCAATTGAGCTTTCCTGTTGTTGCTGAATTTTGATAATTCTCTGAATACAGACAATGAGTCAGGTTAAAAAATGAGACACGGATTAATCTGCACGTGGTGGAAATTTTTCCACAAATCAAGCATACCAAGGAGAAAGCAGAAGAAAGCACACAGTAAGGTTTACATAAACCCATCTATGTAGCACATAGCTATTGCCTATCTAATACATAATCACTCAGTTTGTGCAACCTTATGCAATACCTGAGCCTGCATGGGCCTCTTCGGGGTCTCTGGGGGTCACTTAGGGAGGTGCCCCTTACTCCATTTCCAAGTTCACCTCAGGACACACAGAGTACAAGACTGCTGGCCAAATAAGATGTGACCTACAGCTCCAGCACCACATTTTCTTTAACAATTGCCAAGCAGGACATAAAATGCAAAAGCTTTCTATAAGCAACACCTGCTTAACACACCTTATAACATCTACATGAGGGGGTCAAAAGAGGGGTCAACGAGGAGAATGTTACCATCAATTTCCATCTACAACAGAGATCAAAGAGGGACAGAGAATTCTGTTTAAAGGCATCTCCATCTGTAATGGTTTCACTGGTTTATGCTATTAAAGTCCTTTATTACTTATATCCTTTTTTATGTGTCATGATTTTGTGACAGAAGACAAGTTTTTATTATTTTCCTAGTCCTTTGTGTGATCCAGCATGTATTGTTCAACTAAATTTTCAGTTGTGAACTATTATTAACTTACCATATTATAGAAGAGTCTTTTTAACAACTGCCAGTGCTTGCCAATATGTGTCCAATAAACTGCAGTGTGAGTACAATTATAGCTAGACTGGTTGTGGCTGTGAAAATGTCAACTGTAAAGTTTTACCACCTTTAAAAAAATACATATTTTTTTAAAAAAGAATGAAGTAGTTAACCTCTACAGAGTTTTCTAATGAATGAAGAAATAACCCAAAACAAGGAAAAAATTAATGCAATCAGATGCAATACAATGTTTGAGATCCAAATGGGAAAAAGGAAGACTGTAAGATTTACAGGAAAGCAGAGAAAATATTTGTGTAGGAACTGTGGTTTTGCTTTGTTGTTTGTGTGGGGTTTTTTGTTTGCAGTTGATTTGCTTTTTTCTTTTCGCTGCCTGATACAATTTCTTTGTTTCTTATTTCCTTTTTTTTTTTTCTTCTTTTTTATGGCACATACTGTCAGTGTAATATAAAGCCTCTGTTAGTTTTGACAGCAATAATTCAGTGATACTTCACATTTTCCTTTGGGGCCTGATTCATTGAATAGTTACCTGAGTCATTCTGACACCTGCAGTAAAAGTCACATTACTAACAGCAATATATAGCTTAATAAGATCCTTTTTTTCACTTAGAAAATTACCATGCTTTGTAACAAAAATGTAACCACAGGGAATTTTATTAGCACGGGTGAATAGAAAGAGCAGCAAAAGCATCCTGAGAGCACTTGAGCAATGAAAAAGACCACAAGACATGATCTATGTAAATTGAATTCATACCATATTGCGCCATGAGCTCTGTTCGTGCTTAATATGTGCATTGTGACTTTGAGGTAGCCAGAGTCACACTTAAAATGCAGTGGAACTTCCATTAGGATTCAAAGATTTTGGTTTCCAATTCTACTATAGAATTGCAACTTAAAAAGACTTCAAATACTCTTTTCCCTTAACTTTCTCTTGGGTATCAAAAAAAAAAAAAAAAGACAAAGCTTCCTGGTTTTGTCTGACTGTCATTTTCTCTCTTTTTTTAAAAATTTCTTTCTTATGTTCTTTCTCTCTTTCTTTTATATTAAACTGTACAAAATCTTTTTGCCTTTTTCATAAATTTGTATGATTTCTTTTTATAAAGTACAAAGAAGAGGATTTCTTGTTCAACTTTATAAATTGGCAATAAAGGCAGACAAATCACCTTTTGTGTTTTTTGTTTTTTTTTTCTTGTAGGCAAGAACATGCATCTGAATATATGGTATTGCTTTGAGTTGTCCATTGAAGAGGCAGCTAGAGCATGGAGCCAATAATTCAAAAGAAAGAGTTGGCAAACTGAATTGCAACCTGGTGCTGCAGCAAGTCATCAGATTTCAAATCAGCTTTTTTTCCTACAGGAGGGAATGACTTTATCTTATAGAGATGTCTAAGCTTCTTTTAAAGTGACACAACCACATATTTCTCTTGTTTTGGAGTCTATGTCAATGTTAGTTTCTACATGCTAGGTTTTTGTTAAAAGGGCTGAAGCTGGGACTTATTTGACAGAGTGTGGTGTAGTGTTTTAAACCAGAACAGGTTTAATAGATGCATGCAGCATCCCACTCCCCAGTAGTGGGACAGGGAAGAAAATCAGAAGGGCAAAAATGAGAAAACTGGTGGGTTGAAAGACTTTTTAATAAGTAAAGCAAAAGCTGAATATGCAAGCAAATCAAACTAATTCATTTGCTTCTTCAAATCAGCAGACAGTTATTTAGCCTTTTCCAGGAAAACAAGGCTTCTTCACATGTAATAGTTACTTGGGAATATAATAGCCAGAGGAAATAGAAAAAAAAAAACCCAGGCAAAACACAAGAACAAGAAATCTCATAGCTTGAGATGAAGTCAAGGAGATCACTTACCAGTTGCCATCATGGACAAAAAAGACTCAGACTGGGAATAATTTGGTTTATTGCCCATTAAGCAAGATATGAATAGTGAGAAAGAAAAGCACAAGCATTAAACTCCTTTCCGCCCCCTATTCCCTGGCTCACCTTCACAACTTCATCCCCAATTCTTCTATCTTCTCCCCATCAGAGCAGTTCAGGGGAAGATGGGAAATGGAGGTTGTGTTGATAACATCTGCTCTCTGCTGCTCCTACCTCCTCACAAGTTTACCCAGTTCTGGCTGGACTATGCACAGACAGCAGGGTGAAAAAAATCCCTTCCCCCATGGAATTCCTCCTTCTCTTCAGGCTTGAATCTTAGTTCTAACCTCATCTATCTTCATGACATTTTTATCCTTTCTTAAATATGTTTTAAGTGGGGCACCACTATTTTGGCTGAGGCCCTCAGCCATGCCCTCTGGTGAATTCGTTGGGGCCAGCTGGAACATGGCATATCCAATGTGGGCAGCCCCAGTCTCTCCTCACTGAGACCACCCCTGCAGCCCTCTATTACCACAACTTTGGCATCTAGATTCAATACACTTTAATTCAGTATTTCCTGATTTCATAAAGAGCAAGACCACCTTCTTCACCACTATTTGTTCTCGCAGTATCATTTTGTTCTCAATAATTTTTTGTTCTGTCACGTACGCAAACTGGAAATTTATGTGATAACACTCTCCTCTACACCCCCACACAGCAGGAGAGAAGAGGACCATTGTATTTAATGGTAGCATAGTCTTACCTGAAATGAAAATAATACAATATTGTATTTTTATATGGCATCAGTGAAAAAAGGCAAATAAGAATTATTCTTTATTTGTGACTAAGTAGATCCTCATTCATCACTCACCTTGTTTATTCCTTTCTAATTACTTTGTAGGCCAATCATCTTATGAGAACTCTCAGATTACACATCATATATCATCTGGCTTGTGCCTCCTTTTCTCTCCCCTTACTAGATAATAAAAACTTACATGTATTTATCAAACACACAACTTTTAAATTCTATGGAAACATTTCAAAGCCAGTAAAAGAACTTCAAACAATTTATATTTTCTATTGGAGAGAATAGTAGTGAGATATGCTCTGTGTCTGTGATTAATAAGCAGCAGACAAAGATCCTCCATCACAATTTTAAACACAGAAAGTTCAAATGAAATAATTGAGGACAGACACTCATAGGCTGATGAATAGAAATTATTTCTAAGATTATTCATAATTTTTGAAGAAGAGAAAAGATAAGGTTATATGATTTTTCATCATAAACTTATTAAACTTAACTTTTTATTTTTACTAAACTGACAGTACTGTTAGAACTCAAACTAGAATCAAGTAATCTGCTTTTTATATGGTAGATCTAGCCCACATGACCATAAACACTATCTGTTTGTAGTGTTTGTTTCTTTTTTTTTTTCTGTTCACATGCAAACTCTTCAAAAGACAAGCCAAACAAAAATCCTCCCACTACTCTCCACAATATATGGTGTGATGCAGGCACAGAACAAAAAGACCTAAAGGCAATCTCTAACTAACATATAAAGCAACAGGTAACAACTAAGTGGATTTAAAAAAAGAAGAACAAAAGCAAACCCCAAAATATTTATTAATCTACACACAGCAATTAAGACAGCAAGCTTCTGACTCTTATCAACTGTTTTGAAGAGATTACCATAACAGGGTCTCTGGAGGAACACAAAGGAAAATCATAGGTTGCACACCAGCTGATAGTCTTGACTGGAAAGAATGTTGCTCAAGAGGCTGAAAAGCTACTTGTATTGGCATCCTTGGTCAGCATTTCTTGGAAAGAAAACAAGTTTTCCTTATATGTAATGTAAGATATGAGGCAGTTCAAGTCTAAAGATTGTCCATATTAATGTTAAGGTTTCAGAACACTAAGCTGTTAGTGAGTCATTTACAATAACAGCAAAAGCAATGTAGTTTCCAATAGGCTTGTAATACAAATTAGGTAGGTTTGGTTGCAGTGTGATATAAAATTTATTCATACAGGTTGAACCAGATCACACAGCTCACTCTTTACAAAGCTGTAGATTACCCCTTGCAGTTCAATTATATTCAGCCTCTGAAATAGGGGTTGAGATAAGGGCAGGAAGATTCCTTAGCAGTAACTCTCACAGGCAAACAGACAGACCTCGAGGAAATTAGTTTAATTTATTACCAATCAAACAAGGGTAGGACAAGGAGAAATAAAACTACACCTTAAGACACCTTGCTCCACCCTTCCTTTATCCTGGACTTTAGTCCTTAGTTCCCTGTCTCCTCTGTCACAGTGGTGAAACAGCCTTTGTGCATATGAGAAGAGCTGAATTATCTCTTCTGCTAGATGAAATGAGTGTTGCTGCATCTCTTCTTCTTCAATAAAAGCAGTTTGGCTTTCAGAAAGACAAATTGATTGAGAGTGAAAATTTAATCTCAAAAGATCCAATGAGTTGATACAAATTTCTAGGAATGATCATAGAAAATTTTTGGAATTAAAAAGTTGGAAATAGGCTTTATAATTCCTTAAGTATGCCTCTGGAAGGTCCTGTCTTTTGAGGGAATTATCTGCAAAAGCTGCAAAACATCTTTTTTTCTGTGATGCCATGATCCTCAACATTAGTCCTCACAGGGTAAGTAGGAATTAAAATTTAATATTTTTCAACTGCAGGGCATCCATCGTTACTTATTTTCCCTAGAAATACAGTTTCTGGAATGGCAAAACATAGAACTCAATTTCTAGCTAAGAGGGGAATATGTGTTTTCACTAATAGGAGGGAGAGTGATAGATATGATGGCTACGTATAGCATGAAGGATATTGCATGAGGGAAACCTTAAAAAAATAGGGTTTTTTCATTTTATCAACTACCCTGTTACATGAGAAATAAAAAAAAAAAAGAAAAATACCACTTACCCCTGAATTCCATACACTACCTTCAGTTCAAATATGGCTTTTTTTGTATTTTAATACTAACCTTTGATATCAGAAAAGAAAGAAAACTGGCACAGTTAGCATGCAAACTATTAATGCATTCCTTAAAAAAAATTACCCTTGTCTGAGAAACTCTAGGTGTTGTGAAGATGAGGGAATATCTGGCAGAGAAGTTCCATTTTAAAAATCAGAAGCCAGATTAACAAATAAAATATCAACATAGGATAGTAACTACGTTGTCAGCAGACCAGAAAAAGACTAAGGAAGGAAACAAAGTGAAAGAGCTTCCTCCCAAAGCAGCAGTGTTTGCAGTGGAAGTGACAGAGCTGCTCAACATGTGTGCAGAACTCAGTGAGTCCGTATATTCTAAATCACATTTCCAACAGCACTTGGCCTTGTTGAACCCCATAAGGTTTCAGGTGCCCATGTGTCCTCATGTGTTTCTAGCAAGAGGAAGATGATGGACTTGAAAGCAAGACTCAGCTATGTCTTCATATAGACACCCTCAGTTTTTATGCTGGTACAGCTGTTGTCCAGTTATGGACCATTTTGTAGCTCTTGTCACTAGTAACTCTTCTGCCTCAAAAAATAAGATAAATACTGAATCTGATCATGATTACTGTGCTATGCTATAAAGCAGGATCCTCTTGTTAGGAACCTTAGCAAAAAAATAAATCTCTTTTCAAAGTGCAACTGTAAAAACTACAACAATTCTTTCCCCCACTATTCTGTCAATCATCACAGAATTTTGCTCATTTTTTTCAAGGTATACTATAATTGTGATTAATGTGTGAGAATATATTGTGCCATTGGAGACACCTCTTTAAATCCTCAATACATATAAAATTGAAAAGATTATGTAAATAATTTAAAAGAAATAAATATCTGATTGAATATAAGGCAGATATAATTTAAGGGAAAGTGAAACTCCTATTTTAATTTCCAGAGAGCTTTTGTTGATTGAGGAAAGAATGAATCCTGAGCCAGCCTGGAACAGTTCTTGCAAATTTTTAAAAACTCTGTACCTAAGACTGGGTGTTCTTTAAATGCCACATAATTAACCAGTGAATTTTTCACATGTAGGATTACATAAAGTATGCTATTGCCAGTATGCATAATTTGCTTTGTTTCTTGGTTTTTGTCCTTTGGTCATGATCCAGGCTGGTTCCAGGCTCCTAAATTGAAATGTCACACAGTTGAAGGGACACAGAGATCAGAGTATACAAAGTCTTGCTATAGCTGTTGGAAATCCAGTCTAAAGATGCTCATCTTGCTTTGAAGGAGATACTTATGCTGAGACTGTTGGGGACTTACACAAGAGATATAATGAGAGGGAGAGGGAACAACATGATGTAACTTAGAATTTACCCCTTGTTTGAGCAAAGTGATGGAGTAGATGATTTCAAGAAATAGTTTCCAATGTTAGCTGGAATTTTAAACCTTCTTCTTGAACAAAAGCAATTAACAACTTACATTAAAAAACCCAGGATGTTGAGAACATCTGTTGATAATGTTTTCAAGTGACTGTACTGCACTGTGCAGTATATATTTTGTGGAGCAGCTGTTCTCAGAAATAGCTGGTGGGAAAATGAAATCTTGCTTTTACAAATGATATGCATACATTATAAACTTTCATTTACCAAAACCTACTGCAATATTTACTTGAGTTATTGCTATGCTCTTACCTCAAAATTTGATGAGGTAACCATATAACACTATGACCACCATGTAACAGTATGAACAAGCATACATTATAGATATTTTTCTCCACATGTCTTTGTTAGAAAAGGTAAGGATACAGGGTTGGTAAAGTATAGTTTTTCCTTTAAACATAACTTGATGATAATTACTATAAGAAATAGCTCTTTTTCATCTGTTGTGTACCTTCAAATTTTCTTTATGGTGTCTGCCATTTAGGATGATAATGAAGCCTTTCTGAGCCGTAGTTTAAAATATTTCCAATAAAAAGCATAAATGTTTAGGTTTGAATATGCTTTCTGAAGTATATTTGCTTTCTGAAGTATAATATGCTGTCTGAAGTATATTTACAGAGCACAAATTATTCCCTCTTTAATTGCAATGATTTTTAGTTACTAAATATTCACAAGGAAAAAAACCTCAAAAATTATACAATAAAAATTGATTATCATTACTGCAATATTTTAAAATATTTTAAATAGGGATAATACATTTTCAAATTCTTTAAGAATCATTCTAGATAATGATCTAATTACCAATCAATTTCATCTCAGGGATATTTATTTTTATAAAACCTTTTATATTTAGAGAAATTCATTTGCAATAAAAGATGCAACTAAGCATTTTAATGTGGAATGCTATAAAGAAAGAGCTATTTATTTGAAATTGAGTTTGTTTATGGGATTTAATAATTAATAGAAAAAGAATATACACTTTAGTGTTCAAAATCCTAAGGGGAAGAATATTAATACAAATTAGAATTATAATGCACAAAAATTCTTGCAACATTGATGAAATTAAATTCAAGATAATCCCATTGTATAAAGACAGATTTCCCAAAGAATCTGCATATGTCACTAAATTAAAAAAAACCCGAAACTATGCAATTATAATAAAACATACATTTTTTTTTAAACTTAATGCTTAATGTGATTTCAATTTACTTTTCTTCAGTCATTTGCATTTTCCTATCTTCATGTATTAGATACTTTTGCTATTTGTTTCCCAGTTTTTCAATGTTACCTTCATGGCTACAATTCCAGTTTGAATGACTGTTCAGAAATTTGTAGCACCAACAGATTCAGATAGTAGAAATCAGTTTTGATTCTTTTAAGTTCAACTTTTAATAAAGTCAAATGGCCAAATCTAAGCAGAAACTATGATGAACATCCCAGGTGTTTTGGGGTCACCAGTGTCCAACTTTGATTTAAAAACAAACAAAAAAGCAAAGCCCACTTACCTGAAGTTAATGAAAGTTTAGATGTTTCATAAACCAAAACAACAACAGCAGATCTAAACAAAAACTCCCTAAACTGATATTCATAGTTCATCTTCCTTACACTGTTGTGTTCTTTATACTAGATTACTTCTGTTGTCTTCCCTATGTTTTGCATTCCATTGTTTCCAGTAATACAACTCTTATTTTCTCAATAAAAAAATTGGTATTTATAAGTATTAAAAAATATATGTGTTTTCTAATAATTGTTAAAAATATAATGTTAATGATAATCTGATCACTTTTGGTTTTAAAATAACTAAATTTTGAAAAGACCAAAATAAATATTAGAACTACTTACTAACTGTAGAGCAATTTTCTTTGGTGCCTTTGTGGGAGTGGCAAAAATTCAATTTAGATGGATACACGAAGCTGTGTGTCTGTAAAGCACAGAATTTATGGAATACTTCTATTTTAAAAGAATCTAAAAGAGAATTAAGAAAAAAAATCACTTTTGTATGCACAGAATGAAAAATGAGCTAAAAGTTCATTAATTTAACTTAAATCTGTACCTAACTAATGCAAACAATACAGTATCTTACATGAAAAAAACCAAAAAACTACCAAATCCAAAGAATTTAGAAATGGAAAAAACAACTGAATGTAGTATTTGAGGTGCGACTTCACCAGTGCTGGTTTACAACTTATTTTCTGCAAAAGAATAATTGAGTTATTCAGAAGTGAAAGTGTACTTTTTGGTTTTCTGTTGCTTCTAATGATTTTTATTTGCCAGATTCATCATATATTTTATGATCTTTCCCAGAAAGACTAGAGAAGACTGTAGTAGAACTGTTTAAATTGCTTTGTTTTTGAAATGAAAATTGGAGTTTCAAATGCATAATCTAATTTCAACAGACAACATTCTTTAAAGAGATGACATCCTTTACACAGTTTCAAGTTTATATTCATATAAGTTTCTGTTAAGATTAATTAAACAGGCTGAGCTTAATGTTCTTTTTTATTCAAAAAAGTTTCTATCTATGTTATTGACTCATTTCAGGATATCCTTCTTTCCTAGCTAAGGGCTTCAGAGGTATCAACAAAATATGTTTGCTAATACTCCCCTCAGCTCCTAGAGAGGTTTTTGTTATTACTTTGCTGCCACATTTCCTTTTGAATAAAACATGTTTGCAGAAAACATTGCATAACTGGGACTCGTTCTACATTTATCTCTTCCTACTTCTTTACTCAATTCTTTAAATCCAGTACTTTTTTTTCTCTTTCCTCCCACACACTCAAAATATGCAAATTTTGGATTGTTTCATTTTTTTCGAGGTTGAAACTCTTTTCAACCTCAATCCTTTGTAATCATTATTTTCATTAACTGCATTATCAGTTTCAAAATAAATAGACAGACTAATACCATTAAAATCTAAGCCTTGGTATTGAGAATTTTACTTTGGTTCAGGTTTTTTTATGGCGTATTAATATTTATTTTGGAGGCTGCTGATAATTAGAAATTCTAACTTGCTTCCAAATGAAGAGAAGGTTTTTGCACACTGTCCTGGCAGTGAACTCTTCATTTATACAGCTTAGATAGACAGGTAACCAAGTCTCAAAGCATGATATGTGGACTTTACTTAATTAAACTTACTTTTATTTTTTTTACATGTAATAGAATATAGAATGAGGTATTCCAAAATATTTTAAAAGTATTGCTATTTTATTAGTCATATAGATATAATTTGACTAAATTTCTTTTAAAAATATTAAAATAAGAGGGAGTGGATAGCATTATTTTTTCATTATTTAGTGGGTTGGAAAAGATATATTAATTGTCATGATTAATGATATGGTGGTACTGATTAAAACAAAAATGCACACTATTACTCTAAGCAACAGTATTTCAAAGAATTTTATTAATATATTTACTATCTATGTATTGATTAGTATATGTATAGATTAATATTTTTTACTTATATATTATTTAATTTGCTGCTTTCTCATCCCTTTTTCCTGTCTTTGAAGAAGTGAAACTTTTAAATTGTCCATCACTTCCAGCCAAGTTTAATTTTGCAAAATTAAATTTGACAAAAACCTGATTTTAAATTTCCAAATCATTCTTTGAGAAAAAAAGTCTTTCAAAAGTTACAGACTTTTTTTACAAATTTCTGATAGAAACCACAGTTTCTCCAATCTAGTCTACCTAGCTGATCTTGTAAAATTATTTCTTTAAACCCAAACTAAATCTTGTTAATAATAAAATTTATATCTTTTTAAAATGAAAATTATATTTTATATCATTTCTTGCAGCAGCATGTAGTTTTTTATAGAAGACAATATTCTAAGGATGGATAGGACTTTATAGGAAGCAGTGTTGTTTCAAGAGGAGCTATGAAAAGACAACCTTCAGCAAAGTCAGTGAGAAGGACTATGCTGAAATATATAGAGAATTGTTTCTTCAGCATATAGAACAATAAAAGGGTAAATGCTTCATTTACTTAGGTGATCTTTAGTATCTAGATCCTTCAGTGAACTTCAAAATCTTATAGTTGTTATTCATTGTCTGTACATTCTGTGTAGAACACTCATCCTGAACAAAGTTGGACCAAAATGGAGAAGAGCGAGGAAGGATGCACAGTTTTATAACCAGGGAAAATGAAGATTGTGCTATAACAGCCCATACTCTGCATCTTTAAGTTTTCAGATGAAAAAGAAATGCTGTAAGTTCCTTCACAATGATTGGGAGTCACAAGAAAAGGCTAAGGCTAGTGTCTTCACATGCAAGATCTCAGTTTAATGACAGGTTAATCCGTCCAGGTGTTTCTGTGCTTAGAGGTGTAGCAGGAAAAGCTAAATTCACAGTGTTACTCATAGCCAATACTTAAAATCCCACAACAAAAATACATAAGTATATAAATATATAAATATATAAATAGATTTATATAAAATATATAAATATAAATATAAATAAATAAAAATAAATATAAATATATAAATATATATTTTGCAGTATATAAACATACTCCAATATACTGTAGTCTCTAGTCTCTCCCCAGCTTTATTTAAGTGCCACTAAGACTTTCTTTATTATCGCAACATATATTACAGTGCTTCCTGAAGATTTAGAAGGGCATGAATCAAATTATTTTATATTGAAAGGTAAATATAAGAAAGAAATAAGATCACTGGATTCAAAACAAACATTAGAATTCCTTATGATAGTAAAATCACCTTATTATAATACTCCATTTCTGAGTAACTTCTTTTTAGGAATGCACCCGTGATGGGATGTGTATAAGCGGAAGCTGCAGCCTGCTTTTGACATCAATGAAAAGGATAATAATTTTAATAAGTCCAGAGAAGACACTTATGTGTCTTTACAGTGAAATTAATCCAAAATAGTAAATTTTTTTGAGAAATGAAAGTGAAATTCTTGGTGAGACGACTGAATCACTGAGAAGTGAAAAGTGTCTAAAAAAAAATACCAAAGAGATTTCACCACAATTGCAAAACATTTCTAGAATTCTTTTTCTGAAAGGATTTGTTACTCTCCTGTGAAAATCACATGGACAAAATGATCAACCAATCTGAACAAGAATGTCTTGTTTAAATAGGGGTTTGAGATGAGGACATACATCTAGGTGAGCAGTACTTTATTGGTGTCTGTCTCTGTCTTGTCCAAGGGCAAACTTAATGCTTCTAAGCAGTGGTGACACAAGGTGAACTTCATGTAACATAAAACCGAAATAATTTCTGCATAGAACACTTGAATTTGTTAATGATTACACATATTAGTCACAGAATTGTATCCCAGAATTGGTAACAAATTTGATAAGGTCTATAGGGGGAATATATTATAGTCTACTGGATTAGCAAAGGAAAAATTGTTATTGTAGTAATAAGCTTTGTGCTAACTCTTGGAAGCATCAAGATTAAGACCTCTCAGACTTGCTTTGTCTGAATTTGGGCTGGCCTGGGCTTGCCTGGAGCTTTGCTTTAGCCTGTTTAGGAACTGAAAATTGAACTATTTCTTTTAGTTTACTTTTTATCGTTGTGTTACAAACATATAATACATTAATCATAGATTTCAAAATAACACCAATACAATGCGGTTATTCTCTATAGCATAAATTGCCTACAATGATAGAATAAAATTGCAACTTAAAGAGTGCAGGCATATGATGACAACAGAGGCCTTCAAAGCACGGCATGGAATAATATGAGAGGCCTCAGGGCTCTTGTATTATTGAACAACATACTAGGGGTCAATTACAGGTCACTAAAGGAATTCAGCCTGGGGAGATTGGTAACTGAGATTTTAATGGTAACAAAGAGAAAAAAGAATCCGATATATGTAGGAGCACACCATTCATAATTTATGTGCATGTTAGGTGGAAGTGCAAACCACTGAGGAGCAAGCAACAGGCAGAGCATGTTAAAAATATATATAAAAATAGTCCCAAAAAGATGTTCTAGTAAAGAAAAGGAAAATCTCACTGTAATTATTGCATCTGCTCTGAGAAGGACTCAATATGCTGGTGATTTATTATAACTCATTACATCTTCTTGAAGACTCAAGTGTTGACCTAAGTACATGAAAGGATTTTGGAAGAGTGAACACAACAGTGAAAAAAGTAGACACCAGAAGATTTGTGTACAATTATTGTAACATTACTCCTATTGAGACTATCCTTTTCCTGTTATAATATTTTATATTTTCCTTCTCTTTCTGTGATAATTTTATCTATGTAAATTATGCATATGTATATACAGAAATAGCTAATTAAGATTTCGATTAACTACTAAGAAATTCTTGGCTTTGTATATGAGGTTCCTTTGGTTCCCTTGCATGTGATAATTTTATCTATGTAAATTATGCACAGGTATATACATAAATAGCTAATTAAGATTTCGATTAGCTACTAAAAAATTCTTGGCTTTGTATATGAGGTTTGTTCCTTTGGTTCCCTTGCATGAGTCAATTTTTTTGTGTACAATTATTGTAACATTACTCCTATTGAGACTATCCTTTTCCTGTTATAATATTTTATATTTTCCTTCTCTTTCTGTGATAATTTTATCTATGTAAATTATGCACAGGTATATACATAAATAGCTAATTAAGATTTCGATTAGCTACTAAAAAATTCTTGGCTTTGTATATGAGGTTTGTTCCTTTGGTTCCCTTGCATGAGTCAATTTAGTCTATTAAAATTTAGCTACAACTATACATGTTGAGGCGATCATAAGTAAAATGAGGCCATGCCAGAATACAAATACTCATAATGCATTTTTGTGACTGCTGAGAGTATTTATATCCACAATCAATAGACTAGTTGAGAGTGCTGGACTTGTACGTTTACTAGAATCCATAGGCAATAAGGCTGTATGGAATTGGAAACAGTGTCATCTCAGCCCTAGGCTGTACGGCTGATGTGGTTTCAGAAAATTATTAAAATAACTTTTTATAATTTATCACTACATTGCAGTCTATTTACATATATATTTTAAAAAATATATTTATATTTGTTTATACATTATGTTATGCATGCTAGGGCTGTTACTGAGACTATTAGATGATCACAGGATAAAAATTACTATAACTGTGTGAAAAACTGTAGACCTGGGAAAATTATGTCATTTTTTTGTTAGTAATGATGTCACAAATTTTAATTGAAATTCTTAGTTTCTGGAGCTCTTAGGACATTTTAAACATCTAAACTGACACGCAAAGTCTTTTGAAAGTTTCCCATTATAATCAGATGCATAATTTTTATTTTCACCAACATAACAGTGATACAACATAGGATGAAAACTTGTAACAGATTTTTTCGATAGTTTGCTACAAATTTGTGATTTTAATACATTAATGATTTTGCTTGCATCTCCCCATACTAATCTTATGAAGAAATTACTCTGTCAGTGTACCAGTTCCATTTCTGATCTGACCGGGGGAACTTTACTCCGCTGTGAAGGACTGAGGCATAAAGCAAGAGCAGAATGAAGTGAGTGAATTGTGGCTGCCAAGTAACAATAGGGTATTCAGCTGTTCAGAAAAGCACTAGCCATTAATTAAATAGCTGGTGTTGATTTACACCTTCTCTCTGGAGTGCAAAATGTTGCATGTCTAAGTGTTTGTACAGTTATAGGCAGCATAAATTTATTGCACAAAGTAAAGATAAATAGAATGATATCACTCTGTAGTTGTCAATCACTTACAGGTAAATCACCCATTAAAGTTGTCATTGTAGACAGGCCATTGTAGACTCTTTTCACCTCGATATTGCACTTTATTTTCTGAATATAGGGAAAAAATAACTAGCAGTTACCTGTAGTATAAGATTATGCACTTTTGTTACATTCTTAAATAGATAAATACTCTGGATAGTAAATAAAATAATTTCACATGAAATTGAGTTTATTGTGATTTTATGTATTTCAATTATATTAAAGGCATCTCTTTAATACCATTTACAGAATTAATTTGCTGGAAATTTGCATTTGGCTACTGATGAAAAAACAACTTACCATCTTACATTAAATGCAATATACATAAACTGCATCACAGAACACTGAGATTGATATATTTTTACACACAGGCACCTTGAGACACCTTGAGAAAACTGTGAGTGTATATTGAGTCAATATCAGAAAACTGCCGAGAAAAGATGTGGTTGCCTTAACATTGCTATCTTTGTGTAGAAAGGGTTGAGGACAGACTAGACAGTGAAAGACTGGATGTGGATGATGATGAAACCCTGGAGAATTATAGATATATAATATAGATAAAATTTACTACATATACTGATTTTCTACGGAGGAAAGGTGAATCCCTGTGAATATGGCTAGTGCTGTATTAATCTTTCTCTTCTTTTGTCTATGTTTTTTTTCACTTCCATAACCTTTCTTGCATTAGCCCTAGTTTTCTTTTGTATATCTATAACTTTACTGCATCTGTGAGCTGAAAAATAATGCTTTTATTCTTTTAAGATGCATTTATCCTGCATGTTCTGTGCCTTTGTGCATATGTAAAGATGAGAAAACTATCATTGTAATGATAAACTTCTTTTCCAGAAATTAATCTAAAAAGATAAATATTCTAAATGGTGAAGTTGATAAACTCATCCTAAAGCACATCCTTAGTTGTTAAATGAAAGATTTTTACCTTAAGACTGGAAATCTGCATGTGAAGTCCTCCATAATAATTACATTTCAATGATCTATAGCTTTACTGAAAAGGTTTGCCAACCTTCCATTAACCATTGTACTATTTACTAATTTTTTTACAGCAAACTGCTTCTCCTAGTAATAATTATCATTTATACCTAGGCCTAACTCCAGAAGATGTCTTCAAAAAATTATAATCACATAAAAAATTCAAGTTTTAAGTGCTCTGGAAATATTTAATACTGCATAGCTACATGCCTAAACCCTTTTAAAATGTGATTGAGAACCTACATATTCAAATTCATATCTGTATTGCAGCAAGTGGATGTCAAGGCTGCCGAGTGATCTGGTGAAAATATGAGTTCTCAGATACATGCAAAGTAAAAATTACATATGTTTGGGGGAAAAATGGTCTTCAGTGCTGTTTCATAGTTCTGGATCAAGAAAAAGTAGCAAAAATTAATAATAAAAATATAGAAAGGATTCAAAAGGGCAAAAAATGCAGGGTTGGATGTTGATTAATGGTGCTGGATGTCACATGAAGCTCAAATTCAATCATTTCAAGCATGTATCAGTGTTGGCATAGCATAATTTCAGTACCATCACTGAATACTCTTGAAGGGAAACACCAAAAATTCAGATTTATTTAACTGAGCTTTGAACAGTAGTCAAAATTAACTTCTGTGTGCCAGTAATGGATATGATATCCATGAAACTACCATGAATAAGCAGAACAATGCAATACCACATGATGCATTCATATAATAATTCTATACTTATTTCAGTAATGGAAATTTAGATCCTGTCATGTCAAATTTGGAAATGAACTTGTGATGAGACTGTTCCTCCATTTGTCCAGATTGTTACTCCTAAGGCTCTCATGTGATGAAATATAATTTTGTAATTAAATAACTACATTCCTAAAATGTTTTAGTTGTTCATAGCACACATACATAGGTTTATGCAAATGTTCTCCCTGGTTACATCATTCAGAAATCTAAATCAACACTAATGAACCCCTTGCATTTTTTTGTTATACAGATTTAAGACTATTCTCCTTCCAAGCAAAATTTTAAATTATAGGGTAGGGTAATACTAGCATAATTTGAGCAATATAAATAATATATTATATATGTAATCAATATAATGGAGAGGAAAACTGCTGCTAATTAAGCATTTATAAAATACTTTCCCATCTGAATTATGATAAGAAACAAAATATATAACAAAAAAATAAAGGCATTATTTTGCAGTTTCTTTTGCATTGTGAGAAAACAAAATGAATTTGTTTTGCCTGAAAGCATCCGAGTCCTCTGTAAGTGAACTTATATGTGATGTGTATTCAAATCAAATTCAAGGAGGGGAAAAAAAAGTATTCCAATAAAATTTTAATCCTGAAAAGTATTAGCTCAAAAATGAACCCTGAAAACTTAATATTTTTAAGTTTGCTTGCTAAATGTAGAAGATGAAAGGAAAAAAAGGACTTGCAAGCCTCACTAGATATGCCATTTTCTCCTTAGTCTTCACCAACAGGGTGTCTCAGGCCTTTGTGATTAATGAAAAGGTTTCTGGTAGAGAAAAAACATCAGCAGTGGATGAAGATCAAGGACTACTTAAGCAACCTTTACTCGTGAAAACACATTGCAAATGACAGACCTGTAGACCTTCCTCTAGTAACAGAGGTGGAAGGTGTCTTTGTGCAGCTATTGCCTATTATCTTTGAAAGGTGATGGAAAATAGAGAGGTCCCTAATAATTTTAAAAGGGCAAATCCCCTGACTTTTTGTCCTGCTACATAATTCTTGACAAGATGTTACGTTTGTTATGAAAGAAACTAGAACTTGGCAGGAAAAGTGGAAAAAGCTGAGGAGTGGGAAAAAAGTATAACGGAGAGGATGATTGTATAGTGCATATTCAGAGGTCAACCCTAAATCTCATCCAGAGCATAAAGCACCTGTGCACAGAGATAATTTGAAAAATAATTCTTAACTATATGTCTATAAATACAGAAAAAAATATTTTTTGAGGTTCATAATTCTATCAATGCATGTAAAACATGGTAACATTTTACCGAATTGCTTAGATGTGAAGGAAAGTTGAAGTTTTGGAAGCATTTGAAAGTATGACAGCCACAGAAGTCAGAATAACACTGAAAATGAGCAAAGTTCAAAGAATATATACAGTGGCAAGATGTACTCATATAAAAGAGGGAAAGAATAGGATGAGAGAAAATCAACCAATGTCTTGAAAAAAGACACACCTGAAGACAAACTTCAGATAGTCAAAATCTGTCTTTCTGGTATCTGGTACTGAGGAATACACTCCTTTACCTTTTTCAGTCAATTTCCCAGAGTATCTCGCATCTCACTGGAATTATAGAGGCCTTTATTTCAGTCAGATAAAAATGAAAGAGGGAGAATGAATAGCTAACCTTTAAAAAGGTTATACATCCATTTAAAAGCTATTTATGCTGCCAGTTTTACTTAGTCTGAACATGCTTCACCACCCTTGTCATGCTACACACTTTGTAACATTCCATTAAATTTTCCAGGCTTTCCTGGTCTGATAGCTACTGGTATGCACTTAAATATCTCCCAATGGCTTCTAGTCAAGTAATAGAGTTCCTGCATAAAATTACTACGCAAGTAAATTATTAGGAAATCAGAAAAGCAAACAAAATAATTTCCATGGAAATTAATTTAGATTTAAAACCTGGGTTACAGCCACTTCAATGATCCTTGTGGGTCCCTTCTAGCTCAGGATAATCTATGATTCTACAATTCTATTTGTTCTGAATTTACATTCCAATCTGTATGTTTTAATACAAATGATTTATGCCAAACTAGAGGAATCTAATTGGTTTGAAATGAAAGTAAGTTTTAATGTAATCTTCTCCTGGCTCTTTATAACTGCAAACACAAGAAGATCAGGAATGAATCCTTAGCCCTAGGAATACATCTTGCATTCACTGCTTAAATGGCTGGTATAAACACTTCCAAGACTGCCCTTTGCAGAGCAGGCTGGCAGTGGCCCTATTGCTGCAACAATGTTCTGGGTCCAAAATCACTCTGCCCATAATTATTCTTTCTGTACTTTTCTCATTTTACTTCACTATTTTGTTAATACGGTGTTTAAAAAGGACTTGACAGCCAGTAAGGTAAGCATTTCTCATGCCAGCACAATAAGCAGTGGAGCACTTTAGTGCCCTAGCGCAGTTCTCAAGGAGATTTCTTCAATCAGGAAAAACTCATAAGATTCAGGAGTGGCCAGGAGCCCACGGTTTATGCAACAGTGGCTGACTAGACTTGTGCAGGGCCAATATCTCAAAAGCAACTGTCAAGAATACGGCGCCAGATTCCTTTCAGTGGTGCCAAACTATAGGTCAGGGAACAATGCCTATAAAGTAAAACATAAGAAATTTCACCTCAACATGAGGGAGAGCATCTTTACACCGGGCATGGCAGAGCACTGGAACAGGCTGCCCATGGAGGTCATGGCATCTCCCTCCCCAGTGACATTCAAAATCCACCTGGATGCCTTCCTGTTCCAGGTAATCCTGCCTTGGAATTTGAATTTGACTAAATGATCTCCAGAGGTTCATTCCAACACTTAAAATTCTGTGATTCTATAAGCATAAGTTCTTATGATTAAAACAGCCTAAAAAATGTGTGGTAACTTTAGTGCTCATTCTAATCTTGACTCAGACTCTGGTTTTAGTCATTTTGCTTATCTAGGCTTTCGTGCTTTTAGCAGAGACAACCTATACATCACTGGAGAAAGTGTTAGAATCAATACTAAGGTTTCAGCTAGTGGAATAGTAGTATTTAAATACTTGTATGATCTCATTCAAACTGATATAAATTGTGTTAACTTTTAAATTAAAGTTGCACTGGGACAGTGATGAAATGTATGCACTTCACACTGGAACAGTTTGAATGTGGTAAGAAATAGCCTAAATGCATCCCTAAACTGTGATAAAGAAACTGATTAAAAACAAAAATATGGAAATTGAGACAAAATGGGCTCATAATTTATTCATGAATAAGCTTAAGGGAAGCTGTATCAACCAGCTAAATGTGGAGAAAGTTATGCCAGTAAGTAAGAGAGAATGATAAAGGGAGATTTTCCTTAGGTTTTGAGTCTATTGAAAAAAAAAATATTCCTTTCCTCACAAAATTAAGGCTTTTGTATTTAACAAATAGGTCTATGATTTCTGTAATATTTTATATTTTTCATAATTGTTCTGTTCACATATAAAATAAAAACCAAAATGAAATCATGTTCTACATGACATGATCATACGAACATCAGGGAAAGTATAAGATTAGTAATAAGCTTAAGATTAGCAATAAGTAAGCATAAGTTTTTTCCGTTGCTTAGTTAAACCTGTGTTTCTCAGTCTAAAGAGCACAGTGATACATCAGTTGAAATTGCAACCTGTGTTTCTCAGTCTAAAGAGCACTGTGATACATCAGTTGAAATTGCAATAGATGTCACAGAAGGTTATATTCCTTAAAGTAGAAAACAGCTTGTTGTTACTCCTGTTGAAAGAATTTCTGAAGCCTGATTAAGTAAAAAATGGAGTGACACACTGTGCTGCTGGTGTGAATTGAAATTTTGAATATAAAATTTTTGATAAGGTAACACAAAAAACTTTTAATCTCATGCGTAACATAAACTTGATTGATGGCCTTTCTTCTGTATCTTCTTCATTCCATGGAACAGACCACAGTTCTGGTGCAGTTACCCTTTCCTGTCAGCCTGACTCTACCTTCTTGTCTCCTAAGTATCTGATTGACCTCTGACTCTTCCATCCAACTGTGTATTAGCATTCACTGCATAGCAAAATGGGGTCAAGAGGGAAGGCAGTGCTCAACAAAGCAAGGGAGATTAAAGAATGAGTGTACAGTATGTCAGCTACTCTGTGGTCATTCATATGCCATTGCATTTATATATGCGCCCAAGAGCAAACCAACAAAGTCACCAATAACTTAAGGTTATGGAAAAAATCTACAAAAACACATAAACAGCAACAATTTTTTGGTAGTGTATTGCTGAGCTTTAGTGAAATGAATGCAAAATATGTTACATAGAATGCACTATACAACCTCTGCTAAGTAATATTACAATCCTGATTCAGACAGTGTGTTAATACTATTAGTGAGGCCAAAAAAAATCATGGACTAGGTTTCTAAGATGGAAAATTATCTCAAAATGCTTTTTATTCTATAAAGTTACAATTATGTATTTCAGGTCTATCACTAAATCAAAACAGTCTGAAGTAGTTGTGTGGTTCTCAGGGATTAATATATTTCTGTACAAGTTCCTTGAGAAAGTAAGATAACATTGCCTTCACTTGAAAGGGGACTAATGTCTGTACACCAAGAAAAAGAAAGATAATAATGTACAGAAGGTATATAATAGCACTGGAGTGACTGTAAAAAGGAACATAGACAAAAGGGTACCAAAATAAAAATTTTAAGGAAGAGCTAACACTACAAAACTAATAAAAAAATAAGTGTAGGATCTGTCTAGAATGTGCTTGCTATACATGCTGTTATGCATGTGTGTATATACGTGTACATTTTTTCATATATATGTACATACACATACATATACACAATTTATTGTATACATATTATATATATATATATTATGTCAAGAAGATAGGTCAACCATTTATATTTTTGCTCATTTCTTGATATTTTTTCCATTTCTTATGTTTGTCTATTTCTTCTGGAAACATGTCTGTTTCTTGAAGTGCTTCCTAGTAGAGGAGTAATTTATTCTGGGATACACAACCAGAGGCGCCTCTTATTGCTTACAACCATACTTAGAAACTGTATTTAGGATTTTTCAGACGCAACTCTTTCAGGGTTCAGCCATGCAAAAAGGTTAAATCTCTCAATAGCTCTTTTAAAAAAGAAAGGATTTTTATTTTCCTATACAGATGATGTTGGATTCAAGCTTCTTTATTACACTGGTCTATTTCTGTTACAACACACATTCTGCTCACTCACTTCTCCCCTCCCCACTACCACTCCTGTGTCCTGGTTGTATCCAAAACTGTATGTTGTTGTAGAAGTCATTAAAGCAATTTTAAAATAAATCTGATATTTGACAAGCAGTTGCACTGTGGCTCTCCCTCAAGACTGGAGTGACATGTTGAATTGCTTGGAGTGAGTTAAAATTCTGTACACAGCATTTTCAATAATGGGCAGCTTAGGCAGCATTTTCTTAGAAATCCATATAAATAAGATTGAACCCTTTAAAGTGCTGGTGGTTATGGAAGACCAGCACAAGTTTCTGAAAATGCTGGCTATTTTTTATTTGCAATAAATTTCCAGAGTTGTAGAAAGTCATGCTGCATATTTTAACATAAAGATTTTTAAAGCTTGTCTTAAAAGTACTGTTCCATTTCAGAAAAGTTTAAGAAGAACCTTTAAATTCAGAACTTTAATCCTCCACCATTGTGTGATAAAATCTAACGGTTTTGAGTGTCAGAGGGGGAGGAAAACTATGACAAGATCTTACGTTTTTATAGTGAGATAAACATGGTTTTATTGCTTAAAATATTTAAGGTTATATTCCTGCTTCTCTTGACTTTACTGCCTAAAGAGAGAGAAATCTAATTCATATTTTTCTACCCCATTTTACATATAAGTCCCGGAAAAAAAATCTTCATTTTTCTTGTTTTTATAGAGCATTTATCTACTCTTTCACAGAAAATATCTATCCCTAATCATTTTTATGATCACCTCTTACACTACACATCACCACTTTAAGGTAATTCTTGTTACCCTTCCCTATGCATATGTAGGAATCTCAGATTGAAGTGACGATTGCTGTTAATTAGACTGAATTAATAACTAAATAGAGAAGGAAGTTACATCTTGCAAACTCTTACAACTCCTCCAGCTGCCATTTTTCAGTCCAGTAATTCCTCACTCTCCTTCTCAACTGTTAGAAAACTTATTGGAAGACCCAAATGTTAGCAACCAATAGTCTATGAGATCAAGGTAGACTGGATACAGTTTGGAAACATCAGTAGAACTTCACAATGCTTCTATGCAAATTGGTTGTTTTATGTTTTGTTGTTTTATTCGTATGAAGTCTGTAAACCTAAACTTCCCGTCTATAATTAGATTTTAAGACAAAACAATGTAATTTCTGATATTTGAATAACAAGATTTGTTACAATTAGAAATATTAATATTTCACAGTAATTTCTGGAATTACAATAAGATGTTCAGCTTTTCTCTTCTAGTCCTTTGAGACAATGTAAATTGATCTATGATTAAACTAATAAACTGAGGACTGTTGAGGAGGTGAGTATATTTCTCCTATTTTCCTCATAATAATTCTTTGATTTCCTTGGACTATATGGACACCATTATTCAAAGTACCAGAATTGAATGTGTAGTAAGTGTACAGCTTGGTTGTATCTGCATATGAAACTTGAGTGAAATGGAAAGCTAGATCAGAGGAACATGATGCAAAAGTGCTTCACAGTGCTCAGTAACAATAAAGCAGCCTTGAAAACTTGCCAGAAGAGCTTAGAAAATGTGGCATAAATACCTCCATACTTACTGCAAGGCTAACACAGAAATGGCAGAAATACAATATAGGTATCAGTGAATAAATTGTCCTTTTCTGAAAGAATTTTTCTAAAGCTTTGGTAAAACACTTCAGAAGATAACTTATGATGAAACTATGAAATGCCAACAGAGTATGTACATATAATATCTGAGGAAATATTAATAATTTTCCACTTATTACTTGTTGTGTTCATTCATTTGTACTAATGGTGCCATTTTGGACATGCTAAAAATACTGGGTTTTTTGCTTGGTTGGTGGATTGGTTGGTTGAAGGAAGAGAGTTGAGAACTAATTGTGGACTGTTATTAAAAATGTAATTTTTCCTCTTGTTATAGTTTAGAGCCCAGATGGGGATGAAAAAAACACAGGCAGCCACTCACTCAACCCCCTTCTCTTTCCCGCTCATACTGGGGGACTGGGGAGGAGAGTTGAAGCACCAGAACATCTTAGGAAACACAGTGGTGACTGAGTCCATATTATTCTTGATGGTTTATTTTAAAACTCATTTTTAAGTTGCGCTATTTTTCTCTAAAAAAAGTAAATGAAAAAAACCAAACAAACATAACTATAAAATGTTTCTTAATTAAGAATTGCTTTCCTCATATTTTTCAGCCTGAACAAAAGCACTCAGAGGACCCCTGAAAGTTCATTTTTCTTCAACGTCTCCAGCTTCATTCTGAAATTCTGTAGCTATATTTTTCCAAAAAGTGTCTGTTGTATATGGGATTATTCCCAAATAACATTGACATAAACCATTCAGTGTCACATGGCCTTGGAGCTGATCCCTGATCCTTTCACTAACCATTACAGGCACAGCATAATGCATATTCATAATTTATATTTAGGGAAGAAGATCTGACCCACTAGCATTGCATGTAAAACAATCATTACACACATAAAATAGATATTGTTAAGAAAATTCCCTTTATAATTCTGTGAAAGTAACATTTTACTAATAGATGTCCTCTACAAAGTAATTTAGCACCCTTTAAGCTCCAGAAGACAGATTTCCTAAAGGTTATGTGTCACACAAATGCCTTTACTCTAGAATTTGCTGCATTGTATACTCACTAGATGTCCCAGAAAATCCATAAAACTTAGACTGTCTTATCAGTCTTGTAAATCAGATATTTTTAAGTGATAAAAGAAAGTCCTTTATAGTATGGAAACTGAGGAAAGGACTTGACAACTTGAAGCAGGCAAAAGTGCTTAGTTTCCTTTAAAAGTGGATAGGAAGGAAGGTTTGAAAATGTAGCTTTGGAAAACAGGATTCTAAGATTATCTCTACAGACAGGTAGAAGAGATATGTATTTCCCAACGAATACCCAAGCTTTCCAAGGAAAATTTTATCTGTTCTTGGTGTTGAGGAGGGAGCACTAGAGTTCTCAACTTTACGCCTCCTTTTTAGATCCTTTGCTTTATAAGGAAATGATCCTTGTTCCTCATATAATTTATTTGCACTTAATAATAGATTTCAATTTGTTGGTGTCTATGCTAGGCATATCTGGCCTTTTTAGAACGTATTTGATGGCCATTATTTTTCTGTGGTGTTTATTCATGTGCAGACACTATCTCTCTAAACTTTGTTATCAATTACTTTGTCATGGAAACTGGATGCAGAAGAGAAGAAGAAATTGTATGATTTAAAAAGATATGATAAAGAGAGGTTTTAATGCAGGAGTAAGGTAGTCATTTAGAGTGAGTCATGTCAAGACTGAAGAAGCAGAACAGAGGTGGAAACAGGGTGGGAAATGAAACACATCATGAGTTACAGGACCAAGGAGGGGACAACGTGGGCAGCAACACTGTGAAAACAAAACAGCGTAGACCTTTTTGAAAGTTTCTTGAAGTATCATCCATAAAAAATGGAGAGGATAAAGAATTTCTTCATACATGTTTGAAATTTTAGGAGATATACAAAAAATTCATTCATTTTGGCTTCAAGCCAGAGCTTACTTTTTTTGAGCCTTAGCATCACCATAACATTATCATCTTAGATGCAAACTGATGAATGCCACAGCATAACTCAGTAATAAATTCTAACTTGGGATCATCTGTGCCTGAGAGCATTTGACAATAATATGTTGTAAGTGAAAATACAATGAAACAAACTCAGACAAGATTCCTTTTTACCTCAATCTTCCTATGCCTTTCAGATAAATTTTAAATCTGTAATAGAAGACAGAAATATTGCAAGGTTTGATTTGATTATTCCCAGTGGTTTTAATAAGAAAACTAAAGTCTGCCTGTATCACAGCATGTGGTTGTTGGAGTTTTTTTTTAACTAGAAATAAGTTAGTCAAAAGAAAATATTATTTCACTAAATAAGACATACTAACATACATTCTACTCCCTAATCTGTGAAAACAGTAGTATGTTTTAGTCATACTGCAACATTAATAATAATTTATTCTACAACAACAGAATTACAAATAGAAGTAAGCTTCAAACAACATAATATTGAAAATTTTAAAACCAAGAAATGCTTAATGTCAATACAAATAACATATGTGTCATTACCCTAGTGGAAAGCATCAACATAGTGAAGATTTTCTTGTCTTTTCAAATGGAAATATAAGTAATTCAGTTAGAGCCCCAGTTCACTACAATTATAATTGAAATACATTTGTATGTGAGAAGATGTGCCACTAAATGGTCAATCCTCAGATCTGTTCTCCATTTCAGTTGTGAGCATCTTTCAAGTAAAATCATACATCTCTAAATTTTAATTGCAGTATTTTTATCCCTTTCCCCAAACTATACACTCGTACAGCTGGTATTTGTTTTTCTTTGGAGGGCTAGTGGACTTGGCATCTAAAAAAAGATGGATTTCACGTTTCTCTGAAAAGCAGGACAAAGGGACTTGGGTTTATCAAAGTAAATTGATATTAACCTGATCAGAAGTTACAGGCTTCCCCAAACAAATAGAAAATTCTATCAAACATACATTTGCCAAGCTTTTGATAAGTCTCTATAGAAAATTACTTTGTCTTAATTTGCACTGTGTTTCACAAATTCAGGATTACATCTGCATCCATAGGTCATATTTTGACAAGTGGTTCTCCCCTAAGCTTAAATCTGTCTCAGATTAACAACTCCAGCTAACTGTAACAAAGACACAAACACTTAGTAAGATAAATGCTACCCCCATAACTGTCCTGTGGCAAAATATGCCTGCACTGCATCTGCTTTATTCCTGTGTCCTTTTGTTCATGACAAGTCTCATGGCAAAATTTGGGGATTTTTTAAATGGCTAAAGCTGAAGCTGAAATAGGCTAAAACTGAAGTCCTCTATAAGCCTGCAAAATAATCAATTACTGCAAACAATTCTTGCATGAATGAAGCATTAGTTTTACTCATGGATTTTCTTATTTTCCTATAAGAACAAATGCACATCCTCATTAATTTTTCTTTTGCTTTATCACTCATTAATATTGTCTGAGTATCCTAGTTTATTAAAACCAAACAACAATAACAAAAAAAAATAGTCACAAAAAGCCCAAGACCCGCATACTCAAAACAAATGCAGACATAGATATTTTCTACATTTAATAATTTTATCCCTTTTTAACATTATGGTCTCATGAATATACAATATATTAAAACCAGAGACCATGGTCTAAACTGATTATTTTAATGCGCCAATAAACAATTACTTTCCTTTTAAATCCCATGCCTCTTTCTTACTCTATTTCAACCACATCTTTCTGTCTTTCTACGGACTTAATAGATGAAGCCAAGACCATGACTTTAAACCCCTAAATCAGCTAATGGAAATCTTACATGTTGAATCAGATACCTAAAACTATTACATCGCAAACATCTTTTAAAGTCATTGTAGAGAAATTGAATTCTCCAAACATAGTTCAGCTGACTTTACAAGAGATGCTTTTAACAGTTGACACGTCAATCAACCTTTTAGGTGCTTATTTCTCCCTATTGATTATGTGAGGAAAATAAAATCACAAGCTCAAACTTAATTCTGAGATTGACAAGAGTTGAATTCTATGACCTTTGCATACTGAAAGGGGTTTTGAGTATTTTATGTTTTCCCACCCCTATTCCCTTACCTTGATGGAAGTGATAAGGGGCAGAAAAGACGATGAGCAGTTTTAGGGATACAGAGACTGCTGAATTCCCAGTGAAATAGTTTGAAAAAGGCAAGATTTTCATCTTGATGTAATGAAGGTTCAGAAGTTAAAGTGAGCAGTTCTGACCTGGACATTGCAGAGAAAAGTGATAATTTACCAATAACTATTTGTGGCTTAACTGAACAAGGAACAAACAAGAAAAAAACAGCAAGTGATTCAAGACAGTACTTGGTGTTGTGATCCGATATTCTTTATGACCTATATTTCATTCTGAGAAGAGAACACAAACCAAAATGGAAATACAATTTGTCATATTGTTTCCTTACTTTATGTGTGAGCATATAAATAGTGCATTATTTTGTAGGTTGCTAATGGAATTTTCCTGTCTGCATTGAATTAGAGGAGTTAGTTTTTATAATTATAGATATGCCAATCTACAACTGCAGTATTATGAGCTATTAAAATATTGTAGAATCTTACATAATTCTTTCTTCTTTTTGTAATCAGGCTACAGCATACTAGGTTAATAAAACTAGCTAATCTCTTGTTCTAAAAATTCATTACAAGCTGAACTCTTGTATTTATAAAAGATTGGTCTTGAGAATTAATGTGCTGAAAAACATCAACTTTAGATGTAAAATAAAAAGAAAAATATTCTTCTCTTACTGATGGAGATATTTCTTCTCCCATTTTGAAGGAGTACCCAGACTTTGAAATTACTCAGTTATTGGCTTTACATATATATAGGTAGATATACATATATATATATACACATAGATCTACATACATATATATATAACATAAAATTAAGCCACCAGATTGTAAAATATTCATAAAATGTGTTATTTTACTGAATATTAAAAGGTTATCTGACATGCTGATGTCTGTTTTACTTTTCTTGAACATATGAGTGTTTGCACAGATATCTCTGTGTCATTCGATGTATGTCTATTTATTTATCCATTATCATGCATAAATATAGTATGCTATGCATCTGCTTCTGCAGCTTCAGTTTGGTTCTTTTGAGTTTTTTTGGGTTTTTTTGCATTTCTTTGTTTTTGGGGGTTTTTGGTTTTTTTTTGTTGTTGTTGTTGGTTTTTGTTTTCTTTGTTTGTTTGTTTTGTTTTTGTTTTGCTTTTTTTTTTCTGTATATGTAGAAGTCCCTTGTGTCCTGTAATTAATTTTATTTTAAAACCTTGGAGTAAGCCTATGTTTGGTACGTACCGCTTGGGTTCCGTTCCAGATTTAGACACTTTAGGTTAAACATGAGCAGTGTAGGCAATTACCTGTGAGGTAGGTATCCAATCACCCACTATATAGAGGGAAAATAAGAGGTCATTGAGATTGGGAAAGAAGATTTAAAGGATTTTAAAGCTTAGTCTTATTATTCCATTTGAGTAGCTATCTATGTAAGTATTTTTTATTCTTTAAGCAGAAGCATATGAGCAGTCTCCTAACTACTGTACTTTCATCATTACTTTTGATCCATGTTTCTTTTGTATGTGTGTTGTGATGCCTAGAAATATTATCTTCATAAAATGCAAAAAGAACAGAAAATCTTCTCCTTCTCTTATGTGAAATTTTTGCTTTTTTTAAATACATATTCCCAGATCTGCCACGATGGTGGCTGCTGGGCTCAATTGCCATGTGGTGGGTCTGTCAGAGCCAGCTGGAAATGTCTGTGTTTGGATCAGGACAGCCTCTGTAGCTCCTAACAGAGGCCACCCTTGCAGCTCTCTCCACATACCAAAACCTTTACACTTGCACCTAATAGAGAAACACAGAACCACAAAGGAATTTGAACCTGCTGTCTGTTAAGTGACACCTAAGTAGAAATATGTCCTAACTAGAAAACACAAAGTAACAATCCTGTCACCTTCAGAGAAGAAAAACTGTTCCTTCACTTGTATTCCAACTGAGCACATTTGGAGTTACATGAGTCCATTTGCAGAAAAAGGTACAATTCACATCTACAAATTACATGATCACTGGTCTACATTAAGGCAGGGTGATAAGGTGATTTTTTATATGTGCTATCTGCACTGAGGATTTTTCTGACTACAAAAACTGGGACAATTCTTACAATAGGATTATATTTATATAGTTTGGGCATTCTTTAGTCTAAAATGTATTTAAATATTTAAAAGAAAGAACAATATGCATGGCTTTTCCCCTGCTATCTTCTATTTTTTTTTTCTTCCTGGGAAAGGGATTTTATGATGGTGAGATTTTAAAATGATGAAAGCTCCTTGAGAATATAGGACCTTATTCCAGTCCTGCTACTCGATAAAAAGCTTTCGTTATGCCCAGGATAGGCACTTTCTCCCATCTGCTCCCTTCTTTCTGTCTCTTCTTTGCTTGGGTTTTCATTTTTTTCTTTTTTTTTTTTTTTTTGGCAGGGGGACGTTGGGTTTTATTTTGGTTTGATTTTTTTGGGTAGAAAATACTCACTTCAACTTTTGCCCTTTCTGGCTGAATGAAGTTTTGTTCTTACTTGTGGCAGTATGTTCTTTCCAAAATTTAAAATTATCTGTGTAGTTTTTGCATTAATAAAACCCTGATGATTTAAAAGCACAACCATTTGTAGATTTCTCCTTTTTTCTTACTCTTTTGTTATGGGTATTTTTACATAGCAATTAAAGTTTGGGCTGAGCTATTAGTATGTTTGATTTAAGTTTTTGCAACCTACCTGCTCAGTTTTGCCCTGTTAAAGAGAGGAAGGCCAAATTGTGCTCCTACTGAGACTAAGAAATGTTGGGAATCTGTGTTATTCCTCAGCTTCTGTGGAAATGGATGTCCACAGAAGGAGGCACTGATAACATTTACCTGTCTTGCATGACTTCAGCTTCCTATCTGACATCAGTGTGACCACAATGCTCTCTGCTCAGCAGCACTGAATGTGCCTTGTGAATACTGGCACATTGTGACCTGACTGTTGCAAGCAAAGAACAAATGCCTATTATATTCATGGTTGTCAGGTTATGCTCAGAGCATAACAAATGGATTAAATTTTCCAGAAGACTGAGGCCATAAAGAGGTGACTATGACTAATGGTAGTCATCATGCATTGGGATGCATTTGAATCTGTTTATCCAGTCAGAATATATAAAATATTTATCAGGCTGCCGCTATGTTACCTCATTTTATGTACTAGTATGGGATTCAGAAGTATACTAAAATTGTAGATAAAATTTATTGTATGAGGCTTTCTGCTAAAAGAAATTGTACCAGAACTGTAAGTTATTTTTACTGTTGCCTAGTGCAATTCATATTTGCTTGAATTACATATGGAAGCCTACAATGTTACTTCTTTTCATTTTTTTTCAAATACAATAATGGGGAAACTACTTAGATGTTTTATATCCCCCCAAAAAAATGTTTTTTATAGAGAAAACACAGATTTTTAGTGAGTCCCATAAGCAGAAGGACGGTCCAGTTATAGAACTGTCTCCTTTGTCATGTTCAATCTAGGAAAATGGCGACTGGTATATTCCTCTGATATGTCTTCCATGTCAGGATAATGATGCCTTATGATCAACAATGTAATATGCTGCTGATATGCAAGAAGAGAGCCTTACATATTTCTTGTCTTTAATCATTCATCAGCACTTTCAATTTATTTCTGTATCATGCTCTCAGATGAATCAAGATAGCTAAATATAAACAGTCTGAATCTGTAGGAGTGCAGCAGTATATCTTGATACAGAAAAAAGCTTCCTTCATCACAACTCAATTATTTCCAGAAAATTATTTTATCTTGGACAAGCTAAGACAACATGAAAAAAGGGAAATATAGATAAAAATCCTACTGAATAAATTATTTATGTGTAGTTTTACAATAGCAGATACAGTCAGATGCATGTACAGGTATCACTCTTGAAACAAATTGAATGAGAAAATAAAAAGAAATAATTTTTAAAAGTTTAAAAATAGGAACAAGTGATAAAAAAACAAAACAAAAAAAAGTTCCAGTAATTAAATAAATTTGGAAATGCGTCCAGACACAAGTAGGATTTTTCACCAAGTGTAGACAGATACACTGTAGACACTTACATCTGAAGTAGTGTAATAGTTTTAGCTGGAACAGAGTTATCTTTTGGTTTGGACACCAGAGTCAGCAAAGAAGGAGGGGGAGGAGGTGCTCCGAGGGCTGGAGTTGAGGTTCTCTTGCAGACCACAGTGAAGACCATAGTTAAGCAGCTGTGCCCCTGCAGTCCATGGAGGGCAAAGATGACGCAGAGAACCACCTGCAGCTCTTGGAGGAGATCCATGCCAGAGCAGGTGGGTGCCTGAAAGAAGGCTTTGAACTCATGAGAAGCCTGCGCTGGGGCAGGCTTCTGGCAGGAACCTGCAGACCTGTGGAGAGGATACCACACTGGAGTGTGACAGTGGTCACAAGGGTTCTTGGTTGAGGCAAGAGACAAGAATGTTGACTCCACGTTCAGAAGGCTTGATTTATTATTTTATGATACATATATATTACATTATAACTATACTGAACAAAAATAGAAGGAAAGGTTTCCAGAAGCTAGCTAAGCTAAGAATAGAATAGAAAAGAATGATAACAAAAGCAGCTCTCTTGGACTCTGTCTGAGATAGCTTTGTCCTTGATTGGTCATTAATTATAAACATCCAAGATGGCCAATCCAGATGGACCTGTTGCATTCCACAGCAGCAGATAACCACATTTTACATCTTGTTGCTGAAACTTCTCAGTTTCAGTAGGAAAAATCCTAAGAAAAGATTTTTCATAAAGAGATGTCTGCGACATTGGAGCACATTTCCAGGCAGGACTTGTGACCATGGAACAGGCTGTGCCAGAAGGATGGCACCCCATGGAAGAGTGACCCAAGCTGGAGCAGTTCTTGGAAAAGGTACAGCCTGAGAAGAAGGAAGGACTGGCAGGAAGGTATTAATGCAATTTATTTTATTTCTCATTATCATGCTCTAATTTTTTTATTATTAATAAATTTAATTAAGATCCCCAAGCAGAGTCTCCTTTTCCCATGATGGTATTCAGAGATCTCTACCAGTCCTTAACTCATGAGTCTTTCATTCTATTTTCTGTTCCCTGTCCAGAGGGGAATGATAAGAACAGCTTTGGTGGGTACCCAGCATCCAGGCAGGGTCAACCCACCACAAGTGACTGTGAAAAGTGTTCAGATGTGAGCTGGTTCAGATGTGGGCAATAAATCTTGGTGGAATGAACTCTAACCAGAAGTCCTGAAAACAAGAGCACACTCACAAGAGTCAATCAAACATTGTGAATTCAGCCTTATTAATTCTTTTGGGTTGGTTCTCTCCGTTTACCCCTAATTAAGTATGATTTACTTAATTATAACTAAGCAACATATCTAACCCTTGAAATATTGTCAATGCTGTCACAGTCAATATTTTCCTTATCTAAAAAAAGATGAGCTTCTTTCTGAATTTTCTGTTTCTGTGTTGTTTAAATTCAATGTCATTGTAATTTGCTCCATATTGCAACTATTGCTCTTGAAAAAAAATTACTCTATTCTATTAGACCTGCATGTGAGCATTCCAAATTTTCATGGTTTTGGTGTAGCAATGTGAAAACAAAAAATGCACGCTGACAAAGTTATAAGCAATTTCTACGGAAGTATCATGATTAAGTGCCTGACAAGTCACAAAGGGGACAAAGAAAATATGTCAGGTCAGCTCAATATTTCTTAGTGGTTCATAGAGGTTAATGAGGAATGAACAGAATGTTTTGTAATCAGCACACAAGTGATTAGTCCAATGCCACTCATTCTCAGTAATGAAGAAGAGAATTGTAACATTATATAGATGTTAAGAATACAAGGGGAGAGCACCTCTTCTGAGGATAATTACGGTTAAAAATTAGGTACATTAAATCCTGGTCCTTCACTCACAAACCTTTTGCTATATTTTCTCTCTTCTATCCACTTGTGGAAACAAGTAATAGATTAGCTTTGGTAAGTGCCTGGTATCCAGCCAGGGTGAACCCACTATGATATCTCTGTATCATTTTACATTCTGTGTTAGGCAGAAAAAAAATAAAATTTTTGACCTTGCCTTTTGATATATTGCTTTGCAAGACTAAGAGATGCCAGTAATAGAATTAACAAGAAAGAGTACGCAAACTGTCTCTGAGATTTCTGTCATACTGTCAATGGTTCAATAGAGTCAATGTAAGGGTTAGGCTGTAAAATAACAGATACTCTTCAGCTTTGAAACATTATTGTAGCTTCCTACAAAGCTTTGAGAAACTGATTCCCTTAAATAAGCATATTAATATCAACAGACTCGGAGTCCTAGTGTTTTAGTCTAAAGTTCCAGGGAACTTTTGAAGATAATTTGAACTACATTATTTGCTTTGGGCTGCAGTAAGATGAAGACAATATGACCATGGAGATCCTTTGCAACCTAAATTATTCAATGATCATATGATGAATATCATCAGTATCATAGCATGAAGGACAATCACGACAAATACGGGCAAAACACCCGTGCATTGCTCAAGGTCTCATTCAATGTATTTGGGCTGTTGAAAGAGTGTGAAATTCTTTGTAGTCCCCCCATTCACACATGTCAATTGGACACCTACTTCTGGCATTCTGTCTTGATGCTGTGTTTGGAAGATTCACAAGAAAAAGTCCAGCAGCACACTCCTAGCTTTGTCATTCATACTATTCACAGTAACTAGTAGTGCATTCTCTTCAGAGCTTCACTACATTGGTTCTTTAGGGAAATTAGTTTTGAGGGAAACAAAAGTAAGGTGGTATTGGCAAGTCTTTCTTTCTATATGGCTGTTCCCTCTAGGATCCTGTTTGCCTGTTCACCCACTCACTGCAGTCTTTAATGTTAGATGATTTTGAACCACCTGAAATCTCCTCTGATCTCTTCCTTCTGTCCTTCAGTTCTAGATGCTTTTCCATCACATGTTTATCTCGTTCAGTTCTAGATGATTTTTCCTTTCTCAGTAAATGAAGTTTTGATTCTTTTTATAAAATTCCTGATATATTTATGATTTAAACACAGATATTTTAGTGTTTTCCATTACTCTGTACCTTCTTAGTAGGTATGTTGTATGGACAGGTACAGAAAGGATCATGGAATGTAAGATTTCATGACACCAGCATCTCTCAGACTGTCTTAAGATGTGTTATGGTTTAGCTGAAGCCATCAACCAAGTCACTCCCAGCTGCTCACTCACTACCCCACCAGCAGGATCAGCAGAGAATCAGAAGAATAGCAGTGGGAAGACCCATGGGTCGAGATTGGCAGTTTCATAAAGAAAGCAAAAGCCATATGCACAAACAAACAAGGAATTCATTCACTGCTTCCCATGGCCAGGCAGGTGTTCAGCCTTATCCAGGACAGCAGGGCCCCATCTTGCATTAAGAGTTACTTGGGAAGACAGATGTCATCACCCCAAACATGCCACCTCTTCCTTCTTCTTCCTTCCCCACTTTATATAGTGAGTATATCGTATGGAACATGCCTTTGGTCACTTGGAATTAGCTATTCCAGCTGTGTCTCCTACCAACTTCCCATGCAGATACAACTTCCTAGACACTGTAGAGTATGAGCAGCATCAAAGACCATAAAATGCCTTGGCTCTGTGTAAAAGCTGCTCAGCAATAATAAAAGCATTTTTTCATATTATCAGCTCTGTGTTCAACACAAATCCAAAACACAGCCAAATACCAGCCACTATGAAGAAAATTAACCTTACCCCAGACAAAATTATCATGTGCTGTGAAGAAATGGTGTTAATTTCCCTTGTCTAGGGTGAGAGGTAGGAGATCTTTTCCTTTGGAGTAGAATCTGTGAGCTATTACAAATCAGAAAAGTGTGGTCTTCTCTTGATAGGGCACTTCAGCCAGAAGCTGACTCAAGTAATAAGTGGATCATTTCTCATTGAAACTGTAAAGGAAAGGGAATAGAAAAATGACAGAAGTTTTTGTTATGTCAAGGGAGAATCTAAGGGTTTTTTTTTGAAGAGCAATAAAAACTTACTTTGTGATCTTCAGGGCTAATTAACTGCAAGTGGGTCCTTAGTCATTATGGAGTTGTTCTAGGCCCCCAGAGAGGGGCCAGACAGAATTCACCAGCTTCTAAACAATCGCAGACCAAGCAAAGCCTGCCTCATTCTCTTTCCTGCTTGCTCCTTGGCATGCAACAGCAACTTACTAATACAATTTCCCTAAGCCAACTGCTTGGTCTTTTAAAAAACCTGTCTTTTTCTGCTGAGACATCATTCTCAGGCACATGCTCCCATGCTAAAAAGGTCAAAAAAGATAGAGAACCAGGGAACACACAGCCAGATTTATTGTCTCTGCAAAGATTGGTGGAAGAGGAAGGGGAGGAAATGTAAGAGAGGTGAATCTTATTCTCTCTTAATTGTAAGCCTATTTTATATGGTATTTATGATTCAAGCTGATGGAATTTTCTCAAGAAGCACACAAAAGAAAATAATGAACAATAATTTTAGTTTATTACCATGACACTTAGAATCGGTTATGGATAAGGCTGTATTGTTTCCATCCAGATTGTCCAAACTAGTCTAATTCAGGAATAAATATGACACAAGCTATAGTTTAAAACAAAAAACAGAAAGTACTTCATTTTCATTAGATAACATTTTAGTATTTTTTCTGTTGGAAAGGAGACGCAGTTAAGATCTATAAGAATGCTTGGAGAATATTTTTCCCTCTATAAAGCTGGCATCCAGACTTTACAATTCAGCACAGTGGAATGAAGTGAGTCTATGTCAAGAACACCCTCTCTGGCTAGAAAAAGCAGATGACTCATGATTCAAAGTGTCAGTTTTTTCTTGTATAAAGCCAAGCTGAGGTTAGTAGCTACAAATCATGACCTACCGAATGATAGAATATCAGATTGGAAGCGACCTCAAGGATCATCTAATCCAACCTTTGTTGGCAAAAATAAAATCTAGATAGGATGGCACAGCATGCTGTCCAACTGAGTCTTAAAAGTGTCCAGCTCTGGAGATTTCACCACTTTCCTGAGGGCATTATTCCAATGGCATTGTGAAAAATTTTCCTCTTTTGTCCAGTCAGAATCTCCCCAAGAACAACTTGTGCTCATGACTCCTCATTGTTTCCAGATGACTCCTTGCAAACTTTGCAGCCACACTTTAAACAGTGGGATAGGGTGACAGGGTCTCCCCAAAGCCACCTTTTCTTAAGACTGAACAAACCCATTTCTCTCAGCCTGTCCTTACATGGCAGCTTCAGTCCTTGGATCATCTTTGTGACCCTTCTCTGAATCCTCTCCAGCCTACCAATGTATTTTTGCTTGGTGAGGACCAAACCTGAAAACAGCAATACATGTGTCGTGTGACAAGCACTGAGCAGAGGAAAAAATGCCTTTTTTTATCTCTGCTGGTGATGCCATTGTTGCTGCACCCCAGCCTCCTGTTGGAGTACTGCAGAGAAGGTCCTTCATCTTTCTGCTGGAAAGAGGTCTGTGCATTGCAAATGGGCACTCTAGAAAAAGAAACTATTGGTCATCTTCAGCTGTGACTGAGACGAGAAACCAAGAAATAGCTTTATGAGCACAAATAGTGTAAAATGTGGGCCTGATGACTTGAAATATAAGACAAACTTTCACATTCTAGATCTCTAAATAATTTATTAAGGAAGTTCAAACCTACTCAGAGGATTAAAAAATTACTTTTCAAAATTTAGACATGGAATATATTGAACATAAAATGTTTATTTTTTAATTAGTCTAGAAACTTAGTTTCTTGCTATTCAATGTATCAACAGTTGCCAGAAATTTGGCAGAATAAATGAAACATATTGTAACTGGGATTCACATACCTGAAATTGGATTCAAGCTGTGTAATTCATGATTTTTTTGGAAATTAGGGGTGTATTTCACATCATCTGACTCTAGGCTTTTACACATGTGGATATTTACATCTGAATTAATATCTTTTGTTATCAATGAAGAAATCAAGATTTTCTAGTTTGTGTCTGAGAGGTACAGACATCAGAGTTAAGGGTGTGTAAATGAAAGTGGTGACGGAGGAATCAAGAAAAAAACCTAGAGGGATGAGACTTCTGAGACAACTTTTGAAGGGGATGCTATCATCTAGTTAAGGTGTCTTCTGTTTAGTGTGCTGAGAGCTGTGAATCCAAACAAATTTGAATTCATACTTACTAGACTGCAAGGTGAATTCACTGGCCGAGTTCAGGCCAGTGAAACACATATGATGCCATGAAGTGTTGTTAAGCTGATGTCCTTTTTTGCAATCTGCCCTGATCACTGATGATGAGAGAGGATTCAATGGAAAATATTCCTTCAGAAATTTTCAGGATAATATCTAAGATAATAACATAAAATAAAATTGTCATGTGCTCAAAGTAATTGTATTTTAGTTGAATTCTATTTTCTGCTTCTGAAATAAAACCTCCTGAGTATTCTCTGTTTAAGGAAATTTCTAATTAACTAGAAAATTCTCAATCTGTCTCACATTTCCTGTGATCACATGAAATTGAAAACCAGTGTATCATTTTTTTTCTTGAGGGTTACTGGGCAAACAAATATCTTAATTAGCTAATTTCTTAGTTTATGTATCATTCTGCTTATGGTTCATACAGGTTGTTTAATACACATTGATTAAATTTAAGTGATTTATGTTGGTTTGGGGGTTTTTTTTTTTTTTTTTTTTTTTTTTTTTTTTTTTTGTTTTGTTTTTGTTTTTTTTAATTAGATTTGCCCTACTAAAATTGACACATGGAAGTCAGAGCAATTTAGCTAAGAGTGCATCTTTTAAGACCATGCATCATCCATGGAGTACTTTGGAGTACTCTTTCACAGGACAACTATAATCATCTTTTATTGTACACAACGGGTTCTGGAAGTTCATTAGAATACTTTATGGGGAAAAATGTAATTTTCAAAATCTCACTTGAAGAGGGATTCTTCATAATATTCATTAATTATCGTTAAATAATTTCACTATAAAGATGTAAGCTGAGTCTAAATTAGACTACTTCTAATTTTGAGTCATAGGATCCTGTAACTTATTTATTTTCTTTCAAATGAAACTGAAAATGTGGGGTTTTTTTTCAAATTCCCTCTTACCATTCATAAAGAGACAATAATTTCAAGTGCCTGCTGATCTATCCTAATCTCTTTTTCATAGCTAAGCATTGCAAACTTTGAAAAGCCATGAGGACCATCATTAAATGAATAACCTTTTAAAGAAGAAATAAACAAAAGATTATCCTGGACAGATGGAATGAGCCTAGAGGAGCTTGTCAATGCACATTCCTAGGAAAGTGCTAAAATAAAATGGCAGAGTGGCTTGTTGCAGGGACTGATTACAAGTATTGGCAGATGCTGGAAATCCATTTCAAGTGGATCTCAGGTACTGTAAAACCAGGATAAAATAATATCAGGGATAGTATAAGAATGTGTCTCCATGTGGCCCCTGATCTAATGTGAGAGTTCTGGGAAGACTCCTGTGAAAAGATTGAAAGGTCACTCCTGGTGAAGAGGGTATTTGGAGAAACATGTCAAATCAAAGAACTTGTGCCCTATCAGTGCTCTAGAGACTTCATAATGGAAATTGTTGTATTTTGCATAGACAACAAAAATATTTTCTGGCTAAAGAAAATATTATCTGGCTATAGATAGATAGATAGATAGATAGATAGATAGATAGATAGATAGATAGATAGACTGAAATTCTTCTCTACATAAATTAGAAGAGCTTTTGTCAAACAAGCAAGCAAAAAATATTTAGGAAAGATTCTTCAGGAATATATTATAATGTGGAATTTAGAAGACCTGGAGTGAAGTGTCTGATATAGTCAGTAAAACTTCTTCAAAGAAGATTTTTTTAATATTCCATATAAGTGCTCTCCTCAGGGATGTAAAGAATAGAGATATAGGGATTTAGTGTGTAACCTAGGTAGACAGGCATGTTTTAACACCAGAAATCAATTAAAATTTCCAGATTTTTAAGGTGAAATAATTAGTGGCCACATTAATCATTCCTGTCAGTATCTATATGTCCATAAGAACATTTCTGAAGAAGAAATTTCATGTATCCAGAAATAGTGTAATTTTAAAAAATATTAATTGGCTTCTTCAGGCCCTCACTGTTCTTCTAGTCTTACTGAAAATATGTATTTATAATTTAAAGAGTATGTACGTACAGGAATATGTATGTGGATGAATATGTATGTAAAGGAAGCTGCACGAAAAAAAAGAAATTTAAAAAATTAAACTTCTCTTACAAAAATTCTACTTCCCGAATAGATTTATTTTCATTATACATGTTGACATATTAAAGAAAAATACAGCTGATGAAATTATAATTATTAATAAGGATATAAAAAAGGGACAGTAAAAATAACCTAGCCCATGAACACAGAGAAATTACTTTCAAGTAGAAGAAAAATAATTCTGAAAAGTAGTGACTGAATTTATTAGTATAGAAGAAATGGGACAATAGTAAGAGAAAGACAGATCCCACACCTCAGGTTTTATGAACGAAGTTGTTGCTAGTAGAATCAAGGATTAGGTACACAAAAGTTGTGATATAATAAATAAAAGTTTTTAAACAAAGTTCTGCTTTCATCCATCTAGATGATGGATTTAAGGAAGCCATTAAATTTGAGCTGCTTGAGCACTGAAAATGAGAGATTCCTCTCTAGAAAATTTTATCTGGAGTACTCAATGACTGACCCACTGGAGTACAGAAGGCATCATAGGAAAGGAGAAGAAACTGATAAATTTACGGTGCAGGTAACACCCATTCCTTCTGCTACAGAAGTATTTTAACTTAAGAGTAATAAGAGGTATCCAAGTGAACTTTCTGCTTAATGCACATTTGTTAACATCTAAGGGCTTTGAACTGTAGCACTTTAAAGGGCTTGGAAGGATTTCTGTTTCTTTTCTGTTTTACTGGAGATCAAAAATACTTCCTATCCCTTTCACTGACATACAGATAGTTCTGACATTGACAGGAAACTATGTCAATCACTTGGCCAAGTGCATTTTGAGTTCTCAGGAAGCCTTCAGAAAACTCCTTTTAATGATCCATTGCTCAAAGTCCAGTTCAGCTGAGTGACACATCTTGGGTGGATGGCAATAACAGTGTTCTCAAGCTATAAAATATTTACCCCCAAAAGTGACATGTGTTCATGTATTTCCAGCCTAACTGCACTCAGGTTATCACTCTGTAATCTCAAACCATGCGCAAGCAATACTATTACTAGGGATTTTTAAGAATTTTCTTTTGTAACTTCTCACTAAAATGAAGCCCAGTGCAGAATCAGAAAGACCTTTACCACCACATTCTCTTTCTTATAGATAATTTAGAGTGAATTATAACTATGTACTTTGCTGTTCTTAACACTGTTATAGATAAAATATCTTATCAATACGTGTCAACTAAAATTAATAAGTCACGCTCTAGTATATGCATTTGAATGAAATAATTTCTGTCCAAAACCATCAAAAGACTGTATATCTTACAGAAATTAATTTTTAGAAATTGAAGAAAAAGGAAGAAAAAGAATAACATTGTATTTACTATCTCTGGACCAGTTGGAAGATTATTTTTTATACAGCTAGATTTTCAAAGAAGTAAAGAGACTAGATAATCAAAACTTTGTTAGAAGAATATCTATGTGTGTGCAAGTGTGTGTATGTCTGACACACCAGACAGCAAAGCGATAGCAGAAATCTGACAAGAGAGTCTCTTAAGACTTTTAAATTCTCTGTAAGATTCCATATCAAATTCTATCCCCGTTTTGCTTATTTGTGCTAATGAGATGATTTTGAGCAGCGATTCTGGCAGCTTTCAAAATGTGTTGTACTAAAATGAATTTTTCAGTCTTGCAAAATAGGAATAGGTAATGACAGAAACCTATCAGCACTTGGGGCCTCTAGAAGAGCTGGGGTACTTGGTCTTCTACTGGCTTTTTATTAAGCTTTGGCTTCCAAAACTTTTAGAGTTTGAACTTGAAAAGAATTTGAACAATGAATGATTTTAAGTCCCTAGACTTGTCCTGGTTTTGTTGAACACCATACAAAAGCTGCTGTATACCTTTTCTTCCATTCATATACTGCTGTTTAAATTTCTAAAGTAAGAGTTTTTAACAATTTTGCTCAGTGTATATACTGTACCTTGACCAGGTATCTTCACCATTTCCTGCTCTTTTAGCTTCACCTTCAGTTGAATGCCCCTACAGCTGTACTTGGAAAACTGTATGCTAGAAAGAAAACAAATGGTAAAATGCTTGTTAGAAAATGTCATGTTGATCTGGGTCTCATTTACCTATCCTTTTTTCAAATCATATCACAAAAATCTCCCAAACAACATGAAAAAAGTACAAAAACGTTTCAGACTAAGCAATATAATAAAATTTACTACAATTTCTAATGACAGTGAAATGCTGAAAACTATGTGTTAAAGTGCTAAAGACCATGAAATAGAGATTTGATATAAATATGAGCTTTCCTTTTCTCTTACTGCACAAAATTTTACACAGGTTGCAGGATTTTACCCATTGATTTTTACAACTAGCTTTTCAATTTTCTGGAGCAATTTGAATGACTTCTATAGAAAACATGCTCCTAAATGGTCAGAAGAAAATGCTATTAGATTGCCAACAGGAATGTTATTAGATAAGGTTGTTTGCTCATTTCATCTTTATCTTGTACTGGCTTTCATGAGCTTAATTGAAGCACAAGGTATTAATGTTAATATGATACTTTGATATGTATCAAATTAATTTTAATAACTAATATCTCATTATTGTATTAGGTTTTTTATGTAGTCTGAGTTACATTAACAATTAAGGAATTAACAATGAAAAGAATTTGCAAGTAGCATTTTATTCTTCTGTTGGGAAGAATTTGTAAAATGTACCCATTGAGCTAGTGAAGCAAAGACACAAAAATATAAACTCCAATATGTTCATAAATAGTGCCTAGATCACAGTTTCTAGATTTGCTCTCCCCTCTCAGCACAAAGAACATTATTTAAAGTCTTGTGTCTGATCTATGACTACACTCCTATGAAAAGTAATTTTCTTAGAAACATTACTTACTGCAAGAGTTCATAATATTTTATGTACTATGAGCTCAAAACTAAATTCATACTCCACATTTACATACTATTTGAGGAACTTTCATATTTTTTTATTGTTTCTATTGGTACATCAAGTTTCAGTTTAAAAGACTAAAATATCTATCCATTGCTTATTTGAAGGCTGAGTATTGAGCGCTGCTGTGGGAATCAGGAGATTGTGGAAGTGTGTATTGTGGCTTGTTAGGCAGCACCTTTTGAGTATTGCATTGTGGCTTCTGAGCCAGCACCTCTGAGGAGTTTGTGGTGGGAGCTCAGAACTTATCAAAGTGCACTGTATAAAAAAAGCTTAGCAGTCCTTGACACATAGTCTGGTGTATTTGCTCATCCTGATGAGAATTTTTAATGAACACCCCTTACCCGCTGGTCATGGCACCTGGTGTGTGCCACAAAGCTGGAGAATCTCCATGATCTTTCTTTTGTATAGTGGTGTGGGTACTTCTCATCAGATTTATATTTCTAAAATTCCTTCAAAACATAACAAAGAAAAAAATTACTTTGTTATTCTGGTAAAAAATGTAATAAAGATAAAAAGGTAAAAAATAGAATAAACAAATTGTACATGTTCTTCTATTTGAATACCTTTGGTGTAATCCACTAAAGGGAGATCTTTCTTTCTCCTTGCTCCTGTCATCATGATCTTGACAAATAGAATTTGCGCCAGATATGTTCACATTTATTACTGTCTCAGAAGATTAACTTAGTTTTACTTGCTCACAAAGAACAAGTTCTATGCTTTAACCCCAATTATAAATTATTAGAAAACAATAAGCTGTGTTTATATAGAATGTAAAAGCCACATTGTGAAAAACCTAATTTCAGAACTTCAGCTGCCTTACAAGTAGTTTAGGATTTAGCCAAGCACCAAGAGAATACAAACTGACCCTTCTAACAGAGGAGGAAGTCAATAATTCCATAACCATGACAGAATCTATATAATACTTAAAGATAGTGTTTGTTTCTAGAAGAAGGCAGGTTTACAAATTCGAATAGAACTACATGAAAGTGAATCTGTGGGGCTGCATCAGACCTGAGTTTAAAGCTATGAAACTATGAATGTATTTAACATTTTTACCTAATCTGGACAAGATGATAATATTTTAGGAGATTATGTAAGTACCAGATGAATATTAATATATTTTCATGCATATTTAGGAGTTTCCTAACTGGAAAACTTCCTGTTGCAATGTTTCAGATGCTAAAAAGAAAGTACTGGTCATTTAATACTGGATATATTTGCAGATGCAGGTAGTAAAAAATCTGTGTTTCTTAAGCCAAATTTGATGTTTGACATTTCTTATGTCTGCTATGGGCACAGTAGAAAAAAAAAAAACAAAACAGTTTTCATTTTTTGCTTTGTTTTTTTTTGTGGTTTTAGGTAAAAACCAAAGTTTTTACCATTTCTGTTTTTTCATAGAAACCTGCCACTACCTAGGGTAAGTGACGGTGTTTGCATAAAGTGTGACAATTTGTTTAGCACACAAAATTAGGATGATAGCTGTGAATATAAAGTGATACATTGAAAACTCTTTAGATAAATGTAGAACAGCGTATTTCATCTCAGAAGGCTCTGATAATTTGGAAAAGATTCCTTTTTGTCCTCTGCATTTTAACTGATAGAGCAATTACTCTTCTCTGAAATTAAAAGTTCTGTGTCCAAACATCCCTTGGCAAAAATAATTTTTTTCCAGAAAAAAAATTTATTCTAGAAAAAATAATAAATCAATTGAGCAAATACATTTAAACAATGTCAAAATAATTAAATACATTTTAAGTTCTATTGCATTTTTAAAAATTTCACATAGCTTTGAATGCTTAGTATTTTTGAAGTATTTTTTTATAAATATTTAGCATAAGCAGGCACTTTTTCATTTGTCTTATGTTATTTTGGGCATTAAGTAAATATTTCAACAGAATAATGATAATATGTAAACTTTTCTATATTATCATACGAGATTTTCTAAGCATATCAACTTCCTTTTGCCCTCAAAATTACCACCATTTTATTATGCTTTGACAGAGTTTAATGAAACAAGCATCAAATAAAGAAAGTACAGCTTTTTTTACTAATACTGCTGTAGGTACAAAACTACAAAAAAGTTGCATCATAATTTGTGACAAGTTAAAGAATCACAGAATGGTTGAGGCTTAAAGGAGCGTCTGCAGGTCATCTGGTCCAACACCCCGTTCAAGAAGGGTTATCTACACCTTGTTGTCTCAGAGTACGTTCAGAAAAAAAAAAGAAGAAACATCCACAAAACTTCACTGAATACACTTCCTTCCTTCTCAATGCAAAAAGTTATTTGTTTGTGATTTGTTTCTTTCTTTTTTTTTTTTTTGGATTTGATGTTTTTATATCTTTTGGCACCAGATGAAGTTTTTATGAAACTAGAAGCAATAGTTCTGCAATGTATTTCAAACAAAAAGAAAGGATTTTTTTTTCTTTTTTCAACTGATAAATAATTTAAGTTTTCAATATAGAGGTGAACTTCATATTTTTATACTTCCTCTGAGTTTGCTCCAGATTTGTAGCCCTCCAGATGCAAAGACTTTGCTTGTTGGCACCAGCTGCATTAGCTGATACAGCAAAAATGTATATTTTACTCATGCAGCTTCCTCAAGAGTAAACTCAGAAATGTCTCTGGGACCAATAGAACTATTTGAAAAATAAGAAAACTTGAGCTTATTTTGATGGTTGAACATTGCAGAAGTGGATGTCAATATTGATTTATACCATGCAACAGCAGACCATTGTTAGAGGTGCCTAATTGACAGTGATAGAAATTTATAGGAAGTTTTTAAGCTGCTTCTGGAGTCAATGAAGGCAGCGCATTATCTTAAGAAAGCAATCATATTCTTGGGGTAATTTTTTACCTTCTTTTTTTTTCCTTTTTTTTTTAATATATATTTGGTTGAACAGTAAAGGTACCCTGGAGCTCATTAACCTTTTTTAGGTCAGCCTAATCTATGCTGTCTATGCTGAAAATCAGTTTTATGAACAAGGTACATACTGTACCTCAGTTTAATATACACGGTCATATTAAATTAGTTTGGCTATGTGAATATCATGTCTATAATCACAAATTAAATAGGGCCAAAGCCCATTCTCTGGACCTTAAGAAATGGCATAGCACTCCTTATACCCACTTTAATAAACTTTCTTCTTCTCCTAAAAAAGACTTGTCTATGCCATCTATTGCAGTGGCTTCTAACACTTGACAACTGTGAAAAACTGACCAGGAATAACTGCGGAACATGTGATCACTGGAGAAGGCAAATCTGTGTTACAGGCCATACTAACATTTTACAGCTTGGACACTCATACCTGAGGAGAAGCCCACCCTTTCAGCACTATAGTCATAGCTTTCAGGTCAGATTTCCTAAATATTAATCTGGGACTGCAGAGGATGCAAATTTTCATAATGAAAGTCTGTGATTTCCAAGCCTGAAATATTTTTTCAACATATTTCTTTGTAAAATCAGGTTTAGTTCCTCATCTCAAAACATAGACTTATTTGACATAATGAGCCCTGAACAGCGGAGCCCTGAAATAGAGGATCCACTGACAACTGAAGTCAGTGTCTCTTTATTTTGTCTCTATCCACAACCCTAGTGTGAAAATTTAGAAATGACCTTCTAAAGAATTCATTAACAGTTCTCATTTCAATGGATATTAATTAAGATGTTCCCCTCTAGCATTTTTATTATAATGTGACAATTTAATAGGCAGGAAAAATTTGAACAGACAAACAATTTTACAAGGATAATTTCAGATACATGAGCAGGGGTGTCTTTGATATCCTCGAGGATTTGGTTTTGCAATTACATGGAAGTCCTAATTACATGTTTTGTGAGAATTTTTCTAGTTGCTCCTCTCTGTACTGCAATTTTCATGAAAATTTGTTGTCCTTTCAGCTATAACTCACAGTGTTTTGGAATGGATTCCTACATATTCATTAATTTAAATATACCAATTTGAATAAAATGTTTCATTAAGTTATAATGTAAAAAAAGAGATCCTTACTGTCATAACTCAAAAGCACAGAAGAAAAAAATTATGGGTTGAACAAGGACATAGAGTTTTGAAATAATTTATATTTTCATTCAGTTGTACTAGTACCTGCTTTCTACTTTTAATGAATTCTGCTCAGCTCTGATGTTACGTTTCACTTAACTTCCTTCCTGTTAGTAATATACCAAGCTTAATCTTTTTTCACCTCAGTGCCTTTCAGTATAGAATTGCAGATCTAATTCATTCTCCACCCCCAAACATAAGTTTACTTATCCTTTGTACCCCTTATTCCTGTAGTTCAACCAGTAAGTAATTAAAAAAATAAAATTCAGTTCAAAATCCTGAGACTTGTCCTCAAACCTTTTGTCATCTATAATTCTGTTCTTCCCTCTTTCTCTTTCTACCTCTACCTCTTCCTTTTGTCCTGTGCTCCTCAGTGTGTTGGTTTTCTACCAGTTAATCTACTTCTGCTTTCCCGATTTTGAATAATGCACAAGCCACTGCCCTTCAAACTAATGTGAGAACAGATTCAAGCATTTCTGAATCTCTCACTAAACAATATTTTGAAACATTTTCACTAATATTTGCTTCTAGTCAAAAGGAACAGACCAAAATTACAAAAATTATGTAGACTAGAATTCAGTCTCTTAAGGAATTAAGTTCATTATCTAACACTCTAATAGCAGTAGACTGGAATTAGATACCTAGAAACTTGGAGTCCTTGGTATGATACCCAGTAAACCCACATTTTTATTACTCATTACAATTATCCTAGATAATGAACTATAAATTTAGACTGTAAATTGTGATGTTATAGAAGAAGTTTTCATTACCTTGATGTAGAAATACTGCCTCCCTTGAGACTTCTGGCAATTAATTTTAATTTCTCTTCAAAACACAATTTTAGGGAACATTTTATTCCTCATTTTATGGACAGTGGAGATTTAGATGAAGAAAGGAGCAAGAAAGAGGAAAATTTGTGTGTGAAAATTAATTGCTGTTAGTTGATAAATCATTATGATGGTCAAAAAAACATTTGTTGAATTGCAATATTTACGCTTATCTTCACCATTGATTCAGTTGATTAGTATGCTTCAAAACAGCCATTACAAGATGAAAACAAGAGATAAGCTGTTGAAGTCCTCCCAGGTCATAATGGCTGAAATGTTTCCTCATATTACACAATCTGTGTGGTCAAAAAATTTACAGAAGCTTGCCTCTTTGGAGTAGCTTATCAGTTTTCTTAATCTTAAGTAATCTTGTTGTTTTTTTTTTTTTAATAATACTTAAAAGAGAAAATACTAAGTTGTCTTTCTCTAAGTATGTATAAGTATTTTTATGTCTGTCTGTGTCCATGATGACTTTGATAACTGATTTTAAAATTTTCATGACTGGATTCAGCAAGGATACAGTCTTGCTCTTCTAGAGTTAATAAAAACATAAATTAAGAAACATTACATGTCGTGAGGAGAAGTACCTGTAAAAAAATTGAATAATCCACTGAGTTTTAAAAATGCTTCTTAAGATGTTTAAGATTATATTATTCCAAGATATTAAGTAATTAGGGAAAAAAACCAAAACCCTCTACCGCCTTGCAAAAAATAAAACCCCAAAACAAACCCACAACCCAAACAAAACTAAAATCAAAAAATCATTCAGAAAAATTACCATAGGCTTGGTAACAACCGTGAAGGACAAAACTATTTATGTGAGGATGATGTATGAATAAACAAAGGCAGCCCTTACTTATAGCTTGTACTACAAAACCAGAATTTATTTGCCAAACACAGGTAATAAACACACCTGTATATGTCATGTACAGACGAATTTCATTGGCACCACATAAAGGACGCCACGTGAAACAACAAAGTTACTTTAGGGCTGTATATATTAGCAATATAAACGATGATGGAATTTGAAGAGTCTTTTCCATGTTTTTGTTCTGCACATTGGACATTGAAGCAGTCCTCATGGAACTTCAGAACATCAATAGAACATCCCCTAAAAGCAGGCTAAAGAACGCCACAAAGCTTTGGAGGAAAAGACAGATTATGGTATGTCCTAAACGACCACTGGAATAGTTCCTCATGAGAAACAGCAGATATTCTGTGATCAGACTGGGTCCACCAGCACACAACAGACTGTAGGTACTGTAGTCATCTTCTCAAAATCTGTCCATCATCTTTTAACTCCACAGAATCAAACACCTCCTATGAAACATATAATTCTTCTAAGTTAAAAAAAAAATTGCATTTATTTTGTTTACATGTTTTTCTGCGTCTTTCAGTTTTGCTTCTGAGCATGCACAGTGCACTAGGTAAGGATTTGTTTGTCATTATCATCACCTGTAAATAAATGACACCTTAAATCCTACTTGAGCTGTAATTTCTTTGATGGATATAAATGCTCCAAGGTAGAGTAGAACAAAGTATGATACTGATTATGTTACAGTTTCTTGTCCAGTGATTTATAACAGCCATACAAAATGAAGTTTATACCCTATAAATTCCAACACATGTTTATCTTCCGAAACTCATTTGGTTTCTATGACATGCCAAAACAATTTATCACTTCTACTGTGTTACATTAAAATTGGAATTTATTGTTCATTTCTTCTTTTCTCTCTTGCAGACAATGCAGCAAGCTCCAAAGATCAAGTGAAGAATAATGAAGCATGACATACTTAGAGCTTTGAAATACAAAACCTCAGAAATAATACTGATGCATGTAAAATAATTATGGAAAATAATAAATAAACACGATGCTGAAGTCCTTGACAATTTATCAATCAAAGATTGCAAAATGACTGATTCAAATTCAACTTCTGTTCCTTAAAATTAACTCCACATATCTAAGAAATCAATGTATAAAGGATAGGAAAAGTGAAAATGTCAGACATGATTTGGCTGTAACACATTACAGAATGTGCTATATAGACAGTATACTAAATATAGCACAGAGGTAACAATGCAATGGTAAAACACAATGACTTGTATTTCTAGGTTGCTTTGGCCGTGTTATTTTGGCCGTCGAGGTTGCTTTGGCCGTGTTATTTTGGAAACTGCACTCTGTTTTGTAACCATGGGTCTTATGATTTAGCCCATGCACAGCTAAATAAAGGATTAGTTATTGTGAACTGTGATGTCTTTGCATTCTGAAGCACTTTTCATGTATTTACACACAAATTGCTATTTTTTCCAAGTGGTAAATTCTGTTCTAACAAAGGAGAGTATTAAAAAAGAATCCCAACAACAACAGACAATGTTGTTGTACATGGCAATACAAATGAATGAGCAAATTCTGAAAAATAAAAGACTTGCATGTAGTGACATTTCAACAGAATATCTTCCTAGCTTCCAGCTAATAGCAGTTCAGAAACCTTTTGAGCAAAGGATGGTGTGCTCTGGTCATAACCTTAGTTATATTTTATTTTTGTGAATGGTTTCAAATGGTTTTAAACTGCTGTAACTTTCTTTCTTCAAGGACTTCATAATTTAATTGTGTGTTTTGTGAAGAATCTGCTTTCCTTTTCATCTTGAATTTGTCAGCTCTTGTTCATTGAAACATATCTTCTATTGAAAAAGCAAACACAGTTTCCTGTTTCCTATTTCTCGTGTTTCTTTCTTTTCTCCTGCTAATCATTTATTTTCCAAACTCAAGCATGTTAGTTTAATTTCTCCTTATACAGAAGTTGGCTTTCAATTATCCTTGACTTTTTTTTTCAGTTTTTCTTTTTTCTTTTCTGTGTTGGAAGTACTGTTCACTGTATTCAAGAATTTTTAACTCTGCAGAAGTTTAACAATCTATGTATGAAAAGAACAGCACATGAAATAGCTAAAGACTATGTTGCAGTACAACCATCCAGGCAAATTTAAAGGTGTAAAGTGTAACATTTAGCTTTGATCATTTGTGACCATCCACTACAGATATCATACTTTCTTAAAGCAATTTAACCTCTCCTGCTATTTTGTGTGTTGCCAATTGTCAGCATAACTCCAGCTTTTTGCTACTGTGTGGGAAGAGAAATATTGTTCTTGCATTCCCTCTTATGGCAGCTGACATTGTAGATAGTTCACATTTCTGACTTTGAATTAAGCTTATTGGTCATTTCAGCTATGAATAGTATAATTTCAATTTAAAATACATCATATCAATCTGACTTCATCGAGAGAAGGGAAACCTTATATCAAAGTCTTGGCTCAGACAAGGTGAAGAGTTTTACCTCGAAGCAGACCTGGTTTGAAGACATTCTAAAAAGAGAAGGAATCATAGAATGGTTTGGGTTGGAAGGAACCCTAAAGATCGTGTAGCCCAACCTCTCCGCCATGGGCATCTTTTACTAGATCAGGTTGCTAAAATCTCCATCCAGCTTGACCTTGAATATTTCCAGCGATGAGGCATCACAACTTCTCTTGGCCATGTGTTCCAATGTCTCATCATCCTCAGAGTGAAGAAATTCTTCCTACTACTCCCTGCCTTCTTTCAGTTTAAAGTTATTCCTCCTTGTCCTGTCCTTGCAGCCCCTTTTAAAAGTCCCCCTTCACTTTTCTTGTACATCCCCTTTAGCTGCTGGAAATCTGCAATAAGGTCACTAGAGCCTACTCCTCCAGGCCGAACAACCTGGAAGCTCTTTCACCGTGTCTTCATGGGACATATGCTCCAGCTCTCTGAACATTTTCTCTGACCATGACTGTGGTCATTTTCTGACCATGGCTGTCCCCTGGACACTCTCCAACAGGTTCATATGTTGTACTGGGGACCTCAGGGCTTGATGCAATTTAATTCTTTCATTGTAAATGAATACAATATAACAGTGTTTAACAAAGAGATAGTGGTAAGTTAAAAAATATAGAGTAGAAGCAGTCCAAGAAAATTTTTGTATTGAATTTATTATGAGACTTACAAGTAGCCCAAAACAGAGCTAACTGTATTGATATAAGTACTTGAGTTATTGTAATTCGCATCTAAACAAAACATAGATTCCTATTTAAAAAATAAGGCTAACTTTCAATATTTATCTCACTTTTATCACTTCATGTTGTCTATATAAAAAAAGAAATTTTCATGCTTGAATTTCACTGACATAATATTATCTGTGCTTCCTTTTTCTTGGACAGAATATACAGTTGTGGATGCTGTGGCACTAAGAGCACTTTGCCATATTTACTACAAAGTAATTAAAGGTAAGTTAAGAAAAGCAAATAAAATCATGTAACATAAACATCAACACTCCACTACACTTTTAAAAAATTTTCATTATTATTTAAAACTATTTCACTTATGATTAATACATTAACCAATTTCCTTAGAATAAAATATGACCATGCATTTACTTCACAGTATACTCTAACAACTTGTCTGTCTGGATAAAACTACAGAAGACAAGGGAAGCCGGACAGTATTTAATTTCCTCTTTGCCATGAACTCAAAAAGCTTAAGGAAAATCAAAGCCTTTCGGAATATGATCTTCCTGCAAGGGCATATTTTCTTAGTGCTTTTTAAACTTCACAAACATTGCTTTCAATCCAGCATATTCATTAGACTTTGGAACAGATTTTGAAATGTTCTCATGCAAAGACAGAAGTCACAAAGACTAAGATGTCAGAAATATTTTGAATTAACTACAAAAGTACTGATGTCAAGAAAAGAAGAAATTTGATGCCAGTGTCACAACAGAGAGTACTGCAAATGTGTTTCCTTGAAGAAATATTGTGCATCTTCCATGGGAATCTTCAGGTCAAAATTAAATGAAAGCTATATCAGATAGACGTGCAAGAGAGAAGCGCAAACAAAAAATTTATGACAGATGTAAGGATGTTGAGCTGTGCATAGCTGGTAAGTAAAAGATTCAGGAGCAAAAACATTGACATGAAAAGATATAAAACTATTTAAACCTAGAAAAGAACAAAATGGAATCTGAAGCTCAGAAACACTGAACATCAGGCCATTTCAAACAATGGCGGTAAGTTAGTTGCAACAGAGTGCAACCAACTTACCAGCAAGAGTCTGCTCAATTCCTAAGGTGTCTTTTAGGAGGTGATGACAATATTAAAACTCTGATTTAGAAGTTATTAGTCTTAGCTTTCTATTATGAAGCTTTGTTGTGTAGATACTGCCTTGTATTTTCATGTTTAGCCAACATAAACATGCTAAACTTGACAAAGCTTGATGTCCCAGTGAGAATGCAGGAGATGTGGGTTGAAGTCAAAGACAACCACTCACCTGCTGTTCATGTGGCAACAGTAAGTATTTGTTCTTGAGGTTCTCTTTATAAATGGAATTTGAAAAACCTGGTCTGGCTAGCTCATTGATCTAATCTTTCACACCGCCCAGCTCCTAGACCAGTGAGATGTCTGCAACTGAGGATGGAACATAATTGGTTGAAGTTCCTGTCAGTCAATCCAGGGTCCAGTTTTATGGAGCCAGCTGGGTTTCTTATTTATAGCTGAATTAATTTCTTAGTACAAGCCAGCTTGTACAGTAACACCCCAGAGACGGCACTATCAAAAGGGATTTTGCACTTCATATTAAATATTCATCAATTCACATCTGTTAAAAGCAATTTGTTTAGCATAAAATATTTTAAACTGGAAACCAAATATCCTTTGCTCTTAGCAGATTTTTAAAAGAACATGCATCATTTGGCAAAAGCCTTTATCTTTCCCCTACTACCTGTCTCCTTCTTCAAAACAAAGGGGAAGACAAAAAAATCACTAAAAATACCAAAGATATTGTGGGGAGAGAAACACAGTTGTGTTTGTGGATAAAGATCAAGCTGATTACTACAGGCCAGCAAAAGTGCAGAAGAGAGAAAGCCACGTTAATGAGGTGTTGCGTCAAAGTTATCATGCTCTGCATGGAACCATCACAAATGTCTATAATTAAATAAATAAATATTGGGAAAATCTTACCAGAATTAGAGACGCAAATGCCTCTTTCATTGTTTCCATTGACTTTGTATGACTACGCGATCTATCTGTGTAAGTCAGATTCAGAAAGGTGAGGGAATTCAGAGAAGTGATGTCTTTATAAGTTAAATATTATGGACCTCAGACTGGCAAAAAATTGACCCAGGAAAAAAAGGAGAAGCACATAGTTAATTTCATTCAACATAATACAATGTTAAACCACCCTCTCCTCTTTGAATTAATTTCAGATTTGTCATATGATATGTACTGTAGTTACACAAAGAAGTAAAACATGGCTCTAAAAGGAGTTATAACAGAAATCTTTAATCAGAAGCTTCAGCTGAGTGATCCTGAAAATAGGTCAGATAAATATAACACATCTTTGACATACATTGAGGAGTACACATAGAAATGCCAATAAGATCATTTCCAATCTTGAAAGTGTACTATAATGGTTGCATATCTGCTACTTTTATTTTGTTGAGGCAATAATAGGGCTGATTATTTTCATTTGTAATTTTGCATTAATCTCAATTTAAAATACACCCAAGAACTTAAACCAGTCTTTTGATACGTTGAAATCTTCTACATCCCAGTTCAAAAATCTTAAACTACTGATTTTCCTTTTTTTTTTTCTCAAAAGTGAATGGAAAATCAGCAGCTTGGTTTGATCCTACTACTTGTCAAATGAGATTAAGTCACATGTAGGCTCTAAACATCATTAAAGTGAAAATGACCTCAGAATTAACCTATCTAAATTCTTAGGATTAAACCTCTTAACCTTAACAGTAGTAGTTATACAAAAGAGAAAAAAAAAAGCAATTGTATCACTACAGCTAATTTGTTATAAAGGATACTAGACTACACCAAAGCAGATAAAAAACTCTTGCGCTGACTGTGCACCATAGGAAAGGAAACTTTCAATTTTTAAAACAATTAACTACATTATCATTATTAGTATAGTATACAAAACAAATACTTGCAATTTAAATATATACTTTTAAAGGTCGACTTTTTTTTGTTAAAATTTCAAGTGTTGTGAGGTTCTGTAACACTCAGATGCTATTGCTATACTGATGATAAAAAAGTACAATTGCAAGGACACATTAACAATATAAATATTGTATATTAATAGTGCTAATAGAAGGTAATAATGCTCATAAGTTAAACAGCAATACATCCAGAAAGTTCATTAAAGTAAAATAGCATTTGTTTTGAATCCAATTGTATATTTTATATCAAGGTTTGGATCTCATGAGAAGTAAGGAAAAACCAACCTTCCTTTGTGTGACAAGACCATTCTAAATCAAAAATCATTAGGTGAGAAAAAAGAAGAGGTGGGTTTAACACCCCTATGACTCAATTCAGTTGTCTAAACACAGATGTCCCCATCAATTTGAGATTTCCTGGCTGGGTGGAGCCCAGGTGGCTTCAATGTGCTGCTTAAGACTGGTGTCTCACAGGTATTTTGTCTTAACTTTCAGACTCATACAAATGTTTACATACTCTGGCATGTTATAGTAGCATCTTTTACTCAGATATAGACCAGGTCACAAGAGATACAATCAAAAATTCCAAGGCCCTGTACAACATAACTTAGAGAATATATATGTAATTTTGACTTTAATGATGCTCAGAGCCTACATGTGACAATCTCATTTGACAAGTAGTAGGATCAAACCAAGTTGCTGATTTTCCATTTATGTTTGACAAAAAATTCTGAAAAACAATAAAGATTTTTGAGCAGGGATGTAGAAGATTTCAGCATATCAAAAGGTAATATCCAGATAAGTCACTACAGGTTTTTATACTATTTGACATGACCTAAGGTATCCCATAGATCTTTACTTGCAAGTTTCCAGACGGATAGTTCCTAGGTCACATTTGTCAGCTCCATATTCTGGAGAACACTAGGGTGCATCAAAGTGGATGGATGCCAGTCCATGGTCAACCATATTCCTCCCTATATTTCTAAGGTGAAACTCGAAGAAAATCAGTCCAAGTTGAAGTCTTCTCCAAATCAGTTTTTTATAGTGCTTAATTTTTCCTAAGAAGTCTTTCATGGGAAAAAGAAAGAAAATATTTCCTTCTTTCCTGTGTTTTCAAATTAATTATATCCTCTGGTTTCAAATTATTTATACCCTAGAGTTGGAGCATATCTGTTTTCAGATTCAAAAAGTTAAACTTCTATCAGCTTTCTTCTTTTTGACAGCTAAAAACACAATTATGGGTTTTTTTAGATTAAAAAAAAAACTTAAACAAAAAAACCACTTAAATTTTCTGCCTCTATATTTTTTCTCATGTAAATGCTAAACTAGCATTATTGCCATGAATAATTGTAACATTATTAACATTATACATAATACTATACAATATTATTATGGTTTTGGAGATGAATTATAAGTGAATAAAAGAAAAAAACATTAACAGGAAGGACAGACAAGGAGCAAAATTCTGCTGGTATTGTTTAAATGTAGCTATTTTTTCTGTTTTTGTTTTATTATTGGTAAATAACTATCACTTGAAATCTAAGATGTGCATTCAAGGAATTAACAGATTATTTTAAAAACTTTACATAAATGACTTTGGAAGGTCTCAAATAAAGGGTACATACAAATATCTCAATACATTTATTGTTGCCCAAAATGAAAAAGTGTCTCCCTCTCTGCTGGTGATTTTCACCTTAAGTTTTACAAAGTGGTTTGAAAACGGCCAAAAACACAATAATGCAAGATACCTACTTTATGTAGTCAAGGATTAATGGCTCAGGAGATATTAAGAGGTCAGGAGACATTAAGTATCATACAGGATATTCCTGAGCTGTCAAAGACCCTATTGGTAAACCCTTGGCTAACCACATGATATAACTAGACATTGTAGTCTTTTGAAAACTTGGATAGTTCTTGCAAAATCACTTAGCTAAGCACTATAGAACCATTTTCAATGGAGTTTGCAACAGAAGTTGAGTGTGCAATAGATACCACCAATGAATATTTATTGGACAAATTCAAAATTGTTAACAAGCATTATTAAGTTTTGCTTATTGGGCAAGTTCTGGGGAGTAAGGTTAATTCTTGTTACATATTCAAAGAAAGGAAGGGAAAGTGTGGAGACGGTGAGTAAAATAAAGTCTGTGTTCAGATCACTGTTCAGGTGCTTCCTTATCAGTGCTTATCTTGCAGATGTCTAAACATGAGCTATGTTACTAAGCTCACACAACAATCAATGAAGATCTTGTTCCTAGAGTTAACGAGAGTGTGGGAAGCTGAATATTCAGCTAAAGCAGAAAATACATCTGATCAGTGGAATAACTCTAGGTTCCTCTAAATAGGAAGAGGGTTTATTTTCTGCTTTTTACTTCTTTTTTTAGATGTTAGAGTATCAGAGGCAGCTGCACAAAGTTGGCAGATAAGAGACTTGACATGTGGAGTGGAGGTGAGGTCCCTCATTTAATGTATCTTAAATGGAGTTAGCAAGAAGAAATTTTATACAACTGAGTTTTGGCTTTGGTTCACATGTAGACATCTATATTTATGTACATACATTTAGGTATTAATCACCTCATAATGTCAAAACAGACTACAGAAGATGTAGTCATTTACCATGTGACTTAAATAAATAGTTCTTAAAGACAGGATGAAAAATGCATAGAAAGTTAAAGCTGTCATCCTCTTTTACATTTCCTTTCTTAATTCCATTCCTCTGTCAATATTTTCAATATTCCACAGAACAATCTAAAAGCAAATTCCTCACTTATATTGCAACATACTGTAGGGTAGAGTAAGCATGTGTTTCACTGTTTACAATTTTATATCAAGCACAAAATAAATATTTTGGATATATTTTGGATATATTTTTCAGCAGTTACACAAATTGGTGAATAAGGAAATTTGAGAATGGAATGTCTAAATCATTTAATAGCCTGTCTGAATTTCCAGTGTATGAGAAACAGGGCAATGCTATGGAGTTCTATCCTTACCAAAAAAATCTGACAGTAATATGGCTAATTTCCTGATAATAGCATAAATGTTCTTTGAGGGATTAGTTAGATTAGGCATGCATACCAGAAGGCAGGTGAATGAGTCAAGTATTTAACACCTTTTAAAATTAAAGACCTTGCCAACTCCTTATCAGTTCAAATATAATCAGTTAAAATGTAATGATACGTTAAGAAAAAAGACAAGTGGCTTTGTTCCATGTTTGCAGAGTTAAAGGTTGTAAAAGTACATATTTAATTCATGATTGATACTTTTGAGACAATATCTGTTTGATATTTGCTCAGAGCATTATTTGAATCTTTAATGATTGAAGAATGTCACCATCTCTGTGCAACAGCCGATAGCACAGTTGACAAAATATGAATAAGACTCATCAGTTCAGCCTGGATAAACTCTCATTTAGGATCTCTTTTATAGTCTTTGGCACCTACAATTAATTTAATAAAATGTTCAGATAATAATTTTAGCCTTAGTAACAAACCAGTCTGTCTTAATAACCCCGAATGAACATCCTGAGAGTGAGGCAAAGATTTGGCGTGCCAATTTACCATAACACACACCTCCATACCAATTAACCACAGCACTAAGTCCAGTTGTTGGCCTTTGTGGGCACACTGTCAGCTCGTATTCAGGGGCTGTTGACCAGCACACTTAGGTCTTTTTCCTCTGGGCATTTTTTCAATCACTCTGCCCAAAGTCTGTATCACTGCATGGGGTTGATGTGAAGTGCAGGACTCAGCACTTGGTGTTATTGAAGCTTGTATTGTCCTTGTCCCATTGATCCATCCTTGCCAGATCCCTCTGCAGAGCCTTCCTGCCCTCCAGCAGATCAACACTACTGCCCAACTTGATGTGAATCTTTCTGTGAATCTTACTATTTATTCAGCTCTGAGTTCATCACACATCAGATTCTCATGGAGATCATGGACACATTTAAATATTAAAAATAATGCGTCCAAAAGTGAGGAGCATAACTCTGAAGATGGTGCAAGAGATATAGCTGACCAAGGCAAAACCAAGCACTATGATCTAAAATATAAGACTTATGGTAGGAATGTACCTTTTTTTAGAACACAGTGCCGAATATTCATGTGAAAATTTCAGTAGTTCAAGTAGTTAAACACTGATCCAAGACTGCACCTTCACTGCAGTAATTGCAACTAATGTAAATGTAAATTTTGTATAGATACTGACAGCAATGACACTAAAGCTATGCAGGGTTCAGGATAGTTTTATAGCCCAAGTGCCTCTTCCACCCCTTTTCCAGGGAGTTTCATGGACCATGATAAAGGTCTACGTTGCTCTGTTGCCATTATATGATGTCCTAGTGGTACCTTTCTAGAATGCAGTAATCTCAGCAACAACTGAAGACATAAGAAAATATTCAAGATTATACATAAAGTTAATTATCTAGTTCATTCTGAACTAGAGCTAATTTTCACTTTTCTCAAGATTCTCAGATACTGCTTCTCTGAAACAGCCAGATATAACAGTCATGCTGGCCTTTTCAGAAAAGACAAATTAAAGAGACAAGCAAGTAATGGAGATCAGCAACCCTGAGATGGTCCCAGAAGAACAATCTTAGGGAAATAAAGCAACACTCACAGTAATAGAGTCATGTAGTGTCTGAGAACCATAGTTGCTGTAGATGGCTGCTCCCCAGGAGGACAACATAGTTTTCAGAATGTTGTGGCTTATCAGACTCATTCTGAAAACAGCAGTTGGAACAGTCTAGATATACAGCACCTTATCAGCTTCTTAATATATTGTGTGCTTCAAGACAAAACCATAGTACACAAAAATATTTTATAAATGGAATAAAAATGGAGTAAAAAATGTTTCAAAGCTGCAAAACTGTTATTGCAGTTTCCCAATTCTCTGAATATGCCATGAAAATGACACTTAAAATAATCGAAACTACTCTAAGTCAGTGCTTTCCTTCTGGAACAGCATATTTGTCATTTGTTATAGCCTGCTGGTTTATATTACAGAACAATTGTCCTTTCCTGTAATTGGTGATATGCTGACTATGAAGCAGAAGAAATAGAACAATCAAACAAAGAATATTATTCATAGAAAAAATATTGTAAATATTTTGTGGCATTTCAGCTGATATTAATTGGAAAACAGTGCATGCAATTAAGCTAAGGACCAAATATCATACCCTTCTTTGTTCACAGATAATATTTTATATAAATTCAATGAAGGTTCTATGTGAATAATGATACAAAGTACTGTGGTAAGTCTGTAAGCCTTGAAAAACATGTTTTGGTTTAAACAGGCCACTTCATTTAGCATGGTACATTGAGAAGGTGTCTGAATTCATGACTAATGTCTACCTGGCATTACAGTATTTATTTTCATTCAGGAATTTTCTTGGTAGAATTACATCACCTGCTTCACAGAGGGGTAGAAATTATTTCCCCCAGATATTCCACTAAAAAGCTAGGCATGTAATATAACCTAGGAGCCTCAACACTTCCCTGGTCAATGGTCAACAAAAGGTTGCTGCAGAGGTAAGGACAAGCAACTTCTTTTAATAGTAGGGGAAAAGTGTTGTCTCCCTGGGTCCAACTTTACTCATTGACTCAGTTTACTCTGTTTACTGAGAAGTCCACATACCTAAATGTCAATTATCTGTGTAACAACCTTCCACACATGATACCAAAATATTCCTGTCTTGATTGCCCTGCTGTCTTCAACTTTAATGAGTTTGTGTAGAGGACAAATAATCTTTCCAGCTCAAATACTGGAAATATCACACATTCTAAGCTCGTGTTTTATGGGCAGTAAAGCTGTCCCAGAAAGAAAAAGGAAGAAAAAAGAAAAAAAATTCAATTAATTCCATTCAACTATGTACGTCTGTACATAAAAATTCTAATCTAAATTAGTACTAAAATAATGAAATAACCTCAGTAAATAAAATCAGATCAGAATTACAGAAAAGAAACAACTTTGTAAGTGCTCTAGAGAATAACAACTCTATACCAATAGAGCAAGTCTTGCTTGTGTGCTACCTCTCTGACTAGAAGAAAAAGAAAAATTTTAAAGTTTGTAAGTTTGTCAGACAACAAATAGCAATTAGCACAATTAGCTCCAGGTAGATAAATATACAAAGAAGATTCTTTGCTTACTTTTTATTAAAATTGTGAAAAGATGAAATACAGAATTTTCAAATCTTGGTATTAATTCAAATTTGTGTGTCTCCAGATGTTTTGCAGCTGGGGTTTGCAGAAGTCACTAGGGTAGCAGTTATGTTGTGATGTATTAAGCTGTCTTTCAGTTTATTATCTCAGAACAGTGAACTGCAGTGTTGATGGGCCTGTTTGTTTCTACAAAGTAAGAAACATAAACGGAATAAGCCAAAAAACTTAGATTGCAATTTCAAGTGAGAGTTCTTTTCAGGATTCTTAGAGAATATTTCATCTGCCCGCATTTTGGGTTTTTTTTCTTTTTCTTTTGTTTTTTTCCTTTTGAAATAACACCATGTACACCTTCAAATTAGAAGTATCAAGAGTTGGCATCAAAGTGATTCTAGAATTTTGCCAAACAAGCTTCCTACATTTTGGAAATAGCCTTCATTCTTCTTAAATGCTGAGCAGAATACTAGTCTTGAAATATAATAATGAAAATTAGGTTTTCAGTACAATGGCAGACCTTCAGAATACTTTTAGCCTAATGTTTTGCACTCTATTAATATAATCCCTTCTAATTTAAGACAGTGAGATATTTTCTGTATAATTTTCATTCATTAACATATTTGCTTTTTGCACTCATTGAAAAAGTATTTCTTGATTATATACCATTTTTGACCCATATATACACGGCTAAAGTAAAAACTTCACTCTGATTGTAATTAGATATGTATAAAAAGATACCAGAAAGTTCTGTGTATCACAGTTCACTAATATTGTGGTATGGTTAAAATTTATGACAGTGCTATCTGCAGACATATTCCATTAGTATTTCAGGATGCTCAATATTTTTGGTCTTGCTTTCAGGATACACTATTTTAACATCTTTATTCCTCTAAGAATATCAGCCTCAACTTTCAGGCAGACCAAGACTAACGTACAAAATATGACACCAGTATTTACAGCTGTATTGATTGGGTATTCTTTTTTATTTTTCCCATTGGGAGACAAAAAGGTCTTTTACCATTAATAAAAGGAGGGACTACATCTCACATACACTTAAAGGGTAACTTTCATTACATATAAAATGCTAGCAGTTTAATCCTGTGTTGAAAACACCCAGAAAACATCTTCTGCACGGAAAAAAAAAGTTTAGAAAAAGGATTATATTTTTTTTTGTGACATGTTATAAATGTTTTATTTCTAGGGAGAAAAATTATAAGAAAAAATATAAAATTTAAAATTAATAGGCATTAACAAAAAAAAATCCATTAACAAGTGAAGCTTATGGATACTGCTATATTTGTTGATTTTGAGATTCTGATGCAAGTCTATGTTTATACAACTTAGTTCTCCAAGGGAATTCTTCTTTGTCAAGTCTTTCTTTCTTTCTTTCTTTCTTTCTTTCTTTCTTTCTTTCTTTCTTTCTTTCTTTCTTTCTTTCTTTCTTCCTTTCTTTCTTCCTTCCTTCCTTCCTTTCTTTCTTCCTTCCTTCCTTCCTTCCTTCCTTCCTTCCTTCCTTCCTTCCTTCCTTCCTTCCTTCCTTCCTTCCTTCCTAATTTTTAGAGAATTTGCACATATTGCCACATGGTTCTCAACCTAATTGACATAACATTTACTTGTCGTTAATGGTAATATTCTAAATAAGCGAGCAGTTTATACTAATATAGCTGAAGTAGCTTGGTCACCTTTTCCTGATGACAGTAACAGAGTCATTCCCTCAGGGTGTTTGATGCCTCTCATTGCTGTGTTAATCTACTGTTTCATCTTGTTGCTCAATGAAATATCCACATGAATAATAAAATGATAAACATGCAATTCAGAACCATACCAGATCCAGAATATAAAATAAGGTTTTTTCAAGTCTACTTTCCTTTGAAAAAAATTTGTCTCTTAGCGATTTTTACAGTTTTAAGAAATCAAGATATTCTGTAGGTTTTCACAGCTGCAAAGAAATATTGTATTTCTGTGTCAGTCAGTACAAAACCTTAAAGAATGCAATCAGATTAATTAAATAAACCCAGCTCTAGTCAAGGATGAAATGCCTTGTTGTTCTTTTTTGTTTTATTTCTTTTTTATTATCTTATCAAAAGGGAAGTAAAAATCTGTCAATTAAATATTGGAGGGGGGGGAGGGGGTTGAAGGTGGAAGTTAAAGTAAATGGAAAAGGATTTTTAAAATAAAAATTAGGTGACCATTTTACAAGTAAAGGAGAGCGACCATGACTCAGGCATTACAAATGTCCAGCACAAGGAGATAGTTATTGCAGCGATTCTCTGTGGATCTTCTTAGTGCTCTATTTTAATTTGCTTTCACACTGAAATGCAAGTAATGAATTCTGTAGATGTCTATGTAGGAGCAGCTTTCTCATAGACTACCTAGATAATTTCATCAATTTGAAGTTCTCAGTGAATATTTCTGTCAAACATAGAAGAGTTAGTCTATTATTATTTAGTCAAAACTTTCTACTTCTGTCACTAGTTTGAAAGGCACTATAATGGAAAGCTTAAGTACACGTCCATTTCCTCATACACATGCAGGTAAGTGTGTTGGTATACACCATTTTTCCCTTCTTCTTTCTTCCTTCTTTCCTCTTCTTTCTCATTTCTCATTTCCTTCTCATTTCTCATTTCCTTCTCATTTCTCATTTCCTTCTCATTCTCCTCTCCTCTCCTCTCCTCTCCTCTCCTCTCCTCTCCTCTCCTCTTTTATAATTTAAGGTTTTCTGAGGACTTTATGCAGATTGTTAATCCTACTTCTATGTTTGCCATATGTAAGTGTCAACATGTTTAAAAGATAATGGTTAAGCATCAGGTGTCAGGAACATGAAGGCTAGATTTCTTTATGTACAAGTAGTTATACTTAAGCAGGTTTTACAACACTAAAATAGCCCAGACCATAAAAAAAAAAAAAAAAAAAAAAAAAAAAAAAAAAAACCCAAAATGAAACTATAGTTTTCAATATGGAAAAATTAATTCTCAGTGAAAAAAAGACAAAGGGCAAGTATATGCCAGTTATTAGCAGAGAAGCCAAATCTAAACCAGTTTCAATTTAGTAGAATGAAAAGTAAATATATAATTATTTTTGAGGGATCCCCAAAACATAATGATTGAGCACCAGACAGTGGCAATGGGAGATACCCACAAAACTTGAATCATATATAATTATAACATGAGATTTGGATGTTCTACGATCCTTTCATATTTAACAGAGAGAAATTCTTAGAGTACAATTAATTTGAACTGTTTCTTACTCCTGCTTTAGGATTAGATGTATCATACCTCTCCTGTACTTTCAGCAGTGGTCTAGTATACTAAAATCAAAGGATAGTTGAATTCTGTGTACCTTACTTCATATCCATTTTCCAAGCAAAACTCAATATGACTTTCAGACTAAAATCTGTTTGGAACTTTCACAAAGTATTCTTCTGCAAATTCTTCACAATCATTTGTGTTCATTTAAAAAGCCTACAACAACAGCCAAAATCTCCAATTTGTCCACTATTCTCTCTTCATTACCCTTAAGCCCTTTTTTTCAGTACCTTCTCAATTCATTATAAAGGGGTTTTTGGCAGGAAGATTCCTTCTTTTTAACTCAAAGTTCCTCAAAAATAAAATCTTCAATATAAATATTTATCTAACTCTGATTATTACTCAGTTTTAATTTTATTCTCTTAATATGCTACTTCAGTAACAATAGTATCACGAGACACAAGAAATAATTCCATAAAATAAATCCCATCATTTACAATTTGCAAGATTTTTCTTTCTTTCATTATAATACAAGACTGAACAATAAGGAACTGACTGCAAGTAGCACATTTTTTATTTGCATTACATGAGATAGAAGCACAATCCCTAGTTCATGTTTATAATGTATGCGACATTTAAATTGTCAACTTCAAGAAAATTTCAGTCTGTACAGACAACTTGAGCATTTAGTACTTTCTTGAATATGGAACAAATTTTAAAAGCTGACTCTTACATCACAACAATTGTGGTTGTCAATCTCTTCAAGAGGTGTTATTGTTTTTTAGACTTCATAAATGATTCATGTGTAGATGCATATTGAAAAAATACAGTGCTTACATATTTTTTACATGAGACTAGTATTTACCTCTTTGTAGAAGCTTCATTTCTATAAGCTCTTGATTTTCACAGTCCAAATCCTAAAAATAGACAAAATTGCCCAAAATGTGTAGGTTTCACAGCGGTTTTGCACCTCTTAGAAAGAAGATTAATTTTTTTCCAGGTAGTAATCCCAAGAGTTTTTCTCTTTTAGTTTTCTCATTAAATTTGCTGAAGTTACATAAACATATCAGATGGACTAAAAGTGTGAGAAATTTAAGGCTTTGTCCAGTCATAGAAAAAAGGACATAGTTACAGAAATTTTAATATTGCTGATAGTGTTGGATGGTACTTGAGGTAATTACAATTCAGTTGTCACAATAGTTTATTAATGACTGAAACAGGAAGTCTAGGAACAATCAAATTCTATCACTTTCAAACAGGAGGAAAACATAACTAATTTCACCTAGATATTTCAAAGATGTATTAAGGCTATAGCAAGGAGCATCTCTTATAAGTAACAAAATTTAGAAAAAATATTTATTGGATTAGAAAAACAACAGAAACAAACTACCCTCTTCTTTCCTTCTCTTTTTTGTTTTTAATTTTTATGTTGTTGCTCACAGAAATGAGTAAGTGGAAATTTTGATGACAGAACGCAACTTCAATAAGAGCAACTGTGGAATTTATGAACCTTAAAATGAAGAGAAAGAATATTTGTAAACATAAAGCATTGATCTTAAAGACACAACCATAACTAAACTCAAGAAATAGCAACAGAAATCACAAGGAAATTAAATGAAAGATAAAAAATGTTTAGAGAGCTCTGTCTTACATAAAAAATATTTGAAGAAAAAGCATAAGACTAAATCATCCAAATGCATCAAAAGTATACAAGTGGAATAAATGAACAACTTACCTCCATCAAAATAGATGGAGAATTTTAAACAATGAAAAGGGAGATAAACTAGTGTGAGTATATAAAAAAATGCATAATCATACAGAAAAAAAAAAAGAAGGTAAACTGAGAAAAAATGTGTGAGTGCTTATATAAATACAGTCTAACTTGTCTACATAATGTGCTCCATACATGGACATGCACAGACATTCACACACACCTCTCTCACTGTCCCTTCCCTGTGGCAACTTCTCTCTTCTTTTGGGTCTTGAAAAGTTTCAATTTCAGTAAGTTTGAGAGTATGTTAGCAGAGTATCTTATATGTTCAGGTATCTCCTCCTGCTAGTAAATCTGATTGAAGACTAAAGTGGTTTGTCAAATCCTACATTATGCTGAGAAAAATGTTATATCTTCCCAAAGCACACACCAGTATCCCAATAATACACTCAAAGGATCCACCTCCATATAGTTCTTAGTTAATGCAAGACATCTTTACTGTGTTTAATTGGTTTCATGTTTGCATAAGGATATACAAACTATGGAAATATTTAAAAGGTTAAAAAAATTGGTTTCAGTAGTTTAGGAAAAAAACTGATTAATCTCATTTAACCTGAGATTTCAAATATGTGTATGAACTCTTTTGTCTTGTTTCAGTCAAGTCAAAGAGGAATAACGTTCATGTAAATCAGTTTAATTATATTTTGTTATTTGGCCTTCTGTTTTACCAATATTATAATACCCAAGTAATAGCATTAATGAATTCTTTCCATTTGTGTCATGATAGTATGAACCTTTTTTATAACCTATTTGAACAAGGGGATGTTAGATACACAAAAATGGTTGGACATTCAACACAAATTCCCTGTACTGTTAGTTAATCAATAACTGCCCTTTCCAAACTTGTTCTCAGCCAGGTTGTATCAAGAAAGTAAAAAAATGCTTGCTGTTAAGTCACTGCTGAGCATATATGATCTATATTTTTAGGTTTCTTTGCCACATATTTCTTATAAATTTGTTTAAGCAGTTGTATGAGAGTTGTATTTCCATTTGTCTTGTGATCTAGGATTAAAAAAATGCAGCTCCTTTAAAATTTGCAGTTGCTCCAAAGAAAGTAATATATGTTTCCACTAATTAAACCAAATACAATTAGCAAATTACAACATGTTCTGAAATGTGGTTCTGACATGGTTTTATCTTCCTGGATGTTTGCTTTTACTGACTCATTTTCAGCTTACGATTTGATACAATATCTACAGAATGGCATGTGGTAATAGTGTTACATTTCTCTATGCCAGGTAAAATAGGCTGATTAAGTCAATGCAGTCATCTCCAACATACTTTACAACATTAATGTTATGTGCAATTTAATTGTCTAAATAAACTACTTTTTAATGTAAAACTAATGAGAAAGGACAAATTTTCTAAATCATTTATATATTCTACGTGGACCATGCCACTCCATATGGAGAACATTCAGGCTAACAGCTGTGTTAAAAAAGCTGTCCAGCTGCAAGGGACAGTAGCAACTGAGCATGCTACATCCATGTTTTCAGTGCCTGAATCTGCTAAATATTCCAGATGGTTGGAGGGTAAACAAAAGGACTGTTAACATCTCGATTCATAGCCTTGACATGATGGTAGTTACTGTATTCAATCGTGGGTGTTAATAAAGCTTTCTAAATATTCCACAGTCAAGGACTTTGTGTATATCTGTTCAATGACTACAAATATCTGGACCCCTTAGACTGCAATATGTTCTTCACAATATGTTCTATTTTATTTCCAGGTGTAATTTATATAGATAACGAGGGTTTGTGTGGCATGTTTGCAAATTAAATATTACTGCCTATTTAGAAGTGTAAATACTATAATGTAAATGATACACATCAACTATTACTTCAAGTCTGTAAATAATTCAACTTTATCAAGGATACTTAAACATTCCAGATTTCCCTCTGGAGAACACAAATCAGAAAGGCTTGCATTTTGGTAAGTGCAGTGAAATATTTCAGAGAAATAATCAAGCTGAACAAAACTAGAAAACAAGCCAGAGAAATAACATTAATGAATGCTATTTCCCCAAGCCAGAGAAAGATATTGTGATGTTTTACTTTCTGCAACAGAGTATGGGAGAATATGCTGCAATGAAAGACAGGTCCATTAATCCTTTTCAGATAACATTAGTCTGTTTAGCTTGCTGTATACTTCTATACTTAGTTAATCCACTTGCAAGTCTTCCAGAATGAAAATAGAGAAGTTTATCAAAGCATGAGTGTACATATATTTCTGAAATTTCTTTCATGCACAGTGTTTTGTGTACTATCATTAGGTCTGAAATATAAAATAGCCTTTCCATGAGATATGAGTTTGAGACAGATTTTTTTCCACACAATTCCTTTGTTTTTAATCCGAAGCAATGCAAATGATTACTTTAAAATGTAGAGAGATAATGAAAAAAAAAAGACAAATAATTTGAACATCTTTGTACTTGCTTTTGACAATTTCTCAGTTTTTACCAAATAAGATTCAAAAAACTAACTAATAATTTTAACTTTCCATCAACCAAATACTGCATTTTCTCTCCTAAAAGTAATAAAAGTAACAAAACCCCAACCAAGATATGAGCTTTGTCTAGTCCTTTTTTTGAAGGGTCTCAATTTTTTTTTTTTTACCATGGTGCAATTTGAACATTTAAGCATTAGAAATATTACTGCTGAAGATATCTAATTCAACAATACCAACATCTTTTTAAAAAATAAGAAAAATATGAATCACATAAAATAATACATACTTCTGGACATTGTGATAAAGCATATATTTTTGCACAGTAACTAAGAGAAACCAAAAGGAAAATGGGATTACTATGGAATTTTTTTTGTTGTTTCATAGGTAGATTTTTTTTTTCCTCCAAAACTGTTGTTGCATATATAAGAAGTCTTCACTAAAGGTCAAGATCTCATTAACACTGAGCAGGACTTGGACCTCAAATGAGCATTTGTTGTTTCTCTTCAACAAGGATGGAGGGAGAGCAGGTAGTGGATTATAAGACTCTCTGTTTTAGGTGTGGAGAACATAAACAACAGAAATTTCTTATCATTTTTTTAATTGTCAAATTTTTGGTTCAAGAACTTTAGTCTTTCTAAGAATGACCCTGCCTGATCCATACGTGGCTGCCCTTATACGTAGGATTTTACATGTAGTCATCTTTCCTTGAAAAGTTGGTCAGCCCTGTTAATAATGTTGACTGCATTTTCCTAGATTTCTGCAAATTCACTTGAAGGGATAGCTCTCAGACCTATCATTTTTTGTTTATTTTTGTCTTTAAAAGGTGCTATATAAGTGCTACTTTCAGAATATTTTACCAGTTGAGGCATTTCTCTTTAATGCCAGACTGATACACCAGCCTCCCTAATAGATTCATGGGTGCTGAGCTAAAACATCTTGATGATAATGATGCTTTGATCTTGGCAGCCAACCAAATCCAGAATGGATTTAACAGCTCAGTTCATTAGTGTCTTTGTAAAGAAAAAGTGTCCTTGTGAAAAATAATGCTTTTTATTGCTTCCAAATTTAGAGGAGTTACCCATTTGAAAATTTATCTATGCCATTTGTTCCCACATGTCAATGTAAGAAAAAAGATGACAGAAGAGATCTCACTATATTGGGTTGCAATAGATAAATATTTAGTGTGATATATTTTCTTTCTGAATTCCAAGTTCTGTCACTTGATAGTGACAGAATATTTGAGTACTTTTCAAATTAAAAACAAACTTAAAAAATGTTCCTCTTCGATTTAAGATGATATTGCAAGAAAAAGTTAAAATAACAAAATAACAGTTGACCTCCCCAAATGAAAAACAAAATCAGCAACCATTACAAAGATATATCAAGTTTATATATTTTTCATTAACTTAATATTATTCTATCTTTTCAAGTTTCTTCCTCAATTTACACAATCACAGTTTACAGGCGTCTGAACTGGATAACCCAAAGAAATTCATCACTTTTACTAAACTTCTGCATCCAAAAAACATTGCAAAGACTAAATAAGTAGTTCGCCATATCTGTGTGATTTTCAGATACATTAAAAATACAAAATGCACAACTTGTTTTCCTCTTTTCTCACAGAAGTATATATACATATACATATACATATACATATACATATACATATACATATACATATACATATACATATATATGTATACATATGTAGCAATGTGTCTTCGGTAAGGATTAATCTCCATTATCAAGTTTATATTTTTGCACTGTATGTCAAAAAAACCCCCAACTTTTTTATACTTTTATGAAGCACATTGATGATTTTAGTTCAACAACAGTGGCATGACATCTTTCTTAACTGACTTTAATTGAAAAAATATTCATTGGCCAGACTGAGTTTACATCATGTACACTGTCTTTTCCAAGGATTCGTGTAAGGGCAAGAAATGTGAAATACACCCAGACTGTAGGATGAATTTCTGAATGCTCTTGGCTGGTTTACAGAACAAAGCCAGGGAGTACATACATCTCTGTTAGCACTTCACCAGGTGAAGCTGTAGAGATTGGCATTCATTCAAGGATCTCTTTACCAAGCTTCTTTGCATAAGTTTCTTGTCCATAACATAGGTTGTGAAATCTTTTTTTGTGATGATCCCTAATTAGTTTAAAAGTTGTGTCGTTTGTTTGTGTTTGCTTGGTTTTCTTTAAGTTATGTGTGTGTCTTTAATTCCATCTCTTTGGCTTCCAATGACAAAAGAATGATCATTTTAATGTTAGTCAGTTACAAAATAAGACTGAAAATATTAAGGAATTATTAATATTTTCACCTGATATTGCTTAATGGGTCTTTTTAGGCTTCATATCCTGTAGAAATAACACTTTTTTCATTGTTTTGAAATTGTGAACAAAACTAAATTGAGTGAAGTTTTAGTACTTTTACTACATTGACATCTAAACTACCTTCATTGTCCTTAAATCCTGTCAGACGAAGTTTTTTACTTGATAGGATGAGGTGCTTAGGATTACCTGTAATGGAGAAGGGATTGTTGCAAGATGATACATATCATAAAATGTTCCAGGAGTAATTTTCTTGTGTCAGGAAGACAAATTTCCATGTGAAAGCAGTGTTAAAGATTCCCGATTTGATTCCAAATTTTATGTGTAATTAAATATGCATTGGGAGAGAGATAGAATGTGTATGTATGTGTGTGTGTGTGTGTGTGTTCATGCAGATAGCACCAGGCTGTGATAGTAACAGCAGCTCATAATTAGACAGCATTATTTGTCCTACAAATGCATTGACTTTTGAAGCAGCTTTCTCAAAAAAATTTTTCTCAGCACTTGGACAAGATAATGACAACTCCTTTCTGAATCAGAAAAGGGAAGGCTACTGTGTATCTAAGTGCATGAACAGCACCAGTCCAAATTACGGACAAAAAAGGATTCAAACTCTTTGTTAAAGTTCTTTGTTACAGTTTTTAAAATAAAAGGGAAAAAATATTAATGAAAGCATTTTAAATTCAGCTGATGTTTTCCATGTTTCTTTTTTGTTAAATGAATCTTTAAAATAGACCGGAGACACACAAAAAACTCAGCTATTTCCTGAGAAAAAGTAATAAAGAAAAAAGTCGTGCTTCCAGAATTCATTTGCATGTATCAATGTTTTTTGGATGCTAAGTAGAAGACAAAAGGTACATACTGAATTAATGCATTCTTCTGACTAATATTCCATCCTATCAAATGAGTAAAAACTTTCCCCTCAGACCAGCAGCCATTACTAACTCTTTATGATGATAAAATTGAGCTGATTCAAGGATTACCCTTAAAAGCAGTACAAACTTTGATATAGGGTGTACTGTCCCCTGCCACATAGGGATGCTGCATCTGATTAGTAAAATTAATATCTGCAAAAGTCTTAAAAGATCACTTATTAATCATGAGACATATAGTGAGGCTAAACATCATAGCAATAAAAGGGTGAAGGTAAGGAATTCCTTTATGTTAATGAAGATGATATTCTGACAGTCACACCAAGAAATAATGACTCTTGTCTAAAAAATAACCACAAGATAAAACTCTAAATCTTAGCAAAACTTTTTAAATGATACTATAAAACTATCCTTAATAGAATTCAATAGCAAAACACCCACTAAAAATCTTTCTTATCAATCAAACATCATAACATTTTGGACAACTGTACAAATATTTTGGATACTCTGGAGGTTGTTTATCTACTTTTGATTGCCAGTGATATCAAATAAGAAATATGTACAAACTAAAACTGGTTCACTCATAAAATTTAAATCAAAGAAAATCATATCAGCTCTACCTGACAGTCAAGAGTAAATGTCAAGAAGCAAAATGAAAACTGGGGAAAGAGATACATAGGAAAGTAGCACCACTATGTTCCTTTCCTTCTAAATCTGCTGAGGTTTTCCCATGTATGCCTCATGTATGAGATCAGGAGCACCAAGAGGTAAAACCTCTGGGTTATTCAAGAGAAGAAATCTTTTCATCAGATAAATATGGTAACATGATGTTGTATAGATCCTTATGGACAGTAATCATGCAGTAGTTTTATTGGATCTGAAAGTCCTTTGCATTTATAAACTGTCAGCGTAGCAGACATATTCTTGAGATGCGGAGATTTTTAAGTCTGTCTTTTATATTTCAATTGCTTGCAAGGGCTACCTGCTAAATAAGTCAAGGCAAACATATTCATAGAAATTATTCATTGCACATTTAATGTAACAAATAGTTAATACAATATTGAAATTAAATAGGCCAATAAGCTAAATCTCTCTCTCTTTCTCTCCCAGAATTAGAGGAACATTATTGTAATTATTGTCATTTAATTCATATATACATTTGCATATAAAATGTCATCATTCAGGTATACAGTAAGTAATTAGTAACAACCTCATCTTAAAAAAAAAGTCAATTGCAGTCAATATTTTTTACTTTTTTATCAGAAACCCAAGCATTTGAAGCAGTAGATTTATTTTTTTCTGTAAACTTAAAAGTAATACGTACAAGTTACACCAACCATTTTTTTTTCACATCCAAATACAAAAAAAGTGGTTTTGTTAGTAGTTTTGTTAGTATTACAAATTTTTCTTTTCTGTGGAGAGTAACCAGTGTTTATTTCTTTAATGACACACAAAGGGAATACAATGAAAGATTTGTGGTTTTGGTTGCATTGTTAATGAAGCCTGATTAGTGAAGTGAAATACAGCAATAACAAAATGTCAGATATGCATTATTATTGTTTTTTCTTTTGCAGTATCAAATGGCGTGATTACCTGCAAATCCTGGGACTCATTCTATGTATTGCTTTACTTTCCATGAAGTGTAATTCCAAAGGTGTTTATATTCTATCATTAGATTTTTGCAGAAAAGTATAGTGAAAATAAAATAGTGTGGGAAATGTGAAAACAACAGGCAAAACTTTTTGGTCTTTCAATGCATTGTGGATACATACAAAAATATTCTGAAAGAGGAAAGGGAAAGAAAAATAATATATGAGAATGATACTGTATTTTCTGTACATGGATAAATTATGCTTTTATGATCAAACACAATCATGGAGACATTTGTCATCAAAATACTGACTTGCATTATAAAATGTCAGACTTCAGAAGCCAAGTGCTTTTACTGTGTTTCCCAGATTCAGAAAGGAATAAGCTGAGGACTACTTGTAGTAGGACCTGCATCTTTTTTAAAAAAATAAATTCCTATTCTATCCAAGCCTGCAAAGGAGAAAACAACATTTCTTTTGCAAGCAACACAAATCCACTTCAGCTCCCTTTCTCACAGTAGAATATCTCCACATAAGATTTCCTACTCTCGTGTGCACTGTAAATTTTAAGCACATAACCTCTGGATATTTGAAGGAAGTAGGAATCCTTCTTTTTTTTTTGTTTTCTTTTCTCCTTCATGTCTACTATAATCCTTAATATTTATATTGTAACTGTGTCCCAAGGTTAAAGTCAGAATCAATGGTTCTTAACTTTAAATCTACTGCAGAGCTACAAAAACTCCACTCGTGGCTAAAAAGAAACAACTGGACACATTACATAAAACTACATCATACAGGAATACTTTAAAAATTGAAAAGGCTTCTTTCCCTCTAAATATCAAAGTATATATGGCAGAGTTATTTTTTCAAAAATATTGTTTACAGAAACCTGAGACAGTCATTTACTAACAAGTAAAATGTTTGAGTATCCATTCCCTGGAATTTTTGGAGTTTATATAAATGTATGCATAGATAGACAGACAGACAGATACATGGAGTGCACATTTCAGTCTTTACTGGTAAAATTAAAATTAAAATATATTGAATCATAAAAAAATTGAAGTACTAACATTTTTCCTTGTTTGTAATTTTGGATGATTTTTTCAGGGGTAAACAAGCATCTACTATATTAGAAATTCTTCAAACAAATGATGAATGAATATCTGAACAGCTTGTATGCTGACAGTCAAAATCCCCTTTCACTGTTCACATGCTGTAATAGGTAGCTGTGTTCAATGTACTGGACTATTTTGCCAATCAGTTTCATATATTCATGTTTGTTCTCCTGGCTTCTCACCGTTATTACAAAATTAAAAACAGGTGTTTTATGTGAAGTTTTCCAGTTTTTTTTTTGCTTTTTTCTGTTTTTTTTTTTTTGTTTTTTTTTTTTGTTTTGTTTTTTTTTTTGTTTTTCTCTTTGGCTTTAGGTTTATTTGTTTGTTTATAAAAGAGATTCCAGGTAATGCATCATAATGCTTTTCATGCCAATACACTGTTCTGCATGATTACACTTTCATCAAAATAATCCCTTTGGTATAAAATAAGATCACAGTATTTCTTACAGAGTAATACTGAGAAATCATAGTAGCTATAGAAACAACCAACTTTCCATCTAATGCAAGTGTCAAGCACAATGGTGGTTTGGCTAAAACACAAAAATGTAAGTGGAAATTTATTTTTCTTTCAATGTTGTTCATATTTATGATCACTCCAGACCTCTCAAAAGTTAATTACTGAAAAACCTGTATTGCAAAGATTTTAAAAATTAACTATCTTCCACACAGAAATTGTCAAAAGAATAAAAATTAGATGTATAACTGGCTTTTTATTTGATACAACAAAAAATGCAAAAAAGAGGTTCTAGGATACATATTTATATATAAGACTTATAGTAGGTATATTCTCTGCAAATTTCATTAATTGGTGGCCTTGTTTGTGGGAAAGTTTATTCTTAAATAAACAGGTTTACTACTACGAACTCACAGGTTTTTTTTTGTATTTTAAATCTTACCATTTCAGACTCTGGCACAGAGTAATTGAAATAGTTTGATTCTAACATTATGCCAAGGAAGCATTTGTGACACATTTTTCCATAAAGAGGAAAAGAAAGATTTACACTGGGATTTCTGTATTGATACTGCTACATCTCTGTGTGCAGTGTTAGAGTCTTGCTTATATTTAGAAATTTGTCTTAAGGTTCATTATTTTTTGTATAAACTTTTCTCAGAATTCAACTCAATAATTTTGACTCTTTCATATTCAAAATATAGATACTAAATGGATCTAAAGAACAGCCAAGGAATACTATTTACTAGATTTTAGATAACTGAAACACAGATGCTAAAATCTAGAAACAAACCGACAAAAAACTCCTGAAAATAAATATTAACTGAAAAGAAATTAATTAATATTCTTATGTGGGATTCATCTTGCCAATTGAATATGCCTAGCTTTAGGGCAGAATTAATTTCTTCCTAGGGCAATAATCTTAATATGCATCACACTAAAATGTATTTATTTGTTTCTTTCAATTTTAAAGGGATCTTAGAGTGACTAGATTAGATTTAGGCATTAGTTCTGTAGACAATAAAATTTAGCTTAGACTATTATATTTGCAGATACCACTTCTACTAAGAGAAGTCCTTGAGATACCATTAAAAGTGGGGAATAATTCCCAAGAAGTACTGTGATAAATTTTCCTAAGACTTAAGGCATATTCAAGACAACTGGTCTGTGTTTGAGACTGGATAAAGGATCTGCATCCCTGGTCTGACTCTACTCTTGGAAGAGAATGTATTTTCTATGAAACTTTCAATAATTAAAATTTCCCAACCATATGTTTTCAGTAAGAGAACACTGGCTGAAAAAGTGAGAACCAAGGATAACTGCATAAGAATTAGTTTTTAATGAGAAACAGAAGGGTTTTGCTACTTGTAAGGCATTGTTTTAAAACCTAATAAGCTGTAGTTCTACATGTATGCAAGCTGTACTTGGGTTTTTGGGGGGAAGCTGAAACAGCATAAAATGTCTGCAATGCAGACAATATCTGAACTCCCGAGAGTCCTCAAATTTCAGTGAGGACAGAGAATCCAGTCTTGGTATTTAAGAAACATAAAAACCATGAATTTATAAGTGAGAAATTTGGGGAGGAACTCATTGCAGCATAATATGGTAAAAAATGAATGCATTAATAATCCAAAGAATTATGATTTTATTTTATTTTATGGTTTTATTTTGTTTTGTTCAATTTTTTAATGCAGTTACTCTGTTGAACCCATCTGGGATTAACTCAAATTCATGTTAGAGTAGTTCTGAACACCATTTAGCCCACAAGTGATAACACAGTTGTCTAGCTATTTATTTAAGTCAATGAATTTCATTGTAACTTGAGATTTTTTTCTGTTATTTTTCTTGCATTCTTATCTGCTAAAGTAGATTTATTTTCTACTGTAACATTTCCTCAGCATTCAGTATTCTTCTGAGACTATTGTTTTTGTTAAAGAATGGCATTGTCATCAGGGAATATACTGCTCGTATTTAAAGCATATGCTTCTCCATTAGTTTTAGATTTTTGGCCTGGTAGTGACAGATGACTTTGGTTAAATTGATATATTCTTTCAGTCAAATGTATATGTGTGTGCAACAGAAAGGAAAAAAAACCCTATAAATATTGCTTTATTAAAAACAAATAAGAAAACTATAAGTTTCCAGATCAGGACAAATGGAAAATAACTATTTTTTATTCTCATCTTCAAAAAGAAACCCCAGAAAGTTATACATAGTTGTGCTATAATTTACTGATAGAGAGAGACAATTTGACAAAAGCAGTAACAAAGAAAGAACTGGTTTTTTTATAATACAGCTGTAGTGTGTATCTAGATTTAAAGGCACTTTGTCTTTCTGAGAAGGTTTTGCTTAGTCAAATCAAAAAAGTATAATTTGTTAAAAACAGATAATTAAAATCAGATTTTAAAAATCAGATTATTAAATTCAGATTACTAAAGCAAAGTGTTAATAAAGAATGAATGAAATTTAGAAATATTTCAGGAATTAAAGGAAAAACATTGGAAAGAAATAATGAAGTAGATTTATTAGAGTTGCAAGAGGAAAGGAGAAAGAGCAATAAAAGCCTTTATTGCGAAGCTAGAATAAAAAGAAAATTAGAATATTGGAGGATAAGACTCAAAGTGCAATATACTAAAAAAAACCAAACCAAGGAGAAAATAGAAAGTTAGAGGTATATGGGTGCTTCCAGCAGCAAGGAAAGGGAAGAGAAAATAATAGTGAATTAAAGAGGAACAGAAAGGAAAGGAAGAAAGAAAGAACTGGAACAAGGACTGCAGAGAAGGCAGAAGGTTGTAGGAAGGATATTTAAACTGCACAAGCCTAATTAGTAAAGTGTGTTTACCTAGCTAATTAAATAATTCTTGATATAGTTTCCAGTGCTCATTCAAGTCACCTACTTTCTTCCCACCACCTGCATTTGCTCTTTCTTAATTGCCTGGGCATCACTGGTTAATAAAGGTGATTTTCAGAGTTTATGCCTCAACTGGGCCATACGTTCACTACCTCCCTTAAAAAGACAGTAAATCAGAAGTGGAATCTAATCTAATTCAAAAGTGTATATTATTCCAGCCTGTACATGTGTAAATGACGTACCTACTTAAAACTTGCTGAAACTTTACAGAGATATTTTGGAAAATGTTTATTTATCTAATTTTGACATGTGTATAGATTTAAATAGGCTTTATATGCCCAGAGGAAGGTGGAGAGGGCGTTGTACTAGGACAAGGAAGAATGGCCTTAAAGCAAAAGACAGTAGGTTTAGATCAGATATCAGGAGAAAAAAATTCTTTATTGAGGGGGTGGTGAGGCACTGGAACAGGTTGCCCAGAGAAGTTGTGGTGTTCTATCCCTGGGAGTGTTCAAGGCCAGGCTGGATAGGGCTTTGAGGAACCTGGGCTAGTGGAAGATATCCCTGCCCATGGCAGAGAGGTTGAAACCAGATAATCTGCAGGATTCCTTCCAACAAAAAACATTCTATAATTCTATGATATTTGAAATCAACACCCTTTAAAGTAATATTAATTTTATCATACTTCAGGGGTAAGATTTACTTTCAGATTGCCAGCCTGTAAAAATAGGTGTTTAAGTGTAAATAGTCAGAGTTTTTAGACTCTATTATTATTTGCATAGTTTATACAGTCTGTGAAGACTGGAAAACAGTAGAGTTGATAAAGTGTACTTAAGTTAATTTTATTTCAATAGTTACTACAATATACAATAGGTACTCAATTGCAGGAACTAATCTGGAACTGAAAACACCCGTAGGACTTGATGAGTTTTCCTAAGTAGCTCATGTAGGTTTCTTAATGAACCCTGCTGGGCTTCAAGCTCCCCCTTTAGAAGGAGTGGCTTCTCTCATGAGATTTGGGCCATAATTTCCAGTCTCATGCATGTGCCCTTGGATAACTTAGGACATCCGAAATGTTGCCAGACATCTATGTTAAGGTAACTGAGCCAGCCGTCAGATATGAATAGCCTAAATGTCTTCAACTGAATTAATCACCAAGGCTTCCTTTATAATTAATGAAGGGAAATGGGTACTTCTAAGGAGCAATATATCTGACCTACTTTTAATATGAGGTGGATTTTATTTTAAAAGACCCTATTTCTTTTCAGTTAGGACAGCAGGAGCCTATGGGACCTAGCCTGAATATAAGGATGTACATTATAGAAATCTAAATTTAGTTGCATAAGTCCTGTACAGTCCTGTAGAGATGTAAGTCATCTTCTAAGGACAGGATGACTACACAGAAACATTTAATCTTCAGATCAATTTCTTTTCAATAGAATAGACAAACAAATAAACTGGGCAAACCAGTAAAAAAGAGAAATAAACCAATCAGTTTGTGGTTCTGTGTTAGAGGATACAGAGATACTTATCTTTTGAATACCTGGTAGGAAAAAATGCACTAAAGTCGCTAAATAAGATATATGTTGGTTTTTTTTTTAAGAGAACACTCATATAGTTTTAATAAGAAAGCATTTCACCAGAGAACAGAGTGATATATCTTAGCCGTAACAAACCAATAAAACGTAGGTGTTTGTGGAACTCATTTAGAATGATGCTCCCTGTTGTGTTTGTGTCTAGAAGACTGCTTGAAAAAGCATTTAGATTTTAAACATTCAAACTACCTAATATTGGTTATGCTGATATGAATTATGCAATTACCTGTTTGATTCATTTTATAGAACTTTGCATTGCTAAATGTCAGACTCCATATCATTCCTACAAAGTTTTATCTAGTGGTGTCAAAATTAACAAGTTGTTTTTGCATTACTACTTTTGAAAACTGCTTACAACTTATTCTCTATCTGGGATCTCCCAGGTAACATTCAAACTCAGGTCTTGCTTATAAATAAGACTCAGCTCCAGGTAAAAGAAAGCAGTTCTTTTATTCATTCTGTTGAAGCAGTTCTTTCATTCATCCTGTTGAGGTTTTTCTACATTTATAATATAATTGAACACTCATTGAGGCAGGATACAAGTTTAATATTCTTCTTAGTTAAAAATAGAATTTGTAAAAGAAATAGAAAGGACTTTTCAAAATTGTTATAACTGAAATTAAAATTGCTAATCTATGTTTTACAAATTTTACAAATTTTTATTTAGGAACATAAGTTCTAAGATATAATGCTATAAAAGCTGAAGAATATATTTCTTAGAATAGTTCTGAACAAGGTATCTCCTTTTTTAAAAAAAGTTTTCTCACTGTTTCAGTCTTCAGAATACTGAGAATTTAAAATCAGGGAAAATTTCAGCATATGAAAGTGCTCTCTTCAAGGGATAGAAAAATGCTAATATTTACTCTGAATTCTTTGTATTCAAATGCATGGCTACAACTTCCATGTGCATATGTTATATATGAATGCATGCACACAAACTGCATGTGACCTCATGAATATATTCTTAAATGTATTTGTGTGCAAACAAAAAATGTGTTGGCTATTTTTCCTATCACATGGTGCCACTTAGGATATAGCAAATGGAAATAGACAACTAAGGGATATATCAGGTCACACATCATCACAGCGTGAAAATAGAGTACTAGTGACAGAGAAATAAGACAGTAGCTACATCCAACAGCAGTTACTAAAGAAACTTCATGACTTTTAAACAAAGCATTGGTAAGAATGTGACCTTGTAATATTCATGCAATATTGGTAGAAGTTTTACAGCTTCTCAGGAAGGATGAAATTACTTCTAGAAAACCAACATCTGCAGGTTTATGAATAAATGATAGATGATTAGCACCATCACTATTAATCATAGACCATTCTCCTTGGCCATAAAGTACTGTTAAAAATTGTAGAAGCTATGTTTTTTAACTAGTACATTGTTTATGTAAATGTGGGGTTGCTCAACATTGAGACTAATCACAAATCAAAGACTAGATCTCAGCCAAATTAAGTCAGAAGGTTGCTATTCAAACAGGAGGAGCTGCTTCTTTGCTAAGTGATCCTTGTCCACAATGTCAGTTGAAGTGGCACAATTCATGTAAAAGTATGAACACTTTATATGTATAACAAGATTTCAGGAAGGTTGTTTTTTTCTTTTCTTTAAATATTCTCTTCACATTTTTCTGATGCACTTGTTATTTCGTGCTAGAATCAGGAGATTTTTATGTGTGAAATGGTGTTTTCATGTTTGTTTTAAAATTAATCAGTCTGGAATAAAGTGGTTGTTATAATTAAAATAGTGAAAGTCTGGTGGTATGCTCTATCTATCATGGTTTAAATAATAACAATGTTTACATTCCCAATTCTTGAGCCAGTTGCAGATACAAGAAAGTAATTATATGATATGCAGTTCATTCTGTTCTGTAGTGAAACAGTCATCCACTAATATTGATGATCTTCAGCATAACGAAAGAAAATAAGTGGGATATATATGATGGTAGGGATAATACTGTTCACTTTTATTAAATAACTCTGACATCTTGTCCAGCAAGTTTCTTTAAGGTAGGGAATAGTTTATTCTTTATTGGAAGCAGAGGACAAAACTGCCAGCATGTAACACTACAGATGTTGTTTTATTCATGTGAGGAAATGATACCGATTGAAAGATTCACAGTAGAACAAAACCTGTACTTGAAACTCTGAAATTAGTTTTTGAACACTAAAATTTTAGCTGAGGAATGGTTTTGTTGTTTTTTTTTTTTAATTAAATCTGGATCTCTGGTTGTAAAGAGTAGGAGAGCCTCCTGCATTAAGAAAAAAAATAAATTTTAGAGTGTGTAAAACATGAGTGCCATTGTGAAGTGTCATGGACGCTTTTGACCAATGGCGCAATTCATGTCATCAATTGATTTAAAACATGCCCTTTGTTCTTCAAGACAAAATAGTGAGGGATTTGAAAACCAAAACACTATTCACAACTGCATGCAATTTTATGGATTGCATGACTTCCCCTTTCTGTGTAAGAGAGCCCAGAATCCAGAAGAAAAGTCAGGCAGATCAGTACAGTTTTTCCAGTTCTGCATTATGAAGACCTGGGAAAGGGTTTTAGGGCTCTGTCAGAGTCTCTCAGGTTCTTCCTTTTCTACATCCCTAATGAGTTCCCTATCTATAAGACTGGAAACAGAATACTTCCTTGGTGATCAGGCCAGTCAAATTGCACTAATGTTGTCTATTTTGAGTTCTCCTTTTTCAGTGCTCAGTATCTTCTTATTCAGGACACCTCTGAAAGTTTGCTCTTCTTATGGTCAACAGGTTGTTTGTACAGTTTGTATGACTATGTCCCTGATTGCACAAAAACTGTTCAGTGTTAGTTCTGTTGTTTGGGACAGGTGGCCAACCATATTTCTCCTCCTTTTTCTTAAACAACAAGTTGGTTATTTTGTCTATTACAGCAAAAGTTCATGGAGAGGATAAGCAGACCTTGATGCACCCGGAAAGAACTTATTCTGCTGATACAAGAAAAATATACAGTACAGTGTGTGCTATGTACTGCTAGCTGCTGTAGAACTGTGGTCTCTTGCAGGACTTGGGTGTCTCAGTGGCATTTTTGTTGTATTCACAATTTAATAAACCAACACTCCCTGAGGATGTGGATGTCAGAAAGTCTGAAAGAAATAGAAAAATTCAATATGTGAAATATATCCAGAAAGAGTAAAATGCCATCATTTCTTTTCTGTGTGCAATCTCAAATAGTTTGTGTACAGCTGTAGATTTCATAGCTTCATTTCACTTCAGCTGCAACAGAATAAATACCAAACAGGTAGGTAATATAATAAAATGTAGCCTTGTTTTAAGTTGTGAAAAAATGTTTATCAAACTAAGCCTACAATCAAGGTGATTCTTCTATTTTTTTTTAATTCTAAAGAGTTAGAAAGAACCCTGTAAAAAGAATGCACAACAAGTGTGCAGAAAAAGCAATTGAATGAGAGTTTTCAGCAATTTTTTTTGTTGTTGGTTTGATCTGACAATAAATCTCAGGTACGCACAGAATTTATAGTTTTGCAGCCCATGCATTTAGCACAAACTGTATTATATACTCTCAATTTTCTTGATTTCCATGCCTATCTTCCAAAATTAGACAACCACAGCAAAACATGCTTCCAAATATACAACCCCCATTTACCTCCTTTGCCCTCACTAGCTGAGTTTGCACCAAGCCAGCAGAGAACAGAATACTGTTTAGAGTAGCATTCCTCTTATGCTATGCAAAATTCTGTTTTGAACTGAACAAGTTCTTTAAAACATGAGTTCAATATGTAAAGCAAAGTACATTTATATATGAAAATGTCAGTTTTCTTGGTTACACCATGTGATGTCCCTTGTTCTTTCTTTTGAAGGAGGGTGTCATAATACTGTATTTTGTGTTTTGTATCTCAGTGTTTCAGCTGGCATATTTTTCTACTAAATGTTTTATTTAAGTATGTTTAATTTGCTGATACTTAGAGGCATTAAGACTTCTACTAGAACATACCTGCTAAAATTATTTTCTTACTGTTTTTGTCCTTTAATTAATGACTTGGAACATACTTTTTTACTCCTTAGCTCTAACAATGAGCTCTAGAAGGGCTAAGGGTTATAGTCTCTGAAGATCTGAGATGGTATAGTGGTTAATTTTAAAGACTAATTTTTCTTCTTGCTTTACTGATACAATATACACCTTCGGCTACAAATCAGGTCTCCTCATGCAGCTTCTGAAGACTTGCAAAAAAAGTAGGTGCTGAACTTCTTAAGTCTGAGCATGATTGTAAATGACATATGAGTGTCATAGTTTACCTGTGACTTACGTAGTAGTTGAGAAATTAGTTTGCTATCCAGATTTTCTGAATAATTATTGGAAAACAAATTTTAATTCTAACGAAACCATATATTCTAAAATAAGAGTAATTGCTGAAGCAACTGCTGCAGGCTAAGGGACAAATTCAGGTGGTAAAATATACATACATAGTGTGATTTTAGGTCTTACCTCTCTATGATATCACAGCAGGTCTTCCAGCTGCTGCTTCTGAAGGTTCATGTTATGTCTGTCAGACCTGTAGAGACATTTGAAGTACATCACTGTATCTAAAATTGTACTAAATTCCTGTATTTAGGTACCTGACTTGTTTTATATAGTAAAGTCATGTTCATTCTCACCTTTTTTGGTTCAATTTTTCAGTCCAAATATCAAGCTGTTCAGCTCATCTCAAAGCCAAGCACCTCCTCTTACTGTCACAAAGATGTTGAGATAGAGCAGATGTACATGTCTGATCTTTCCTGACTTGTTTGTCCAATATTGGTGAAAAGTCTTTGCTCTAGATTTTCCCAGCAACCTCAGTGGTCTGGGACTCCTGAAGATCATTTTACAATAAAGACCAATGTGAAAAAGATATTGCCTACCTTGGCCTTTTCCTTAAATTTTGTCAAATAACCTTCTGTGTCATTCAGCAGCCAGTCCACATTTTCCCTGAGGTTTGTTTTGCTCCTGATAAACCTATCCACCAAAGGGGTTGTTGTTGTTCTTCACATAACCTGCCAGACTTTATACCAGGTGAGTTTTGATTTTCCTGACCCTGTACCTGACCACTCAGTGTCTGTATTCCTGGGTGAGTTAAACCTTCATTGATAGCCTATAGGCTTCCTTTTATGTCTGAGTTTTGCCAAGAGATCCTTGTTCACCGCCATGAACACTGCCAAGGTCCACTGCCATGTTTCCTTGACTTTCTGCATTTTTGGGGTTGGAGGAAACATGCTTGAAAAACATTAATTTGTATAGGTGCATTTGGAATAACATTGGAAGTTTCAAAATGACTTTGTGAATTTTGGGAATACACAATAATCAAATCATTGACATACAAAATATAGCCTTCTTGAAGGGAATTAGAGTTTTGTTTGTAGCTTCATTTCTGAGTTTTATTTTGAAGAGCAGGGATTTCATCCAGTAATTGGCCTAGTCTGGACACATGATTATGTGAAGTTTTTTCCTCTTTCATTAAAGTCTATCTGGCAGTCAGTTTCCTCTATAAATCAGTTTTGTTTGCAGTGGAAGATGTAGCTGCTGTGTCTTCAGACATCATCTTATATCTAAACTGTGAGAAAATCAGAATTTTGAAAGGGATGCAGAATTTGAGAAAGGATTTGACTTTCTTAAAGACTTAAAGCCAATCTTTTTTTTGATGATTGCAAAATTATGACTGACAATTGGTCAGGTACAGACAGATCTGCTATTTATTACCATTCAGTTCTAGACTGCATATACATATGCTGTAGATGCTTACATGTAGACACAGAAATGACTGTTGATACATAAAGAAAATATTAATATACATTTACATTGTAGTTACTGGACTAACAGGTCTTGATTCAAGTGCACACACACAAAAATCTGTTACTGTCTGAGATATTCTGGAATACTTGTGTGGTTAAATTGTGACTCAGGAAATCACTATTTTTAATACCTCTCATATATAAATCAGACACAAAGGTCTCAGATACATTTAAGTGGACAGTTTAATCAGCTATTTCCTTTGGCCAGACTGAGATCTGTAAGGCTAAGAACAAATTATATAAACAACATTATATAAGCAACATTTAAAGATATATCTTAGTGCATATGAACACCAATTAAGCCAACGAGTCTCTTCAATGAAGTAATATATTTATTTTAGTGTATATGCTAAAATATTAGATATTGCTAGATAGATTTCTTTCAATTTCAGATATCTAGGTGTGTTTGTACATATATTTAAGCTGTAAATACACATACACATGGAATGCATAAAAAAACCCCGAGAGAAGTTATTGGGTTTTTTTCTGTAAACTAACACAGCAGGCAAGCTTCTCAGATAATATAAGGCCAAAGACCACTACTGTAGTAAAACTCCTTGGGGATAAGCTTTTTTTCTTTTTTTTTTTGTATTTATATTAGCCATAATATGGTGTGGATTTATATATATATTTATATTTAATTGAAGCTAGTTTTCTCAAAACTTGCTAGCACTTCTAAAAACAATGCTAAACAGATTTTCACTGACTATTCAGATATCTAATTTCCACTGAAGTCAGAAGTCATGTTCTGATATACCTTTTGTACTTAGATAATTGAGGATTGTAGATGAGAACTGAAGCCCTGACTCTACAGAGTGGGAATAATAGTACTGCTTTATCTCAGAGACCTGTGAAAAGACACATATCATGAGGTGTATTAATGAGTGCTGTGAAGCATTCAGATGTTGAAGTGAGTGCCATAAAGGTCGATACAAAAAATTATTAGTCCCATCTTTAAACAAGACTGAATAGTGCAGACTAAATAATAGTAACTGGGGCCAGCTATGCAGTAATGAAGAACAAAAAAAAAAAAGCATGGTAGCTTCTCATTAAATGATCATAATCTAGAGTGTATAGGAGGAGTAGAAGCATATCTTTTGTTGGGAAGTGTATAAGAATAGGTAGTTCTGTGATTAAAGAACGAACTCTACTTCATGTAGTTAGGGAGAACAATTGCCTTGTATGTGTGTATTCATGTGCGCATGTTTGTATCTTCCAAATCTTGTCATTTTCTAACTCTTCAGGGTGTGAAAGAATGACCTCAGTGTGGATCTATTTTGATAAAGGCTCCCTCTGTCTGTGTTATGTATGGACACGAGAGGTTCTCAGGATTGTAGATGATGAGGATAGGACTCTGAGAAAAGACTATTGCTCTAGAATTCTCAGTGCCAAAGGCACAAAATCGAGACAATACTTGAAACAGGAAAGGACATCTTCATGCTGTGTGTGCTGTGCTTCTTGTTATTTTGTCCTTTCTTGATAAGAAATAACAAGCATTCTAGAGAAAAATATAGTATTATATACTGTATTAAAATAAGTCACAGGCTTTTAAGTTCATATTGAGCAAAATACTGGATCATGCATTAATATATTAATCTAATTAATTTTCAAAATTTGGACCTTAAATTTTAGAACTCAAGTGTCTAAACAGTAGCATATCAAGATTTGTATTTTTTTTAATGGATCAACATATATTTTGGTGAAAGGAATTGACAAGTAAAGTTGCTAAACTTATGAAAAAATATTCTTCCTAGAAGTGAGCTGTAAGCTAAGCCAAGAAATGAAAAGAAATAATTTAGCAAACAGAGAGAGAGAAAAAGAAAGAAAACATAGAGCAAAGCCACAGAGTACAGTTAAGTATTTTCCAACCATTTCTACTGAAAGTTTAAAAGATTTTGGTAAGAATTTTAAGTAGGGTTTGCAAGTAAACATAATGCTGTTACCCTGACATATTTATCATTTAGAATAAAAATATGCCCACTTTCTCCTCAGCAGTCCAACAATGATCAAGATATTGATCAATTCCTTGTTATTAACTCATTATTATTATTATTATTATTATTTTATTATACTAAAAGTGTATAAGCAGCAGTATTTCACATTAAACCTTTAAGAATTCTGTATTTTGAGTAACAGTGTTCAGAGTACATAGGTCTGAACACGGGCAACTGGGATATTTTACTGCTTTCATCTTTAAATATTTATGATAAGAGAGAAAACCTGTGCACAAAGAAGAAAGAAAAGAAGAGGAAACATATTATATTTATTAGACTGTCTTGCTTCATTTCTTTTTCTTTTTAGTGTACTGTGGGATCTCTGGTTGCAGTCTGATGCCTTGTCATATTTTATTAGCCCAGGGTTTCAAATTCAGTTTTCTCATCTTTAAAGCTGTCATCAGGTGATATAATATTTATTTTTCAGAACTTCATTAGATTTTTCCAGGTTTGGTGAAGTGTCATTTTTATTTTTTAGAGACAGTGATTAAGAAAAATCATTGATTAAAAAAATCACTTAAGCTTCCGCATAAATTTTTGTTTAATAGGACACATATACACTGTATTTTTGAATCATTAATCCTGCAGCCACTTAAATTGAAGCAACATTAATGTTCCAGGTTATTTCTCTGACAGCCAATCAAAGTTATGGTTGCATTTCTCAGGGTGAGACTTTTCCCTGATCCACAGGCGTCAAACAGTGATAATAAATGTGGGTGTTTTGGAATCTGTTCAAATAAATATTTTATTCCATCTACATGGACATATTAATTTTGATGGTATTCTTTGCTGCATTATTTTTTAGCAGCACTGTCCATTTAGTATAGGGCTTTTCACTATTTACAGACATTCTATTCTGACTATAATTCAAGTTGCCTGTTCTGTTTTTTAAGAGTCACAACTTTGGATTAATCAAATGAAAAGATGATTTTCATATCCCTTAATGTGAATTCTACCACCATCAATCCTAAAATACAGTTAGATCATATCTTTAGCCCTAAACCCTTGAGCTAGAATACACCTGTAGAAAAAAAAAGTAATATGATAGTTTCAAAAATTACTATTAAATAAGTCTACATAAAATATTTAGCAGACCTTAAAATTAAAGCACCAAATTGAGTACACTACTCAAAGTAAAGGGGTAAATGTTTTTTTCCCTGCTGCTGTTGTGAATTTCTAAGCAATGAAAGGAAAGCAAATAAATACTAGTGGAAACAGTTCCTTATAAAGGTGAAATTACTTTAATTTAAAGATAAACATTTAAGAATGTGAGTGAGGTTATTCAGTCAATGAATAATTGAAGAGCTTATTACCTTAAAAGTGGAATATGTAGACTTTCCATATAGTTTCCAGGTTTCCTATTATCATTTTGGTTACAACCTTTAGAAAATGGCATTACTGACTCCCAAGAACGTCCACTTGAAGTTAACAGTTTCTTTTATCATAAGAAATAGTGCTTTAGAGAGTTATTGGAATAAAATGGCCATAGTTTAAAATGAGCTGCTGAAGAAAGTGGTATAGCTGTTGTTGGCAAAAGTACCATTTGTGCTGACATTGTGCGGAACATTCATACAGCTGTGAAAGATCCTGCAGCTTGCTTAATTAAGTGGGGTACATTATGATCATTTTTAGTTCACGGTGCAGAACTGCAGAATTCTCATACAGGCAGAGTGGTATGTCTCTCATTAAATATCTACTGGAAGAGATACGGAATTTTATGGTGGTTTCTGACTTATGAGAAGCATTTTTAAATCTTCTGTAAGTACGTGTACAGAACATCCTGGTACGAAATCTGCCATTTAGAACTATTCAATGAGTCCCTCTTCAGTACCATCAAATAATTCCAATATATTATAAAAATTTGTCACTGGACTGGAAGATTTAGAAACTAGGACATGTATTGTGAGTTAAAATGTGTAAGTTTGAATTTTTCAGGATTTTTTTTTCCTAAATTGCATTACATCTGTTACTTGCCCTGAGTTCTTCTGGTCTTTTATTATCCCAATAACTACTTGGCAATTAAATATTTACAGTATTTTACAGACCTTTTATTTTAATTCCTTTTTTTTAAGTTTCAAGTTATAGTTTAAGTTTCTAGTATATAAGTAAAACAGCCTTTAGAAAACAATGTTCTTTATGGCCAGTAAATAATTTTATAACTTTTTCAAATACTATTTGTGATCCATTCTTACCATTTCAGACATACAGATGTATGTTCAATACATATGGCAGTGTGTTCAAAGAGACATCTTGTAAAAAATCCTACTTGTCTCAATCCTGTAGCACCTATACCAAGAATACATTATTAAGTATTGGTTTCAGTGAGAAAAATCTCCTCTATTTATTTTTCCATTATTTGGACACATTCAAAAAAATGTCCTTAGTAGGATTAGAAAATGATTATAAAACAGTTTTCCTATTTCAAAAACAAAAAAAAGAAAACAAAACAAAAAGCCAACAAAAACAACAAAAAAAAAGCCAAGGTGTTTTTATCATTAAAGTGTCAATTATGTAAATCCAAGTGCATCCAAGTACTTTTACAATCTGTACCTCAATTGTGACTTTCAGTTGGATAATATTAGTTTTTTGTTGGAAATATTTTCTTGTTAGTATCTTCAGGGCATGGAAATTTTCCTCAATTGTCTTTTATAAACAAGCCTCTGCTATATTCTGCTATAAAACAAGAATTATGAAATTACGTATATGACCTTACAGCAGTATTTTTGACTGTGGCTCATTTCTTATTAAGCCATACCTAAGCAATTGTCTATTCTTCACCCTTCTGCAGCTAGTGTATTTAAAAGGAGAGTTTCTACTCTCTTATGTGTTTACTGTGTTTTACAAGTCTTATTATAATACAGAGAGTCGTCTGAGAACTTGAATAATGTCCTTCTTGAAATACACCTTTTCCACTTCTGTTACAGAACTTACATTTAGATTGACAAATTAAATGGCACTGAGACTTATTGTTGTGGGACAGTCCAAATTAATTCTGTTAAATGCATTTCAAAACAGGGTGGATTTACACAAATGTCTGTTGGGATAATGTTTCTTACCCTAAGCCAATTCTAAACTCATGGAAAATATTGACTGGGAGAATTGGACTAAGCAAAATCCCAGACAGACACTCTTCTAACCTTTGAAGAGTGTGTGTATGCTTAAGTTCCTGTACTGGGCAACATTCCCTGTCAATGTTTATCAGAGATATCTGATGGCATAAGAGAACAGGTTGGCATTTTAAAACACACAATTAAAGTGAGACACAAAGCTTTGAAGATTAGTCTGTTGTCAGTTGGTTTAAATAAGACAGCAGATTTTCTCTTAGGAGAAGCAAAAATAGTTTTGGCAGTATAGTTAAAAGCACATGATTTTTTTTTCAAGAGAGGCTGCATAATAAAAAAGTAAAAAAGCAAAGCAAACTTGTCACCAAAAAAAAAGAAAAAAAAAAGTTTGTGTTTCCAGGTTGACAGCAGCTGAACACAAGCATCAGGGGCCTGGAGGGGAAAGGAAGAAGTTCCAGCTGAAATGCAAGACAGGCTCTGTGTGGGAGAAGAGAGGTAGCATGAGTATTTTTAGGTTTATAAAGACACTTGTGCTGTTTAAAGAAGGATATCAAAATGGTAAAAATGGCAACGCAATAAGGCTGAGTTCCCATTTGAGGGATATTTCTTGTTGTCTGGTTCAAATAAAATTCTTCTTACAGTTATATCTCATTAAGCATACTGATTAATGGTGTGCTGGTGGGAAGCACCAGTAAAAGTTGCAGTTCTTGTGTTTGTGCATTTCAAAAAAGTTGAGAGAGGTACAACTGTACTGTGCTTCAGTCAGACCTGGTTTAATCTGGAATGTTACTTGCCTGTCCCACTGTGTACTGATGACATGGACCTTCCAGTCTGTTACTTCACAGTAGGATGCTTGCTTGGAAAGCTGGTCATGGATTTAAGTATGAGCAGCACAGTGGTCTGGTAATGGCATACACTACACACAAGTGGGGGCCCTTTCAAGTACTTTCTGATGCAATTTACATAGATTAACACAAAACACTAAGATATGTCTTGAGATTCACAGAGTTTTGTAGAGACAGGACACAGGATTCATTTTGCCCTAAAGCACAAAATAATTTTCAGTATTCCTCTCAGAACAGAGGGAAGGAGTCAGTGTGCTAGGCAGACAACACCTATAGACAAAATGTCAAATAAAAAACATCACTTTTTTACAAAATATGATTTCAGAAAAGAAAAATATGGAAAAAACATTATAGTTTTAATAATTCTAGAAAGACAAATAACCCCTACTCTTAAATATTTTACTTCTACTTTTAACAAGGCACAATTATTTAAAACCCTTAAAAGAATGGGCTGTCAGGTAATGCAGAGATTATATTTCCCTATAACACTTAATTAAAATGTACCTACAAATGTGAAGTGAACCACGGAGGATATTAAAATGCTGCAAATAAACCTACACTAATGTACTTAGCATCTGATTTTGTTACCAGAAATGACACTAGGGCAAAGGAAGTGTAATATATAATGGTAATAGCAAAATTAGATATTTAAAAGAAATGTAATACTTATAGCCATTAACAATGAGTACTTTTTCACATTGAGAATTTTGAATGCTGAGTTATTTACTTGTGCTATTGATCCAGATAATGATGACTTTCAGTTGTCTTGCCCCAGGAAGCAACTGGTGAGATCTGGGTGTCCAAATGCCTATGGGCAATGAGAGACTGCCTCAGATCTCAGATTTATAAACTTCCCACATATGAAATTGCTTCCTCATCCAAGTCTTTCTCCTCTAAACTTATTTTTCCATTATTTTTGCCATGTTAAAATTGTGTCTTAGAATGGTTGAAAAATCACTCTGAAATTAAGTAGATACATGATCATCAGGGTTTTTTTTTTTTTTGTTCATTCACTGTTTTTACTTAAAATAAAACAGAAACTAGAATTTTTTCTCCATTTCATTCAATTTATCTTTCTATAATATAATTGTTACAGATGAAGTCAACACAAACTGTGACATAATATTGACCAACAATGTAATGGGTTGCATAGTTTTATAAAGAAGCAGACATTTCATCTGATTGATTGAAAATATTGTTAAGCTTTTTTTAAATTATAAAATTATTTTACCTTTAATCCATTTATATATCTAAACAACATCAGCAATGTCTTCCTTCTCTGGCAGAACTATTGTACGGCATTGTGAACCGCCTTTTTATCTCTGTAAATATATGTATGCTATACATGAAAAGCTGAATCAAAGTAAAACCGGTAAGTACATTTCAATCAGTAAAAGAAAATATCTTAAATTTTAACTGAAATGTTAATATTTCTTCTTTTGAGGTGGAAGCTTTGGATGCCTTCTACCTTCAAGCTTTTTCTGTCATCTTTGCTTTCATCTTCCAGGTGCAGAAATTTCCTGTGATGGGAATAGTGATGTACTTGGAATTATATTGTAGGCTAGTCAGTAGGATAGAACAGAACAGAATGCTGACCTATTATGTAGCTAGCTACTCTCTATAAGCGTCTCACTTTGGGGTCCTATGATATTTTAAAAAGTCTTACTTTATTCTTTTTTTTTTCATTGGCTGTTGGTTGTTGTGTTGTTTGTTTGTTTGTTTGTTTGTTTGGTTTGGTTTGGTTTTTTTGTTAAATCCTGGAATGAAAAAATTGTTTGCTAACAGAAATTATTTAATCTCCCAAAATTATCTTTGTCAATCTCTTCTAGAGATTCCTCATCTTCTCTCATGTTCTGAGCATTTTGTCTGTTGTAATTATGAAGACCAGTTTAAAAAAAATGAATTTAAATAAATATTTTTATTTGATTAACAAATATATTTGGAGTGGATTAACAAGATTCTTCATACAGAGAAAGTCATGTCAAATGGAATTTTCAATGGCATGTTCCATTTTAATGGCTTTGAAGCTTTTGATCTTGTTTTCATCTCATTAATAGCTGTGGTATTTGATACAATTTTGTAAGAAACACTGTTAGAAAAAAGTGTATTTTCATGCCCTTTACATCCTTTCTTTCATTGCAAATTAAGACTTTTCAAATACCTTCTTCCTGAAGAAAACAGAATCAGTGTTTGTTTGTTATTATGAGCATTTTGGATGCAGTATTAGCTGTAAAATCCTAATATCACATAAAATAAGACATAACATGTTCTTAAAGGGTCATCAAGACACTGTCATTTTAAAGGTTACTATTCTATTCCTAAACTAATTTTTGTGTTTGACCTGCCCTATTGAAATCTTCACTGACAGATATTCTTTAACCTTCTTACGTGATATCTTTCCAAGATCCACTACCTCTATGTTTGGAAAGTATTTTCAATAGCATGTTTGTATTATAGCTTGTAGATAATCTGATTTAAAGCAGTTTGTATTTCTATTGTCAAAAGTTTTGTTACCAAGGATAAGGCTGATTTATTATAATCACCCTCCATTTTTGAGTATTACCACTTGCTTATACTGTGACTTTTGGTTTTCTGGTAATACCTTTACCCTAGGACAAAATTTACACACCTTCACTGGCCTTTATTTGGCAGTTCACAGTTACCAAATAAGTGCTGGGGGGGTGGGGGGGGAGAAACAAAAATGAAGAGAAAAAAAAATAAAAACAAATCAAAACCCCGTGACCCATAAAAATGTATCCCTGAAGGTTTTAGTTAGCACATATCTGAAAATTAGAAGCAACTCACATAGACAATATATGAACATGCAGTAGACCAAGAGAAATGTTACTTTACTTCCTGCAAGGAAAGACCAGCAAAAAAAACCAACAAAACAACAAACAACAAACCTTGCTAATTGTCTTTCTGTTTTATATTTTCATATTCAATACAAATTTCAGGATTACTGCAGCCTTAATTTTCTTTGCATTGCTAAACAGATACCAGGAAAACACAATTAAAAGGGACTGGGCAATAACAGTTCCTGTGTTAAAATCAACACTTCTTTTTAGATGGTTTTAAATAAAAATTCTCTGAGTTACAAGCCTTACTGTTCTGTACTGTGAACAGAGAAAGACTCCTGCAGAGGACAGTTCAAGTAAATTACGTTAGTTGGTTACATCTCAGTGAGACAGAAGCAAAACAAGTTAACAATGCTTATTACTTACATTGGTAGTGTGGCTCTTGTGTTACCAATATCTGGCACTCAGACAGACAGGAGTGGGACTGATATCAATGGAATTATACCAACATATAATAAGTCTCCAGTGTAAATTACATTTTTCTTTCATTGTGAATTCTAGAACAGAACACAGACAGTCATTTATATTAATCATAAAAAAAACCAAAACAAAACAAATAAACAGAAATACTCCCAGCAAATTTTATTTCCAATAAATTTTCCATAATTTTGGAGTGCCTGCTTCAATATCAGGATGCTTATACTTCCAGATATCTCATTTAGTTCCATCACTTATATCAAAAACATACCCAAAGGTGGTATGTTATTAATATGTTATCTAAAAAGGAAGAAAAAAAAGAGAAACATGCATAAGGTTTTGTTCTTGTTGGGATTTAACAAGGATAATATTAGTGTATTTACTCATTTAGTATAAATTTTATTCTGAGAATACATATTGTCTTGTTCACTGATACTTGTAGCATTCTTTAAAAAATATTTCCAGTTCAAGCCACAAAACATGACTTTATATGTAGGTAATTATATAACTCTTCTTGACATTAGTTTACTTGTGGTACAAGAAAAAAGTGAGGAGAATTGGATGCAAATGGATGTTAATTTCTGTATTGAAAGTAAGATACATAGGAATTAAAAAGAACTCAAAAACAGCTTTATGAAAAAAATAGGTTAAACAGGAACAAATAGATTAAATACATGGTCTGTTATAAACTGCTGTGATGAATGCACAAGCTGTTTATAAAGGTAAGACAATTTTGGAAAGATTATGATAGATATAGTTACCTCTAAAAATGTGCTGAGCTGCAGACTAGAAAAGAAGAAAAATTTGTAGACATCACCAGAACTAGAAATTAGCCTGCTGCTTCCATTAGGGTATATCTGAACTTCAGCTGCAAAATAAGTAGTTGGATTCCAACAATTTTCTCAAAGGAAAATTAGCTAGTCAAGCACCAAAAGAAAGTCAAGAGCAAGATATCTGTGTGATGTTGAACTGTGCTTGGTTTCTTTTCCACTACAAACTACTTTACAAAGGATTTTCTTGGAAACTGAGATCACCTGTGGAGAGAAGGGAAAGAAGATTCACTATGCTACATACAAATTCATTGTAGCTTTGCTATTTAAACCTTTGTACTTTGTGATCTAAAAGTACCTTAATCTGCATAAAGTTTTATAACACTATATGTATATAAATTTATGTTTGTAAAATATGGCCTATAAATTTATATATTTATAAACTATATGTTTATAAATATATAAATTTATAGGCCATATTTTACAATATTTCAGCCTGAGAGGGAAGTAATTTAATTTGTTTCATAAGAAATGTACATTTGATTTAGATTTGCAGAATGTCTAATCTTTAAGAAAAATTAAAACAGGAAGGAAGAAGTCTTACACACCAGTATAGGGGTCATCTCTAGACTTCCACACAAAGAAAGGCTCTCTGTTCTCTTTTTCCCTCTATCATGAATTTATTAATTTGTTTTGATAAAAAAAATTGTAGCATGAACAACTTAATGAGCTATTTTCTAAAAGCAAAAGGCTAAAGATTTATCGCACTCAATGGCTGTTCATGTTTACATGATATAGAAGAGATCAGCTAGGGGCAAATCTCTAGAGGGTTAGTTTCAAAATTATCATTGAGTTTTAGCCTATTTTAGCTATGGTATATACATTATAAAATGCACTGTATGAATAAGCAATGTTCATGTATACCACATCAACCAGCCCAGAGGCTAAGAAGCCAAAATTGGTGTTTGATGTTTACACATGGACTCAAATAAGAAATGTACTTACTGTACTAATGGGTTTAAACTAAGATTATCTATTAATAAGTCATAATCTCTCATATAGCCTGGGGAGACACTAAACTGCAATATAAATAATATTTGCTTTAGAAATTTAATCACTGATTAATAACGGAAGCGTAGAAGATTAAATATGATGAAACAATATACTGTGTATCTTAAAACCAAGAAGATCTCTGACTTACCTGAAGGACCCAAAGTTTAAATTGATTTAATGAGTTTTGGACGCTAAAACAATTGTGCATTTTATTGAACACATGCAAGATTTCATAGACTTTGTGTGTGGTACGTATAGGCAGGAAAACAACAATCATTATACTCTGCAAATCTGTTATGGGTCTGTCGTGATTTAATCCCTCTAGGCAGCTAAGCACCACAGAGCTGCTCATTCACTCTCCAACAGTGGGATGAGAAAGAGAATGAGAAGTGGAAAAATGCAAAAAACACATGGGTTGAAAAAAGGCAAAAAACACTTGGGTTGCACTAAGGTAGTTTAACAGCTAAAAAAAAGCTGTGCAGGCATGGAAAGCAAAATAAGGAATAAATTCACTCCTGCTCCTCAACAGTGTTAAACACTGTCCAGGGAAGCAGAGATCCATCTTCATAATGATTACTTAGGAGGACAAATGGCATCTGGAAATCCCCATGCTTTTTTCCTTCCCTGTAACTCTTATTGATGAGCCTGGCTTCACATGATATTGAATATCCCTTTGCTCTGTTGGGTCACCCATCCCAGCTCTGTCCCCTCCCAACCCCTTGTGTACTCCCAGATTCCTCACTGGTGAGGCAGTTTGAGGAGCGAGATAGGCCTTGATGCTACATAAGCACTGCTCAGAAGTAGCTAAACCATTGATGTGTTATCAGCATTGTTTTGGTAACAGACCCAAAACACAGCACCATGTGACCTACCATGAAGAAATTTAACTCTATCCCAGTTAAAATAAGAACAGGTTGGAAATAAAAAAATAATCAGAAAAATATTATTATTTCATGTTATTACATAGATTCAGAATTCACATAAACATACATACTTCACAGTAACTCTGATGTTGTTGAGCTATCTAAAGTCCAGTCTGGCATGTGTTGCCTTTTTTCCCAACCTGGAAATGAAACTGGAGATAATTTTAGCAAGGAGGTAATATAAAAGCAGATCTTTATTTGAAGGCCTTCAGGGGCAGTTATGGTAAGATGTTCACAAAAACCCACCCTAGAGGGATGAGTACATATTTATAGGTTTTAGGAAATTAGCAAAATTGATAAAAAACTCCAATTAGGAGGACAAGTGGTGCAAATTCCAACCCCCCCGCTGCGCCAGGTCAATCTCCTTTTCTGGAGCGCCTCCTTCAGCAATAGCCATACTTTGTCCATAAGAATGTATATCCAAGAGTTTTTCTTGGCCTTAGTTCTCAAGAAGAACCAAGATAACACTGGGGACTTGTACCCCCAAGGGCTTGGAGCTCTGGAATTTTGTCTTTCTACCCAGAGAAAGGCAATGGAAAAGTACTGGGAAAACTAGTCACTAATACGATAGACTATGGACCTACAAATATATGTGCAAAGAATATAGAAAACGTATCAAAGAAAAAAGACAAAACCCAAACTGGCATCCCTTGAAGCGAGATGCTGGTCTGTTGAGTTATTGGATTACTAAAACAAATCCAGACCATCTTCTGCTGTAGGTGGCATAGCCTGTGCTCAGTATCTCATGGCACAAGTCTCTGTCATGCTGGAATGGTCCATATTTTCACTGAGGGTTTAGTTTAATTTATTTCAAATCCCCTATTGTCTCTGATCAGTTTTCCTATTTTGCTTTTCATGTCCATGTTCACCTCTCATCTCTATATGGTTCCTTTGAGTCTGGTGTTTAGCTTCCTTCTCTCAGCAGGTATAGTCTGTTATGCCACAGTCTTGAACAGTGTTCTATAGGTCATAAAAATTTCATCTTAAAAGAGATATGGGATGCCACCTAAATGAAACATTGTAATTTTCACTAATTTTCTCAGTTCTGCTTTGGTGCATCTAATTGGTAGAACTTTTTTTTCTTTTTTTGAAAACTTATACAGAAGTATATTACTTTCATCTATTTGGAGATTGCCTATTTTACTATAATTAATTTTGATGAAAGGATAAAAGCAAACTACAGCACAAACTTTCTCTCTTCACTACTTTTTATTCCAAGTTCAGCACTGGTTTAGTACTGCAGATTTCAAATATATGGCATTAAAGATGAATCAGGTTTATTATTCTGAGCAGCTGTTTGAGACTGGAAAAATACCACATGACTTTCAAAACCAGATCTAGATGGTTTGGAGTGCTAAGCAAAATAGAAAGCAACTCCCATGCATGCATGCAGTGAAGACAGAAAGCCAAAGAGCTCAGTTCAGTTAGCTCTAAGAGTAATCATTAAATCTGCTGATTTAGGCTCTAAGGTGCAATATCAGATTTGCTGTTAAGTTCTGAAAATTTTTGTCTGCATTCCTAAATTTCTCATGTAAACTGGTTTGATCCAATTGGCAGTTTTCAGACCTTAGTCTTCAAAAAGGGCAAGGAGGACCCAAGGAACTACCTGCCTGTCAGGCTCAGCTCAATCTACAGAGAGGTAACAGAGCTCCTCATCCTGAAGGACATCATCAAGCATATGGATGAGAAGAAGGTGATCAGGAGCAATCAGCAGGGATCCGCCAAAGGGAAATCATGCCTGACCAACCTGATTGCCTTCTGTGATAAGACAACTGGATGAACAGATGATAAGAGAGCACCAGGAGAGACGTGGGGCTCATGGAGCAGCTCCAGCTGATGCCCATAAAGATAATTAGGGGACTGGAGCATCTCACCCGTGAGGAAAGAGAGAAGGAGCTTGTGTTTCTTAGCCCAGAGGAGATGACTGATAGGGGATATTATTGATGTATACAAGTATCTGAAGGGAGGACAGCAAGAGGAAGGACTCAGGCAGTAAGAGTGGTGACAAGCAATAGGACAAAAGGCAACAGGCAGAAACTGGAAAACGTGCAGTTCCATTTTAACATGAGGACCACTTCTTTACTGTCAACATGACCATGTACTGGAACAGGTTGCCCAGAGAGGTTTTGGCGTCTCCCTCCCTGGAGATACTAAAAAAATATCTGGATACAATCCTGTGGAAATGTGTTCTGGGATGACCCTTCTTGAGCAGGGAAGTTGGATCAGATGACCCACTGCAGTGCCTCCCAACCTGACTGACCTGTGATTTTGTGACTCTGTGAATCTGTAATTCTATGATGTGTTTTCTCTCTAAAACTCATTTCAGTTTTGCATACACTGTATATATAACTGTTTTCAATAAGTAGATATCTTTTTGGACCTGTCTACACTACTGTCCTAGGTTACAATGTTAATATATATTCCATTCCCATTTTCAAGAGCTGCTGAAACCAGGAGGAGCATTGTTTCTTCCTCACCTCCTGTTAATGGGCCCATCCACGTCTTTCCACATGACTCAGAGATCACTCCCTCCAGGAGCCATTTCTGTTTAATGGACCCACCACATGACTCACAGAATGATAACAGCCCATTGTGAGATGCTCTGCCCAGGGAGGAGGAGCTAAGCATTCCCACCTGGATATAATCTGGGATTTGGGACACAACAAGCAGGCTTTCTTTCTTTCCCAGAGGAATAGCTGACTGTTCCACTGGATTTTCAGAGGAAGCCTACACCCTTTCTACAGGATCACTACTCCAACAGAACCACATCTGCCCCTCCGACAGGACTGCAGCCGCCAATCCAAGTGGACTGCTCCTAACACCCTGACCAACAGGGTGTCAGGTTGTATTCTGACTTTGTCAGTGGTTTTTCTTTTGTACTATTGCATGTATTTTGGTTTTCCTTTTCCTAATAAATTATATTTCTGACTTGGAGTCTCTCACTGGTTTTGCTTTCAAACCAGAACAACTACTGAGTAAGTCTCTGGAAGAACTAGAAAGCATTTTCCCACCAGGTCTATGGGAACATGCACAAAATTTTCTTATTTTTGTTGTTTAAACACATGAGCAGTATTAACATTCTAAAAAACAAAACAAAAGCCAACAGCCAAGGGCGTATGTCAATGTGATAGTATAAAGTTATCTAGCAGTAATATAGCATTAATGATAATTTCCTAATAAATAACAAATTAGTCAGACAGAAGGAATTCACTATATGGGAAATTTAAATTATGATAATTATTATATTTTTGAAAGTTGCATTCCTAGTATTTTGTCTGAGATATGTAGATACAAATAGAGTATCTGTAAAAGGTAGAGGAAGTAACAGGTCAAATCAAGGGACAGACATGGGACTGCTTCAGGGTGCTATGATTTCCTCCAAAAGCTGTAGGCTTTAGTAAACTGAAAAAAAGGCTGCCAGACTATATTGATTTGATACTTCAAAAGGTACTGGAGTACATTCAGTGCAAATAAGAAGTCTACCAGAGTATTTGTGGGATGGAATATTGCATTTACTTGATTAAATTTTGTTCAGTGTTACTCTTCCTATAAAATCACTGACTTTGGTTCAGATAAGGGTTAGACTGATTTAAAATTATAAGAAACACCTAAAAGACATTCTTTCTGATATTAGAAGTACATTGCACACACTTTTTGTAAGATACTGCCAAATTTTAAACTGTAACATAACAGAAATCAAATTATTTTTAAAAAGTAATAATAGATTTCTAAAACCATGCCAGCCTTAGTTTTAGATGCAGTGTCTAGACATGAGAGATTGTCAGTGTCAATAAAACCAGAATGAAAAGTGAATCAATAAAGCTTATGCTTAGCCTCAAGCATTTATTTAAAATATTCTAAGGGGAAAGAAAAACTGGATGGATTTGATCTATACTGAATTTACAAATAAATTTTATAAGGAAATGTATGGTTTCCTTAAATACCTACATATATCTCAACTGCCTAAGGATATGTAGTAGAACATAATTGTCATCCTCCTGGGTAAATTTTTTTCCTGTTCTGTTCATGAATGATAAATAAGCACCTTTAGATAAATCAGGTATTTACTGCTTAAATGGTATTCCTCCTGAGGGAAAGGAGATAATACTACACTTGTAGTTACAGCTAAGAATATATATGTATTTCCTCAAAGAGAAGTGAAGACAAACTAAATAAGAGAAACTTTGATAAATTAACCAATTTGATGTTGAATAGATAGCAGTGAGTGTTAGCAACAACACTTCAAGCTTCCTTGCATGAATTTCTAAATCTAGTCCTACTATATCTCTGGGAAGACAAACGGAAAAAAATAAGAATTCTATGTCTGAATTACTCCAGTTTTTGCTCAAAAGACAAAAAAAGCACATTAAAAGTCTTCCATTTTAAATGAAAATATTAGATATTTTCCACAGCTAGAACATTAACCTTGCATGTCTGTTTACATACCTCTTTTATTAACTGTACTTTATGCTTTTGAAGGCGTAAATAAGTAGATAAAACTTTTTTCCCCCACAGGAATTCTTGCAAGAGCAATCTAATAAGGTTAGCTGGAATTACAGATACCTGTTACAAAAAATTAATGTATGTGCATAGAAATTGTAATAAATGTTGAATTTTCCTTTGATTTTCTTGTATATGCATAGACTTACATGTGCGAATTAAGACCTTCCTGCATTCCAGAAAGCCTTTGATGTCACCAGCAGTTATTGGAAGATTTTTCTCTTACCCTGGTTTGTACAATATAAACTCTTCGAGGGAATGCAGTGGTTTAGCTTTAGAACACTGAGAATGTGCTACAGCTAAAGCACTGACTGCTTCATGTTACAGACACTGCTTTATAATTTTGGCATACTCTTAGAAAGAATTGAATGTAATTTTACTGTCAGGGTTGCTGAACCACCAAAAAGGAAAAAAAATAATCAAACTAGACTAAACTAGTTTGCAGATACAAGTATTCATATAGGTGTTTACTATTGTAAGCATTATTAGGAAAGTAAGACAGAAGTGGTGCTGAAGTGAAAGAAAATCTGCTTGTTCTATTTACAGGAAGTCCTTAGCAGATATCTCCCAGTCTTTCTTGTTTTAATGACCTGTTGTGTCTTCTTTCTGATGAGGTAACAATTGAGGTTTCTGCTTACTGTTTTTAATATTCATCAATAGAATCACTCATTGAATGCAGGCATTCTTGAAGAGCGGATGTCACAGAATATACTGAGGATTACTTCTCAGAAGGCACATTCAAGTAGAACTGAATCTTAAATCATATCCTTTCTCCCATTATTTTTGGAAGAATTTGTTAATTTCCTACAGTATATATCTTTGAGTTCTTCTAGTGGGCCACGAAAATGTTGTCTTTCATCTAAAATTTCCTCCATTCTTGTTGTGCTACAAAGTAGATGTTGATTAACATTTTTTTTGTCAGAACAGGAAGTGCAACCCCTGGCACTTAAGTAAGTAACAATAAACCTGCATGTCAATGCAGTATAAACTATTTTTTTTTCCTTTTGGTGATTGCTTGTTGTGTTTCAGTATTAAATGTGTCTTACACCAAACTGTGCATTACACTGTAGAAATACTAAATAACATAAATGTAACTAGTTCATAGCTAGTTTCTGAATAAGTATGTTTTTATTACTCAGTAAAATCAGTACTGAAATTATTCTTTGGTCACAAATTAAATGGCACATTCTAGCCACATTTACATTATAAAAACTTGGCCATGGGTCTTTCCTGCGGCTTTTTTGTGGTTCTCCAGTTTCAATATGCATCAAGAGAAACATCAACAGCACTGAGGAAAACTCTGGTATCTTGAGAGGGATACAGAAAACCGTAAATTTTCTCTTACAGTAACATCAATCCAGCATCTCATAGGCAGGTCTTGGGCAATATAAGTGGCACAATAGCAATCCCTACATTACCTAAAAGTGCAAAAGATGTGCTAGACCCTTTCTTCACAGTTTCAGTGCAAAGAAATAGGAAACGTATTTGCTGAAAAGCTACTGTTCTCTCGTTAAGACTAAATGAGGAAACCTCACTTAATAACTCTCTTCCTTCCTTTTTCCCAACCTTTTTTTCCTTGATCTGCCTCAGTCTCTCCCTTTCAGTGTCTTTATGCTTTGTCCAAAACATCCCATAAGTCTTCAATATCCCCACAATGTCCTTAAATATTCTTCTGTAAATTTCCACAAAATTCTCAAATGCTCTTCCTCTTGTATACCATAAATCTCAAGTCCTCATAGCCAATAAACCTCTAGTCTACAAAGAGTTCTGTGAAGAGAATCTTTTTGGTTGACTACTGCTGTGTGGACTCACATCAGGGACAATAATCTTTTTCACCTTTGTTAGTCTTAGACCAGCTGGTTCCACATGGTCCTTTTGCCTTGATTAGATTACTAAATTTTCTCCACCTGCCATTGTTTATCTGACCTTTACTGGATCTTTTTATTTTTTCCCTTAGCAATGTAACCTAATACTATTTTTCTAAGGATTAAACCTAATCTATAATAATTCTTCTGTTTAACTAAAGAAAATTAAACCAGCCAGCCAAAAAGCAAGCAAAAGAAAATCTTTTGAAAGTCCTCAACACAGAAAAAGCCTCTGGGGAATAAATATGTCCACAAACCCTATAAGCTGTCTTTTCAGGTTCCTAATAGGTTTGGCAGACCATGTGTAACGTGCTGTTCCAACCCCTAAATCACCCAGTCTTTAGATGTTGAGGTTTACAACCTTGACGTGGGTCCAAAGGGGAAGCTAATAACAGAATTTTCTGATCTGTACTCTGCAAATTTTGGAAATTGTCCATCTGAGGTACAAGACTTTATTAACTAAACACAGATATTTAATTTAGGATGCGATGAACTGTCCTGTGAAAGACAATATGATGCATATCATCCTAAAGTAAATGTTCATGGTTTTTTGGAAGATTTTTTTTCCCAGGAGGGTCACTTCCTCTTTACTGACGGAAAACAGAGCCAAATGCAAATTAGCAGCTGAAATTTAGATTTCTAGTACTGGTTCAGATGCTATGCAGCATCTGAGAAAATTGTAATCTCTAAAAAAAAATATAAATAAGGAATACAGGAAGGCATCAAATAGTAACAAGGCGTTCAAGAAGCTATCAAAGAGTACTTTCTACACAAATTTGCACACTGGTTTTTCTTTTTGGAAAGGGTCCAAGTGCAGTATAATAGCAGTTTTGACAGAGTTCTGTGGAGAGAGAGTCTAACTGACTAAGTTGCAGCTCTGCTGAGACAGATCTTGGTGGACGGTCAGTTAAACAGAAGGAAAAGATGTGCCTTAGTGGTCACAAAAGAGCAGCAGACCAGCCTGCATAATGAGAGAAGTGAGTATTCCTCCTTACCTGGTACTCATTAGCTGCATCAAGAATACCAAATCTAGCTTTGTGCTTACCAGTGCAAGAAGGAAGCTGATTGCCTGGAGTGAATTCGTTGGAGAGCCGCCCATGCAGTCAGGGTCTGGGGCATTTGCACGGTGAGGAAATGCTAATGTACAAGACCTTGCTTAAACTGAAGAAGAGAAGGCTGTGAGAGAGCTGAAGAGTGGTTTCCCAGTGGGTAAAGGGAGATTACTGGCAATGTGAGGCTCTTTACTGAAATGAATAGTAAGGGAGCAAGAGACAGTGGCCAAAATTGAAAAAGGAGGTTGTGACTTGGTGTAATGAAAAAGAAATCTGTGTGACAATAATTAAGAACTTGAAAAAGAAGGAGCTTAGTTGATCATGGGGGTGAGGCAGAGAAATGTTTTTTTGAATATTGATTTATATTAATTTATATAATTTGGATTAATTTTCCCTTTCTTAAATGTGTTTTACCTATGACAGTAATTGGTAAGTATTCTCCCTGTCTTTATCTTAACTTAAAAGCTTTTCATCTTGTTTTCTCCCCCCGACCTTTTGAGGAGGGGGAGTAATTAAAATGGCTGGAGGGGGTTCTGGGAAATGTAGAAGGCTAAGCTTCCACATTAGATTACATAAATAGAATTGAGAAGCCTATTTCCCTATTCCTGTTTATCAATGTATTAGGTGCTTTGGTATATTGAGTAATTAACAAAACCCAGAATAACAGGGAAGAAACAAACTGCTTCAATCACCAAAGAGTATAGATAAGCTTTTCTGTATCTTTGGCACATGCATTCATTCTTGTTTATGATTCATGGGCTCTAAGGCTATTTTAAACATATTTAAATAAACTTCAATACATTACTCCCAAAATATTTGTATTTAATTTTATCCTTTTTATTTTTCAGTTGGGAAAATTTAGGACAAATTATGTCTTTTCTTCACAACAAACTATCTATGTTTTCTGAAAATACTTCAGTCCCTGAAAACAAAAAATAAGTGCTTTATTGGGATAATGTTATTCTGAACGGCTGCCAATATTTAAACTATATATATTGGAGGAAAATAGACTTTAACCTTACTGGATGGACAGACTATAAAATTTTCAGTAGTAACTGCATTGCATATTAGGAGCATAATCACTTCCATCACTACTGTTATGTGAACAATTTGAAAATAATAATACTGGCAGCAATGAGCACTGTGAGTAGTGCACTGTGAATAGTTTGAGTACAGGGAATCCTTATTGGTTAGAGAGGTAGATTCCCTAGGTTTTTTCAAATTTTCAACTAGGAGCAGTTGATACTATCTCATTATTTCAGGTAATGCGGCTTAAATTCTGTATGTCAGTGGCTCTATTTTGTGTAGTCCTTTGTGCTAATTTATCACAAGATAGGACCTATGATGGACTGTCCAAATCAATAAAAATAGAGAATTCTGGGTATGTTCAGTGAAATAATTTTTCCCTTGAGAAAATGGTACAGGGCAAAATAGCAAGAATAAGCAAAAAATTAATACTACTGGAAAAAAGTTAATACTACTGGAAATTTTGGTAGTGGAAAAAACTTAATGAGTGTTTTAGTCTCAGCATAAAAATCTTCAAGTAGTGGATAGTAAGAATTAGATTCAAACCAGCAACATTTTAATGATAGAATATATATCATGAACATAATGAGATGTAGATTGATTTTATGGTCACTTGGTGAGATAGGCAATCATGGGGGGAAGTTCAATTCACCTGTATTTGTAGGGAATGACAGATCTCAACTTGAGCAGTTAACAGGCAACTGGGAAGAGTTCTGAGTTTGCCCACCCAAGTGTGACACTTAACAAAAACTTTCCTGGCTTTAAGACGTTGTGCTTGTGCCCTGGTGTCAGTGGGAAGGAATCACTGAAGTAGAATGAATGCACTGCCCTTTTTTTAAATGCTTATCAAAAAAATTAAGTGCTGAATAAAACTGGATGCAGCTATCTCCTCTCACTGATCACAAAGAAACATGAAAAGGGTATTTTAAATTAGACACACTGTATTATGCTGTGAAAGTGAGATGGCATGCTGGAAAAAATGAAGAGATTAAGTCAAGGAGAGGATGAAGATGACTGTAATTTTCCATACTTTAATTTGCTATTATTGAAACCATTTTGAAGACTATTTTCTATTAAGAAAGGAAAAAAATAGATAAAAGGAGTACTGTGTAGCTGAAGTTTTATGGTGAAGTCTTACTTCCTCTCACAACTCAGTTGACAGAAGAACTGTGCTTAAGTGACAAGAAGATTTTACAAAATATAAACTTAGGAGTGGCATGGCATCGTAGTTAAGGTGAAATTGCAGTGTGCAGATTAAATTGACCTGGATATTAAAATATTTTAGTCACAAATATCTGAAATTTTATGGAGTACATGACACTCTTATTCAACAGGAGATTACAACATGGTCCAGAAGTTGGATGGGTTGTGGTAGAGGCTTTATTCATGCTTTGTGTGGTTCTGGGCTAGGATCTGACTTCTGTGAAAGACCTTGGGAAACCCTGGTTACAGGACTGGGATCCCAGTTTTGTGAGTGTCATGTTCACAGTCACTCAGTGCCTAACAAACAGGTGTCAGTAATGGTTTCCTCTGGAAGATTCTGGACATGTTCAAAACTTCACAATGATTGATATGTTTGCATCTTTCATAGCAACCAGGGTTTAGCAGTGTGTTTATGTGCAAGGTACTCCCCCATCATTATGACTAAACTCTGCCCTTGTCCTGTGTGTCTAACTAAAATTATGCTCACAGCATTGTCAACCAGACCTATTTTATGCTATCTGCACACAGTGTGTGAGTGAGGAATACTAAGCAGAGCAAATATGTGTACATACATATCACATGAAAAGAAAACTATGTATTTTTTAGTTTAATTTGATCTCAGTATAATACAAAATTTTGGAACAAATTATTAAAGAAGGACTACCTACGAACAATTTAATAGAAAATGTAACAACACTTAATATCTGTAGAGCGAAAAAAAAGAAGAAATCCTGATATTTGATGGAAAAATTATGCAAAAAGTGGACAAGTAATTGTAATAATTAGGAATCTCAGACTCACAAAATATTATATTAACTATGTATTACTGTTTCTTTTAACATAAAAGTTCTGGGTATAAAATAAATTAACCAATGGCAGATCATGAAAGGGTATTTATTTGTGGTTGTTTTTCTTTCACCTTGATAATAGAAAATATAAGGATAATTTAATTTGAGACAGAGAAGCATGAATATTCCTTAAAAAGCAAGTGGGGATTAAAAAAAACCAACAAAACCCCTGCACATATTTCTTAATGACACTTTTCAGTAAAAGAGAAATTTAAATTGGAGAAAAGATAGAATACTTTAAAGTAATATGTAGGAATAGGTATATCATTTTATTGGAAAAGGCTAAACCACTCAAAGTACTTATCTCAGAAAAATAGAGGAGGTTTCTGATTAGTATGCACAGATTTTTGGGGTTACCCAGTGCAGGGCCAGGAGTTGTAAACCTTGTGGGTCTCTTTGAACTCCGAATATTCTATGATCTCTTTTTCTATGACTTCACTCTAATTAGTGCTGATGACATTCACCTGCAGCATTGTGTCAGAGTCTGGGCTTTGCAGCACAAGTACGATATGGACTTACTGGTGTTGGTGCATCATGCGGCCACAAAGATAGTTAAGGCACTGCAATATCTTTCACATCAGACAGGACTGAGGGAACAGTTCTTGTTAAGCTTCCAGAAAATAATGTTTAGGGATGGCTTTAACAAAATGTTTAAAAACCTGATAGAACAGAGTAGAAAAGAGTGAGCGAGGCTCCTCTCGCTAAGTAGTGCTCAGTGACAGAACTAGAGGAAAAAATCATAAAGAAGAAAATAAAATTAAATTAAATCTGAGGAATAGAGGGGTTTTTAGTGTTTTGTTGTTTGTTTTGTTTTTCTAATTGTAAGAGTGGATGAGTACTGGAACTGGTTATCCAAAGAGGCTGTGGCAGTCTTTGTCCTTACCAAATCTTAAAACTCAAGCACATATTGTCTTGAATGCTGCTGTAGCTGCCCCTGCTTGATCAGGATCAATTGAACTAGAGACATGCAAGAAGTCAATTCCAGACTAAATGATTTCATTAATATAATTTTTTGTTACCCATGTACACTTTCTGGGGGAAGGAAAGGAAACAAACCCTGAAAGTCAATTAAGTTGCTAGATAGGATCTTCAAATCAAAATTGTAACTTTATGCTGAGGGAAATAAAGACATAAAATTTAAATGATAAATATTGATTTTTATACTTTACTGAAATTAAATTAGATCACTTTCAAAAAATTAGTATAAGATATTGTCATAGAAAACTTCTGAGTGGAATATATAATACTTCATCTGGAAAAGACCTTTTAAGGATTCACTGGTAGTGAAGTCTTGGAAAGTTACAATGACAGAAGCTAGTAGCTATTCAAATGTGTCACTAATGGTCAGTGTGCTACATAAAAACTTCTTGGTGGTAATATGTATTTTAACTCAAACTATACTCAAGCTCACACCTCTTGCATATTCTTTTAAAATATGAACTTGCTTTACAACAAAAACAATGTTCTGCAAATTAAGGCAAGACTGTTTGAAAATATTGCAGGATGGTGGAAAAATGTTATAGTTTTGAAATGGTGTCAATGCATGAATGTTGTCACAGGTACCAAACTGATTACTTTAGATCAGTAACAGAGAGGGATAGTAAAAAAAAAAAAAGGAATAAAGATAATTTGAAAACTTAATGGAGCAAGTAATGCTAAAGAATGTAGTTTGTTACTATCTTAGTCATAATAATAGATGAGGCAGTATGAATTTGGCCTCAGTGGTTTAACCTCCCAGGTGTGTCAACCAGATACCAAGGCTAGATTTTATTTACTGGCCCTGCACTTTTTTCAAATCCATATATTCTTACAGTACTGAAGGAAATGAAAATTTGATGTAATTTTTAAAAAGTGAATAATTTCACAGAATCACTCCGCTTGTAACTGCAGTTTCTGTGATTGAATTGTATGGCAAAGCTAACATAACTCCTGTGAAATGAATCTTTTAATTGATGCTACTTTGATGCATACTACAAAATTTGTCAGCAGTAGTTTAAATTGTCTTTCATCCCTCATTTTAAGTACTGTTGCTATCTGACTGCAGTAATCCTCTGACGTTTACTTACATGCTGTCAAAAATCAGTATATATATTTCCTTGTCTATGTCAATAGACAAGAAAAATCAATATAAATAAAAGATCACAAGTAATAATACAATTCAATGATAAATTTATAATTTGGAAAATGAATTGTTGGAATTTGTTGGAAAAAGGATATTCTACACTGCTGTGAAACTTGTCACCCTAGGAGCTGGTTTTGGTCTGAAGCTAAGGTATCAAATTGTTACTTCAAGGGAGAATCATTAATTAACTGTATGGGTTTGAGGTCTATTTATTATTATGTAGCAATAATCAGTCATAATCCTGGTTTTCTGAAAGAATTTTGGAGGTTTTAAATGTTAAGGGATATCTAATTGTCTTGAATAGATGGTCCAGTCACTAGAAAGTGTTAAATAGCTGTTTGTTAAGCCTGAAGAGTAATTTCTTGAAGGAGCAGCAAAACTCAGTGCAAAATCTATTTCCTCTTGAGTAGTTCTGTGACACTGTGAGGGGAGCATCTGCAGATTTATTTGCTGTAATGCTTGTTGCCATCAGGAATTTAACTCAAAGTTTTATGAACGTGCAGATTTTCCAGAGTTGATGTGTTCACTTGAAACCATAGAGCTTTTTGTAAAAGTAAATGACTGCCGACTTATAAATATGCTCTCATATTTGCATATATTAATAAAATTAGGCTTAGAAGAGTGACATTTTAGTTTTGAGCTTAGCAATAGTATAAAATTTAATATTACACAATAAGTCACCAGAGGTTTTTATTCCCACAATCAATCATTGAAGTCAATGTTTTTTTTTGTTTATTGTTAGTAAATTGTTTTATTTGGAGGGGTGATTTGGAATAGAGAATCATACAACTACTACTCTTTTTTTTCTCTGATCAAATTATTTGTTAGAATAACAAACTAGGAACTAACCAGGAAAACATTCTGGGCAGATTTAAAAAAAACAACAAAAATAACAAACTAATTTAAATTAATTAATAAACTAATAATTTTGTTACTATTGAGGGAGTAGTTTTCTCAATGGCAGCAATGTAGCATGGTTAAACAAACTATTATTCATAGAATAAATAGTTTTAACCAGCAAAAATTAATAGTTACTTTAAAATCCATTTTTGTATCCTTGCAGCTGCGAGGTTTTCACAGTTACCCTGATTTCAGCCGAGGACAATATTAATTTTTTGTAGTAGCTGAGAGGGAAAGCGGCTGAGGAGGCATGGCCAGGATCCAGATGTTATTTGTTACCACCTCACATCATTGCTGGGGGCAAGGGGAAGGGACTCTGACTTCTGATAAAAAGGGCGTGGTTTCTAGTTAGGAATAAACTTGGCAGAGGAGCAGCCAAGGCAGTGTGGTCGCAATCCCAAGCCAGAGAGAGTGGTGGGGTGGCACCAGCTGTGGTCAGGCTGGATCGGGCTCAGTGAGCATTTTGTACTTCAATCACTCTCTCTCTTGTACACTTTTGGTTTTAATATCATTACTGTTACTGTTTGTTTTCTTATCTCAGTAAATTGTTATTATCTCAGCATGTGATCTTTGCTTTTGTGCCTCCAAAAATCCATCCATCCACAGTGGCAAGGGTGAGGGGAAGGGGGAGTGAGAGATAGGCATGTGATTTGGGAGAGTCTCAGTTGGGGACACTGAATTCCTTCATAAACCATGGCAACAATTAATACTAGTTTATATTCAAAACTTTGTTCACACTTTGAGAGTCTCAGAATGTGGAAAATGTAAGGTTTGAAATTGTAGTATTTTGCTTCAGACCATTATGAAGGCAAAGATCAGATCAAGAACATAATTAGGGCTTATGACTCTTCAGCAGCTTTGCTAAGCCTTATTTCTTTCATTATTTGCCTTTGCATGAATAAAATATAATTAAAACAATACACGATATTTTGATTTAACACTTAGAAAATTATTTTGTGAGAGGAATATTTTTTTTTCGAAAATGTACTGTAATGTGAAACAGAGATTTGTTATGTGATTTAACTAGCATCAAGTCAAAGAAGGTTGGAAACACTGCAGGAGAAATACTGTAATTATTAAATCCTGTGCCTGCATGGAATTGCAATACATAATACAACACCCTGAAAATTAAAATGCCTTGAAGAATTTTAATAATCTTCAGCCTATTCTGTGCATGTGTGTGTTTCTAGTATACAGGTTAATTTCCAATGTTATTTAAAAAAAAATCATATTGATAAAAGAAAAAAAACATAATCTGAAGCAGTTGATAAAAAACCATGCACTAGATAAATTGATCTGTGAAGCACCTCCAGCCAAAAACAATTCTAGAGAAGATGACAGAGATTCCTTTATTTTACAATGTGCAACTAAGATCAGCATCTGCCACAAATATTCTCACTGATTTGTGATAACATCAAAGCTAGAAGTAATTTTATCATGCAGTTCTAGACTTTAGGAGAGAAATTTGGGGATTTGGGTATTTTTTAGTCACAGCTTATTTAGAAAGAAGTATCATGCAAGTAAAGAACTATTGCCTGTAAGAATTCAATCACAAAATGGGTTCAATCACTGTAACACTAGAAAATTGCCAGATTCACAGGGTTATGATACCCATATTGTAAATGTATTGGTTTCAAATTCTGTTACAGGAGGTCAAAAGAAGAGATTTAAAAGTTTTTCTATGAGTGAACTTTGACCAAGGCAAAGATTGTGATGTGTTTTTACTGCATGTGCTAGCACCTTAAAACTTCCATATAAATTACAAACTGTAATGCTAAAGCAAAGCTACCTGATAGCAATGCTATCTGAAACTGAAGAATTGTACTTGATCTGCACAAACCCAGTAATTTAGTAATCAATTATATTTTCGCTAAACTTTGAGCTAGAATTAACACTTTCAATACAGCTTTTAAAAGTCCATTTGCTATATGAGACTGAACATCATGTCTTTCTTCAGATTGATGTGGTTAAAGAGGTTCCTAAAACATGGCTAAATTTAGATGATGAGGTGGAGATGGCTGGTCAAGAGAAACAATTATCCCTCTCTATTGGTGAGGCCTCACCTTGAATATGCTGTGAAGTTCTGGGCCCCAAAATTTAAGAAGGATTTCAAGGTAAGTGAATGTGTTCAGAGGAGGGCAACAAAGGTTGTGGAAGGACTGGAAGAAATATCCTATAAGGAGTGGGTCAGGACTTTGGAATTGTCTAGTTTGGGGAAAAGGAGGCTTAGCAGTGACCTCATTGCTCTCTACAGCTTCCTGACAAGGCTGAGGAGAGGGAGGTGTTGATCTCTTCTCCCTGGTACCGAGTGATCAGACACATGGGAATGGTTCAAAGCTGCACCAAGAGAGGTTCAGACTGGACATTAGGAAACATTTCTTCACTAAGGGGGTGGTCAAATCCTAGAACAGGCTTTGAAGAGAGGTGGTAGGGATTAAAAACCTATCAGTGTTTAAGAGGCATTTAGAAAATGCCTGTAATAACTTGATTAGCTTTGAATAACTTTAACTTGATCAGCTCTGAAGTGCTCAGGCAGCTGGATTAGGTGATCACTGTAGGTCACTGCCAACTGAAAAAGTCTGTTGTATTCCAAGAAAAGAAATAAGCTGCTGTCAGGACACATCAAGTGCTGCACATCAAGTGTGGAAGCTGTTGTAGTAGCCAATGCAGACATTGAAGTACTGGGAAAGTATCTGTGGTAATAGAAGCTTATATTTGGTCACCTGAACCATTCCCTAGGGTCCATTTACTATGTTGACCAGATATTCGGTTCAGCTGCCTGTGCACTTACATCCTCTGCTCTCCAATATTTTCTAAGATATCAAAGACATCCACAGAGTATAATTTCATTTTACTAAGGTCACTTCAGAAATTTTAGTCAAGAAGATTGTATGCTAGGAAGAAAATACATATATATACACATATCTTTATGTGTAACAAGTTCATAAACAATTTTAATGTATTAGAGATATATGAGAAACAGAAATTTTATAATATTTATGTAGTAATACATATGAACAAAAATGCTTATTTCTCCAGCTGAATAATTTTTCAAACTGGGTCAATGAGAATTTTTTATCAGGCTTCACTACGTACAGCAAAGATGTATCATAATGAAATTAAAGGGTGGTGTCGCAACTACTGAGTTAATGAAATTCTTTCAAGGAGATATATTGATTCAATCTATATACAAAACCTTGAACAATATGGATCAATGTTAAATTTCAATGATCTAGTTAAATAATTGTACAAATTTATTTTCTTTAAACATGAAAATTTTCTTAGCTTCATTTGTTCTTGTTTTCATTAGATTTCAACACATTTTATATTAAGTATCTGTAGTATTTTGCAGAAATAATTGTGTGTAGGAAATAGTATTTAACACTGTAAAAATCAAATACATAACTAGCATTGAACATATAAGTTTCCTACAAAATTGCTGATTTAAAGTATTAGTGTTCTAAGCATTGAACGCTGCTGATGGTTGGTTACGAGTGTTGTTAAAGGAGGGATAGAAAATGCTACAAATAAGCGAAAAAACATTACAGCACTTGGTGATACTCTTGGGTAAATGGAGCATATATTTTCATCTCTCCAGACATGGAAATTTATCTACAACATATAGGACAGTGTTCTGGAGTCACCCCACTCTCTATATATAGCTGTCTATTACATGGACACATTTTTAAGCAAACAGAATTCCTTATTAAGCAGATGTCTTTTTCTGATTAGATGAATCATGTATCAAAAGTTCAGAACAATGAACAATATCCACAGTATAGACCTCTGAAGTTAGTTGCAACTAATTAAATTCTGAGAGTCATCAAAGTGATTAATTAGAGCATTAGTATGTATTAGCCCATAAAAAAGAGTAAATTTCAAATAATATATTTATCTTTGCAATAACTTCCTGAGTATCTTGTGGCATAAGTGAGACAATTTCTCAGCAGTCCAACTGATATTCATTCTTTTCTTTACTTGATAATTTTCTCTTTTATAGCTTGCCAGTTGACTCCTTTTTAAGGTCATAGAACCCTTTTTCTTTTTTTTTTCCTAAATTCAAACTTCTGAAGTGAACATATTTCTAATTGCCAAAATTATTATAAATAGTATTATACCCAGAGATATTTCTAGTTATTCCAATCATTAGTTCATTATCAAAACCAAAGACATTTATTGTTTGCATCTCATTGCTTATATTACACGGTGTGCAGTGGTTTAGAGACAGAAAGAACAAGTATCTAATATATATACTTTCATTTGATATTCTTGTCTGATAGCATGTTTCCTTGTAGTCAGGGAAAGTTTTTTGCTTTGGGGGAAAAATCCTTTATGAGTTAGAAAAGGACACCTTCTGCAACTAACAGAGCATTAACAAAGAAAAGTACAAAAGCATTTTGGCAAAGAAATGGCACTGATATATATCACAATTTTCTCAGGGAAACATCTTTGTAGTCTCAGAGGTAATTAGGACAACTAAGTCTCTCTTCAAGGAAAGAAAGGGCATTATTTCCAAATAATTGAAGATAATAAAAATCAGCAGTAGGCAACACACCAGTGAGCTAGGGTTTGGTCAGACTCCTTTTTTCTCCTAAACTGCAGATGGACCTGAATTTCAAACAAGCTTATTTTTTTTTGTTGTTGTTGTTTTTGGGTTGGTTTTTTTTTTTTTTTTTTTTTTGGTTTTTTTTCAGTGGGGTTGGTTGGTGTTCTTGCCTTAGTTCTTTATGCATGTGCAGTGTTTACATAATGGGTCACATAAAAAATTTAAATACATAGTACTGTGAGGTAAATGCAATAGTTACATTTAAAAAAATGCATACTAAGTTCTCCTGCAAATTTTAATGCTCTCTTCATAAGTAGTGTGCAGGTTCATAAAGAGGGAAGGCTTAGAAAAGAAGAGTAGAAGACTGAGAGAACATGACTGCCTTTTATAAATTGTCTTTACATTTTGTCCTCTCCCTATTTAGCTGTTTTATCTGTGTGATATTCCCAGGTTCAGTGGTTCACAGCCCAATTTTTAACTATCCATCTCATCTTTGTGAATGCACTTGGACTCTGAACTAGAGAAAAAATATCAAAGAATCAGTTAGGAATAGTAAATCTCATAATTTCCCCCCAAAATGTTGTCACTTGTTCGGTTATTTTTTTTTCAATTAAAAAGAAAACAAACCCAAAGCTCAAGAAATGTCAGAAATTGATTATTTAAAAATAAATATCTGCAAATGCAGTGGATCAAACCTCAAACACCCTAAAAGATTTGTTATGTTCCCAAGAACATTTTTAAGGGAAAAAAACCCCAAACAAACCCTCATAAAATTCCATTGAAACTCGCTGTAAATGTACACCAGTATAGTAAATAATTTTAAGCTGTGTTTAAGTAACTAAAGTGTGCTTGCTTTTCCTATATGTCAATTGTTTTCTATTGAATTACTCTTTTTTCAGATAGAGTACGCTAAATTATCAATCAGATGCTTTCTATTAAAACACAAAAAAGTCCATAAAATGTCTCTGTGTGTGTGCACGTTTATTTAAATCCCCTGGTATGTGTGAGCAGTGTCCATCTCATCAAACAAAATTAAACTGGAAAAGTGATCGGATTTCTTTTTTTTCCTACTGCTTTTTCTCACTTTTAAAAACCTTTAACACAAACTTATTTTTTGAAGAAAGTAAAGACTGTGAACTCTGTCATTGTTTCTCATATTGTCAGGCTTCAGAGAACAGTAAGTACAATTTTTTGTGATAGACATCACTTGGAGCTCTGATTTTGCCTCCTCATTTTGGCCCCTTGAATTTTTTTCAAACTACTACAATCACAAGTTAGAATCAAAAGACAGATAAATACTAGAGAAAACAGCTCTGTCTCATAGTCTGATTTGCCAAAATTTGGCCTGGATTCAGCGTTATTTGGCCTGAATAAACAGCATTACAAAAACCCAAGACAAGACAAGCAACCTTTAATGTAGCATAGATTGCTGAAAAAAGGGTAAGCTATAATTACCAGATGAATGAATAAAAGATAATATTGTTGTAAATATGCAGTTACAACTACTTGGTTTGCCGTTGCCTTGATAATTTCCAGTAAGCATCTGAGACTAACATATTAACATCTCAATAGGAACATAATTGCATGTTCATTCTTTATACAAAATTGTGTTTGTTACATGGTGACTTAATTTCACATTCATTACCCTTGCTTAGTTTTAGCTCTTTCAAGAGTGTTTCCTTACATGGACTCTTTAAGGATAAAGCTACAGCAAGTATTATCAATAAAGCAAATATTATTGCCTATCAATACATAAATACCATGTATAAATACTTTCACAGACCAAGTGATAGAACAAAGCACAATGAAGCGATGCTATAGTTCTCTGAAATGTGAAATGTCTGTCTAGTTAATGTTTTATTTTAAATGACAAAGCTTATATTAATAAGTTTTCTAAAGAGAAGTTATGAGAAGGAATAAAGCAGTGCTTTAGGACCATTTATTTAGAAAAGGTTTTTTATTAAAATCCTTAAGACATTGATAGGATCAGAAATATATTTTGGTAAAAACCATAGGTAGTTGTAGTAGCTAGTTGAAGTTAAATCATGGCAGTAATTCCTGAATCTAATCCCAGCCTGCAATAGTCTGTGTTTTGGAACAAGTTTGATGGTTTGCTACCATCAAATCAAAGTTTCCATTAAGCAATTGAAGTCCAATTTCCTTAACTAGGGAAAATAACTTTGATTTTTATACTCTTTAGTAGTCTGACACCACCTGAAGGAAGAATTAATGAAGTAACATTATACAGTTACTGTTAAACTGTTAAAAGATTTTGAAAACTAATTATTTTCTCGCCTAACCTTAAAAATGTTGTGCTCAAGAGAAATGTTATAGGTTGGTAAGTGAACAAATTTGTTTTCATTTGAAGGGCAATATATAGGGTCTGAGTCTTCTCTTAATTGGTATGAAACTGAAAGGAAGACAGTGAAATTAAAGTGATGACACTGTACAACAGAAAGAGAACACAAGGCTCTCTCTCTCTCTCTCTCTCTATATATATATATATACACACATATATATCCTGAATATAGGTATATCCTTTCAAAGACCTGAATCCAGGTCTTTGAAAATGTAAATCTAAGTTATTTTAAGTAGTTGAACTATTTCAATTATAATTCTAAAGACATGTCCAAATTCTTTGAATACATTGGCTACCATATTTTCCTCTTTCCAGCAATATTAAAAAATCAAAATCTCATTTAAATTCCTTAAAATTGTTAACAAAAATAAAAAAGAAAAACTGCTTCTCCTTCTTCTTAAAACATTCCTTTTGCCAATAATAGGAAGGGAATGTAAACTTTTTTATTTTAGAATTTTATGTTAACAGCTGAATTTTGATTTATATCCTTTTCTGTTAATAGAATTGTCAACTGTAACACAAAGTGGGGAAGTCAGATAAAAGCCAAAGTTTACATTCTCATCTTTCAGTTTTGATGGATTGTAGCAAATTACATTATCAATTCCTTGAATTTAATATATACAATGAGTAATGTTTACAAATACATAATTCCTTAATAACAGGATTAGGAGTCCAGATCTATTATATAAGTGTTCTTAGTATATGATAATCTGAGAAAGAAAGGACATTGTACTTTTCCTAATGGGAAGACATTAATGTCTCACACTAAGGACATATTAACAAAAATATAATAAGCAAAAGCAGTTATAACTGCCATAATTGGGCAGTCTGTTCTTGGCAGTCTGTTCTTGGCAGTCTGCCACCCTTGCAGCAAATTTTCTCCTCATATTCCCATGATATGTCATGTGTTTCTGTTGGTAGAATATACCCCAGGATATCACTGATCTTCTTGACAACAAGGACACATTGAGGGCTCATGGTTAACATGTCAACCAGGACTCACAGACCCTTCTCTACAGAGCTCATTTACAGTATGTCTATCCCTAACCTGCAATAGTGAGTGGGGTTATTCCTTCCATGGTACTGGACACTACACTGACCTTTGCTGAACTTCATTAAGTTTCTCTCTGCCCAACAATCCCACTGAATGACAGCACATCCTTCTGGTGTATTAGCCAGTCCTCACAGTGTAGGATCAACAGCAAACCTGCTGAGGGAGCAGTCTGCCCCTTTATCTGAGTCACTGATGTACAAATGAGCCAGGCTGGACCCTGCACTGACAACTGGGGAAGGCTGCTTGTAGCACATGTTCCACAAAGAGTCAGAAACTAGTGCTTTCTTGAATATGTTAACATATATTCACCATATTTTCTAGTATTTCTATCAGACAATAGACTGTCATATAATACTTTGCAATCTTTTTCCCATTATCTGGCTTTTTATGTGATGGTTGGGGTTACTTACGTGAAATCCCTGACTACAGCCTAAGAATATGTTTCATTCTTCTTCCCATTTTTCTTATGGGATCAGTAAAAACTGAAAAAGTATAATTATTAAACTATTACAGTACAGCCATATAACTTAAACCAGAAAGAATTAGGATAGAGCATCCTTCATCCATGGTATCTCTAATTCAGATTCTTCCATCAAGAGACTTTATGTACTTTTCCCTTTTCTTCCAGAAGAATCTGCTATAGTCAAGGTACAGGGCTAACCACATTTGCTCATCATTCACTGCTTTTTTCTTTTTCACATCTTGCAGAGCTTCTCTTCTTCTCTCCATGCCTGAAGCTTTCAGTAACTTCAGCCTCTTCCTAAAATGATAAGCATTTCTGCATAATTTATCCCAGTAATTAAGTCATAAATATGTCAGACATACAAAGTATAAGATGTGTTATAAATTGCCACTTTTGAATGAGAGGATTAAGTGATTTGCCTACTGTGATGCAGAAGCTTTCCTATAGTGGAAGAGATCAAATTTATTTCTATATCTATTCATGAAAATATAATCTAAATTGTTTCCTAATAGCATATACTTCTTTCTACATAATCGATAATTTCATCTTGACATGTTTACATTCGCTTGAGTACTCATTTTTTTTAACAGATCAAAAGGAAAAAAAAATAGATAGCTGACTAGCAGATGAAAACATTCCAGTTGAGCTTCTGAAGACTAAACAACTTTTCTTTCTCAGTAACAGTACTGAATGTCTCTTGCCAGTATCCTCCTTTGACCCCTTTGCCTTTCATGCACACAAACTAGAGAAGATGCAGTGATTCTGGCTCAAAGACTGTACTTTGCACTTTGGGGATTTAATGATCCACACAACACCTGACCTAAGAAGGCGTGATTGCACATATCAGTTGACCTCCTGGATTATGCTGTGCTGCCCATATTCCTCCACAGGCTATGAACCCAGATAGCTGATGGTAATAGAAGAGCCTGGAGGCTGCACCCACTAGGCAATATAGACACTGGTCTATCTTTACTTTTGTCATGAAGTGAGGTAACATCTTATAAAGACATCCTTTTCTATCACAGTCCTTATTAAAAATCTTATAAAACCTGTGAAGACCACATTACCCAAAATTGTCCCCTTGGACAGGACCTCTGCAGCAAGCCATGGCCACACTAAGCATCCATGCAGGAATTTCAATAACAGAAGGGATTTAAGATTTTAAATCTAGTTGTTATCTTTTTTAGAAAGCTAATTGAATGCGTATGTTACTTGAGAGAGTTTGATCCTTGTGGCACCGAAAGAATCAGCACCTGTCAGTGCAGAAGAAAAGAGGAGAAAGGCAGACTATTTGTTTTCTTAAACTTTTTGTGAAGAGTGTATCATTCTAAGAGAAAAATACAGTTTATTTTGTCTTTTTTTTTTATTTGAAGAGTTTTAATTTATTCTGGTTTTCAAACAAATATTTCCCTTGCCATCTTAAGAAATAAGAATACTCCTCCTTTCTGCAATCCCATGAATGATAACACTGTTAATAAAGTTTGCAGGATGCATAAATACAAAAAAAGAGTGATAAATAATTATAGATAAACGGTATTCTAAAGCCTAGAATATGTATTTTTATATGAACACATATAACTGTGCATCACACAAATTCAGCAAAACAGCAGTTTGTGAAATTTCACCTGTCTGAAGTGAAGATGCTGCTGCAAAGACACTTGCAATACAAACTTCTGTTTCCATCCATGTATGACCTATCATCCAGCTTGAGTGATGTGATTCCCTAAGCAAGTCTTAATTATGTGAAAATCTCAACAAGTTATTGATTTTTATCAACATTCATAAATATCTGTGGAAGAGTTGATATTTCATATGGGAAATAATTAATGTGAATATATTAGATGTTGACTTCATTGACCTACTTCATTGCTCTGATTTAGCATAAATCCCCACAGAATTTTCCAGCACCTGAAATTCACATCAAGAGTGACAGATAATATTTTTGTAAACATTTTAATACTCTCTTATCTCTGGAGAAAGGGAAGTTTGTGCATTTTCTGGAAGAGCTAGCAGTATCCTTGGTATTGAAAAGAAGAAGTTTCAAGATTGTGATTTTGTCAGACAGAAGTGGAGATTAAGGACTTCCAATTCAGAAAAACAGGGAACAGTGGCACAGAAGGTCTTCAAAAAGTAATCTCCTAGGGAAAAAAATAAAAGGAGGCTATGTAGAATTCTGTGCCAGTCACTGAGCTGGCTTAAATCAAGCCAACTGAAAGCACGGACCTGCCTGAAAAGAAACAGTGCAAAGTAAAAGAGCAATATACCTTCCTTTCCTTTCTCCTATTTATTACACTTTACACTGCTAAATAAAGGATATCCAGGGACCATTTTCCCACTATTTAAGGTATTAGTGCAATTCCTGCATGTTTGGACCACTGCATCTGCCTTTCTCAAAGATGTGCCTCCTATAGAGAGGAATAGGCCTGAGCAGCATGGACTACTTGGCTTTAGTCCTACAAATTGGTCTCTCATCCTCTTTAGTTTAGCACTGAGATATCTTATTTTGTTGAGGGGTTTGTTTGGGATTTACTTTTAATTTTGTTGTATGTTTGCTTGGGTTTTTTTTAAATGCCTGACCCTTATATTAGGGAGCACGTTGAGAAGAGAAGGGCTAGGTATACCTGTCATCTTTTGCCATTTTGGTGCACAGGGAACTCTAAAAAGACATTACTATCATGTCTGTAGTGACATGTCATTAGTGACATCATTTCAGAGTCACTAATTGTCTAAGAGCATGAAAGTCAGTAACAAATGGGATGTAAGAAGAGTGCAAAAGCTAAAAGCTAGATCAGATCCAAAAGGATCATAAGAAAATGGCGTAGCATTGTGCCTTCATCGTTAATAAACTCAGAAGCAAATTTTTGGTCCAACTATAAAGCTGAGAAGTGTCACATGGTTCAAGAGTATCAAAACAATAAGAGGTAAAAATAGGAAAATTGTATGCTGCTTTTATTATAGTGCAAAGATTCAGCATTAGTATTTAAGAAAAAAATCTAAGGCAGATGTCTAAAAATTATAATTACTTGTAAAATTCTGATGATTTTACCAAGGGTAGATTATACAATAATAACATGAAGGTTCTGTGATAAACAAAATAGTTTCTTGCTGCAAGAAATATGGTAGATCACTTTTTCCTCCGAGTCAGTTAAATATTTGCTATAGTATCACATGGAGCTGGAAAAGATAGGCAATAATGGACTGCTTGCAGAGTGGTTCATGGCTGTCTCATAAGGTGATAGAAATGGGTAATACTAGAAGGAGAAACATAAGTGAAATAACTGGTAAAAATAAACAAGCATTTCTCTGATATACTTTTGAATAAGATTTGGATATTTGTAAATGAAATTAGCTTCTGAGACAGCTTTGAAACTCATTGTGAATACTTGTCAGTATAGAATATTAATAAACCACAGATAAAACAAAACAAAACAAAAAAACTTTGCAAACATTAAACAAAATTAAATCAAACAATGTAAGTAGCAAAATTGTTGACTAAGGATCTAATAGTAAAAATGCTGGATACAAACCATGACCCTATTATTAGGTAAATACTAGGACAGAGAATTATCTAATTAGGGATTTCATCAGAGTGTGACAAAGGAATGATGAATTAATCTGTAATTCATTTTTTTTTCCAACAAGATAGATTAAACAGATAACTGGGACTTTTGTCACTGTTCAAAGTTTTATTGGACCTTTATACAAAGCACAGTATATAGTTCATATATAGAACATCCATAGTTCAAAAAGAATTAACTCAAACTTAGCTATTACAAACAAAAATTAATAGTTTGAAATGGAATTTTGCAATCAGAAAATAACATAATTTATCTTGTTCAGAACAGAAAAATAAATGCTAAGGGAGAAAGAAAGAATGTGATTGCTGCCTATAATTATATAAAACTACTGTTTGAATTGAAAGACGGCTTTAGTAAAAATAGAAATAACTTATGACAGACAAAAAAAAAACCCCAAAAACCCACCAACCAAAATCACAATTTAGATTATCAGAAGGTTCTTTCTCATGAAGAAAATTCTCTGAAATTACTTTTGAGACCTAAAAATATTCTCCTTTTCAAATGCAGGTCTGTAAGTGAATCAAAAACCAAGGAGGTTTTATCTGTCCCATAGGAAGAAGAGGTCCAATGGCCCTAAATCACATTTCAAAATGAAAGTATTTAATAATAAAAACTGCATGGTATAATAGAGGGGGACTTACCAATACTTCAAGCAAGGCTGGGATCACCCACTGGTTTTAAATTTACATTAGTGTTTAATCGTTTTGAAATAAAGTCATGTCCTATATAATTTCATATCTGGTACCTAAAAAGACAATAAGAAAATAAGACTCTCAAATAAATTTCTGCTTTCTTGACCCCAGGCCTAACTTGAAATAATGTCTTTCACTGCTTGTGTCTGTAATTGACACTATGAGAAAAATCCAGTGGTGAAAAAGTGGCCATTAGACTTTAGAATATCTCTTCAATAATTTTGACTTGGATGAAAATCTGATGAACTGAGTTTGTTACAACTATATGACATAAAAGTTCTCTGTGTTCTCTGCAGTTTATAAAGTAGTTGAGAAACCAAATCTATTCTTTAGAGAAGCAAATAGAAATAAATAATATTTTTTTCCTTCATACATATTGTATGTATACATATACTAAGTTTGAAGTGGTTTGAATCCACATTTTATAAATATGAAATATTTTGCGCCTACTTTTCTATGATAAGAAAATTATAGAAAAATGTGAAACATGGTTTAAAATAGAATATCTGAACAGACACATCAATTTCCATGTGAACTCTCCTTGGATTTCATAGATATGACATCAGGCATACAGGAGATGCAATCTTCTACAATGGCAACCAGAGGACAGATATGATGAAATAAAGCAGGTAATATGGCAAAAAACATCTGCATGTAGATTCTCAAATCACTTCCCAAATGAAAACAAGAAAAGGAATAATAAGTATTATTGTCAATATTTACTATACCATAGACTTAAGATGAAGACAGGCTGGGAGAATTTCAGTTGCTAAGCCTGGTAAGATCTAACAGCCTTAAGTTTTTAAAGGAGGCCTATAAGAAAGCTGGAGAGGGACATTTACAAGCACATGAAGGACAAGGTGGAATGGCTTTCAACTGAAAGACAGTAGGTTTAGATCAGATGTTAGGAAAAAATTCCTTACTGTGAAAGTGGTGAGGCACAGGAACATGTTGCCCAGAGAAGTTGTGGATGCTCCATCCCTGGAAGTGTTCAAGGCCAGGTTGGATGGGGCTTTGAGAAACCTGGTCTAGTGGCAGGTGTCCCTGCCCATGGAAGGAGGGATTGGAACTAGATAATTTTTAAGGTCTCTCTCAATCCAAATCATTCTGTTTGTATACCTTACATGTATACATGTATACAATTACATGTTTTTATGAGATAGTAATGTATGCATGCATATAGTAACAGGAAGGAATATATTAAAATAAATTGTTGCAACACATTTCATCTCCGCTCATTTTAAGTGGCTAATTAAGTTGTTATGTCTTTTTTGTACTCTGTTTATTTCTAGTCAGTGAAAGGAAGCATGTACTTTTTGAACCGGACTCACCTCTGTACTGACTTATGCTCTTGTAAGATGAATTTCTCTCCATGAGGTATTTCAGAGATGTCACTGGTCCTGGTATTTGCACTTTAGATATCTACATTTGGTCAAACATATATCACCCCTAGAAGTCTGATCAATTTCACAATTTTCAGTTCTATTTCTTCTGCAGATTTTTCAGTTGTACATAAGTTTATTTTGTTTCACTGCAGTCAGGAAGCACTGCTAAATTCAGTGATGCTGGACCAGCATGACTGAAGTTGTATGTTTTTTTTAAACGCCCTTACATGAATTTCCTGTCATGAATTTTCAGTAGTCTGTCTCTTTCAAATGGATTAATACTGTGGAATTGTAGGTAATGAAAATCTCTCTGCTGAATGACACAAATATTAAAACCAACTTTCTGCACTTCACTAACATCAGCAGGGTCCCCCAGTTTCAATTTTGTTGAACTAATTCATGCCACTTCAAATTTTATTGCAACTTGAACTTTCATTCCATAATTAATTACATGAGCAGCGTGAGTATGCCCTGGATACTAAAAGATTAAAGCCTGCATTTCTACATCTTAGTTCTGACACAGCTTTATTTTGTAGCACCAAGATGTGATGGAGCCAGTACTTTTATTGGCACACAGAGAATATAGTTCTGAAATTTTAGATCAAGGCATTTCCTGTGCAATGTTAAAAATTAATTTACCTGACTTTCTGACTATTTACAATTTAAAGAGACAGCAACACAGAAGACATGTGTTCCTCTGGGGCAGCAGCTATAGGCCAGGAAAATTATCCCAAAACTATTTGTAATGGTACTAGAAACCTATATTTAAGTAGCTGAAGCACAATTCAGATGTGAGCTAGCAGTTTGGTTGCTTTTTTAATCATTAGAAGGAAACAGAGACTTCCTTAGAGCAAATCATCCCATGTTAAAAGAGTTTTCTAAGAAAGAGGGAATGACTTGCAACTTGGAGTACCATTGTCTCTCAATTGACCATAGTGAAAGTGTCGTAACATGGAGGAGTCAACTAATTTTTGGCTAATTTTGCCTGAGATGTTTGTTATTCAAAAGAGACAAAAGTATGTCTGTCAGTGACTGAGTGCCAAGAAGTGATATCTCTGAAGAGATGTACTATATGCACGAGATGTCTGGGGGCCTGTGGCTACAGAAGGAAGAGTTTGAGACAGAGAAATTACACTCAGAATGTAAGAATTCCACCTCTGCTTTGTAAAAAGGGGAGTAATGCAGTTATCACATTGTGAAAGAAGGAAAAATCAGTCCTTGTATTTTTCAGAACTCAGTTCTATGTCTTCAAAAATATGCATGAGATTCTGTGGTGCATAAATTAATGTCAGACTCAATTTTATTATGGAAATGCTTTCTCCTAATAAAAATAGTTTCCTTAAAATAGATACTTAGCTTGCATTAAAGTTTTTGATTGCCTAATGAATACTCAAAGAAAGATATCTTGAACAGTTGAAGTAGATTCCAGAGGCATAACTTGTTCATTTATTTCAGTGCTGTTGGGCCATTCTGGCTGTATGAGACACTTCAGAATGTTCCTTCAGAAATGTTTCACCTGTCACCAGTAGCACATGGAAGACTAGATGTTATACCTCTACCTTGGATTTAAACTCTACTGAGCAGCCCTCATTATTCACTTCCAGTGTTGCTGTTTTGGATGCCAAATAAGTAAGAAAGATCTGGGTCTCTTGTTCCATTATCTCAATTTCTTATTGTCCTGCTTGCGGCTAGGATAGAGGTAAGTTTCTCCACAGTAGCTGGTCTTGAGCTACATTTTAGATGTGTGCTGGGAATAGCTTTGGTAACACACTGGTATTTTAGGTATTCCTGAGCAGTGCTCAGTGTCAAGCACACAGTGTCAAGGCCTTTTCTGCACCTCACACTGCCTGCAAGTGAGTAGGCTGGTGGATGCAAAAGGTTGGAAGGGGACACATCTGGGATATTGACCTCAACTGACAAAAGGGATATTTAGTACGATTTCCCATCGTGATCACTAATAAAACCCAGAAAAATAAAGTTTGAGAGGGGCAGCTATTGCTCAGGAACTGGCTAATCAGGAACTAATCACTGGTCATCAGTGATTAGTGGTGAGAATTTGGGGGATTATGCCTAATTTGCTTTTCTCTGGTGCAATTATCCTTTCTTTTTTTATTTTTGCTCTGCTTTTTGTCCTTATAATTTTTTTCTTTCACTTGTTAAACCCTCTGTAATTAAACTCATGAATTTTCTCTCCCTTTTACTTTTCCAATTCTGCCCCACTACTTCTCTGGAGGAGTGAATGAATGGCTGTGCAAGGTGTAATTGCCAGACGGGTTAAACGACAACATTGTAATGGCATTCACAAATAATGCTATCTTTTATCTGAGCTTCTCACTATTTTTTATGCATACTTTAATTTCTGTAGTAGGTGTAGCTTCTTTTTTATTCTCTTTTTCAAACGAACATATATCAATTTTCCTACTTATTTATATAATTTAGCTTTTTAACCTTGAGCCTGTGGCTTTCACTGAAGTAACAGCAGTGACATTGTTCACAGTGTTCCTGAAATATGACTGCTCTTTCAGGTTAGTACAATTTTGTAAAACAATCCATAACTCTACTTTATACTCTCCGGAAACAACGAGAGAAAATTCCTGACATAAAATCTCTCAAATGGCAAAGAAAAGCTGTAGGTTGCCTGAGGGTCACTAAAGAGATGTTTCTGTGAGTTCTAATGCTTTCAGTACATATAAGGGTCACCCAGGAAATAAAAAATTGAACCTTTTTGCAACATGCACAGTATGAACTTCACTAGGCAAGGCATTTCACCCATAAGACTTTAATAAGAACATTAGAACTAGAATTGTAGGGGACCAAAGCAAGAAAGAAAGTGCACATGGGAAAAACATTTATGCTCTTGAGATACATAGGGAAACATAATTTTATTGAATGGAGTTTTCCAAGCCCTCATTATACAGTTAATACTTATACAGCAGTCACAAAATCCAATTTGAAAGAGAAATTTTCTAATTTTTTGATACTATAATAAACTGATACTTTATAGTTTGATTTGAAATGTCATTAATTTCAGCTGAAATCTGAGGTTTTATATAAAGTAGAGTAAGAGACCTTGAAACATCCAACATACCTTGAGATGATTTCTTTTCCTTTTGAGGGTGTTTATATATCTTATTTCACAAACTCCCTTGCATGCAAGCTTTTGATTAATACACCTGAAATATGTACATGAAAATAAAAAGAGACGAGCTTTTTCTGGTGGCTCTATAAAGTAACAGTAACATTTTCAAGTAAAAACAACTCTGCATTAAACTTTCTTTGAAAACGTCTAGGGTTTGGATCCTTGTGCACTGCTACTATTTTAATATGAAATGGAGTATAGCTACTCAAATTTTTATGGAGCTCTATTGATTGGTGATGCCCTGCCAGAACAATGTGAAAGCATCACATATGTTGACATTCTAACTTCCATATTTCTCAAGATTACAGAAAGCCTGCTGTGGTGGTCACAGAAGAGTATTTCCAGTCAGCCATGATTTTAAAGGAAGGGAGCTCATTTGCACAAATTGATTCATGCATACTTAAAAACACCTGAGTGCTTCCAGGAAGACGATATAGCAAATAATCAACCAATTAAATATTCATTGTATAAGGAAAGAATTGAGATGCAAGGTATTTTCTTGCTTCAAGTTTTCTGATTCTGTGTGCTTATTATCACTGACTTTGAATGAATAGATCATTTCCTTTTGAATTGTAGGCTACAGATTATTCTACATCTAGTAAACTTGGCAAATTAGGGCATCACTTGTGAAATGTAATTAATCCCCATGAAGTTCAAATACTGGAGATGGCAGCCTTCTGTTACCCTTTAATAAATACTCCAAACACTAGTAATTTTATTGTTTATTTTCATGTGCCACTGATTCTTTTCATGTTTTTCTCAATCTTTGTATAATTTCACAGAAAAAAAAAATTGATGTATGAAATATATTCTGCTTTCACTTCCTTGAGCAAATAACCAATTAAAAATGTAAATATAGCCTATATATAGGAATTCTAAAGTATTTTTGGTAGGAGTATAATTAACTATAAAAACATACTCTAATTCTAAGCAATTATAACTGTCACATATTATATGTTGCATGAAATGGATATTTTTGGATTTTTTTTTATGTCAAGCAGTTTATATTAATCATCAAATTGGGATCTAATCAAGGAACACTCTCCTTTCATTCCTCATTTGTCAGTTCACAACCAGGAGGCTCAGAAACAGAAGGTAGTTGGGAGCTCCAGTGCCATCTGAGCAATAATTCCTCATAGTGATCTTGTAAAATATATTTATAATTTATGATGTGCAACAAAATTGTTACAAGAACTCCATCCAGAATTTGAAATTATCTTCTTTGATCTCTTAGGAAGATAGCCTGCTCCAAATACAGCCGAGTGTTACAAACAGAGTGGCAGACTTAAAGGTCTAGCTTGTCAGTAAACTATTGGCATTAAAATTAATTAAACTTCTGCTTGATGTTCTGTAGAACCATCATCATAATTCTTTAGCAAGGGATAGAGGACATAAAAATCAAATTTTGATGTGACTGTTCCATTTAATTCTATCAGGTTGAGCTCAGAAATTTCTGAGAGCTTTCCTCAGCCTTCACACTTGTAAACCAGATGGGACTGGAAATTAAACATTTAAAAAGCCCTGAGATCTGTGTACCATTGATGTAAGGCTCTGATATTTGTAACCATATGGAAGTTAACTGATATGACATGCAGGGGTACTTCTGACAAGACTTTTCTTTTTAACCCTTATACTTACTGTCTCTGTTACACTCAAGTAGCATAGACATTACTAAAGAAAAAGAACATTAGTAAAATATGTCACAGGATGCTGACATCTTCATTAATTTAAATTTGATTTTACAGTTTTTAAAAACTAAAACCAAACCAAACTAACAGAAATTCTATGAAAAGGATATTCAAAGACCTTAACGAAGAAGTCAATGACAGAAACTACAAGAGACAGACTTTTGGGGAAAAAACAAAAAAGCAAACCAACCAACCAACCAACCAACCAACCAACCAACCAACCAACCAAAACCTCCAAAAGCATACATCCAACTGAACTAAAATAAATCAAAACCCCAAGCAGTATAAATTTCTGAAATGTCATCATTCACTTCACAATGAAATCAAAGATTAGTTGTGGTGATGGAAACTTCTGACTTTCTCCTGTACATTGCCTTTCTCAGTGAGTCAAAATGACTACAGACCCACCCCTACAATTTTGGAGAGAGACAAGGGTTATGGTACAGGCACTGCTCATGCCCTCTGTTGTTGCACACCATCTGCTCCCAAGCCTTGTGAGGCTGGGACAGGTGTCCTCACCACTAAATGCTGAAGGCAAATAAGGCTCTGGAGAATTTCACCGAGGGTTGCACACCTCTGGTGTGGATGAACCACAATTCCTCAGTAGGAGATATTTCTGTTTCAGTTTTTCCTTGTTGGTGCAGCAAATACAGTTATATTGCTGCTGGTTGCAGGCCATGGGTTTTATGCTGAGTTTGCAGGGCATCAGAACTGAGGTTTGTAAGGCTTTTTCTGAACTTGACCTGACAGGGGTGGTTTTTTTTCACTTGGTTTATCTGTAACAGGATTTTTTTTTAATGACCAGGTGTCTATGTCTGATTAATTTTGTTTATATTTGCATAGTGTCAAAAATTGCCATAGAGGAAAGGAGTATTTGTGTCAAATGAAGTACTGATAATTCTAACATATTGATGTAGTAGTGTACAGGCATATAGGCAAGGTACAATAACAAAAATTTTGAAATATAGGGATGCAAGATGCAGCACGCATGTGTAGGACACAAGAGAGGGGACAGAGATTAGCACTGAAAATATAGTGCTGTAAGACCACCTCTTGAAGGGTCAATGAACTGCAGAACTGGGAACTGAAAAAAAAAATTAGGCTTGGAGTTAACAGGGATAAAAATTCAGGTATCTAACATATGTAAACCAGATAAATATAATAAATTCAGACATAATGTGATGTTTCACATCCTTGAAGGAAAAGGATACAGTAAAACATCTTAGAAATTATATAATAATGCCAAGTACATCTTACAGTGAACAGGAAGAAATCTTCACCATCAACCTTATGTCACCCAGGATGATAATGTCTCACCAGTTCAGTACTGAACACATTTAGGATTCCAATGGAAGCAGGGATGTAACAATAGAAATTGGGTAGAAACTAAGAAACATGTTTATACCAAATTAAATTGTACTTTTAATGCTGAGATTATTTTCATTTCAAAATTCTTTGCTTTTCTTTACTTTTTCTCTAGTAATCCAATTTGTGCTAACAAGAAGTCTTTGAAAACTTGTCAGAGACAGAAACGGCACTGTCATCTTCGCTATATTTCCTCTTCGTGTCTGAGGTTTTTATACTTCTTAATCACTACCAAAAGGGTAGAGGTGTTTGCCTACTTCCAACACTGTTACTGATTTTTGTCAGCAATCATCTCCAGGTTTTTCAGCAGTATACCATGCCCATTTGGAGTCCCTTGCTCTTATCTCGCTATTTGTTACTCATCTTGCAAGCTATGTTACCTCTCTCATATTTTTTCATGCTACTGAAGTACAGCTGCAAAAGTCTTAGGTCTTTGGTGATTACATTGCTCACATACTTACCTAAAATGCTCATATGTTGGGTGCAGCTGTGTTATCACAGTGTTAAAATGTTTATACACAGTTATTAGTTACACTGGTTTAGTATATTTACTAATAGTAGTAGTAGTTTTACAGGCTTCTGCTTTGGTTACAGCTTAAAAAGAGCTATTCTTTATAAATCAAAATCAAACAACAAAAAATCCTGTATTTCTTATAATGGGTACCTCAGCTTTCTTGCAGAGGGTGTGAGTGTTGAGTTCTGTTTTGGGTTTTTAATGGGTTTTTTTGGGGTTTTTGTGGGGAGAGGTGTGGGGTTTTTTTCCTTTCTACCTGTTACAAAGCTCAACTGATTAAACAAATTCCAGCTGAGCTGTTTGGCAGACAAAAGACATTTCTGGGATTGTATATTTTGCTCTGATGCGATACGTAGAACGCATATTGGTGGATTTGGAAATGACTGTTGATTGCCTCAAGCAGTCTTCAATGACAAAGAAAAAAGTTATTGAATTTTGCAGCACTACCTATGACAGAGATGTGATAGATGAGAAGCAGATGTATAAAGCTTAATGTAAGTCTGTTTGACAAATGGGGTCTCATTTCTTTCTCACCTGCTGAAATTTACAGAAATCAATTTTTTTCCTCAGTTTTAAGATGTATAGGACAAATGCTAGTCAATCTTTTCACATGCTTATTTAGTGAGGAGCACAAATGTTAAAATTCCTTGTTCATTTCAAGCTTGCTTAGAGAGAAACATTTTATACATGTTTATATATACACTCATCTTTTGGAAGGTACTCAATTCAAGTCTTTTGCTTAATGTGTTTTTCTAAGTTTTTATCTGGAATCATAAATCTGCAAAATGTTGAAGACAGATAAAAATGACTGGAACCACCTACTGCCTAAGCTGGGCTTCACTGTTAAAAGAAGAGAATATTTGAACAAGACCCCATAGAAAATCATGAGAAGATTTTTGTGACTCAGATCCCAGTTCCTAACCTTTATATCCATGCCCTCTCTCTTCAGGGAGGAAAATCATCTGAAGCAAACCTGTGCTTACTGTGTACCCCTTGTCAAAGCTATATTGACTGGTCTATGTCAATGGAAAATTCAGATGGACAAATGCCCAAAAAAGCATCATAGTCTTTTTCATTAAGAGAAATGTCCAATAATGTTTAAATATGCATTTATCTTAGAAAAATGATCCTGTAAAATGAATAAAAACAAACCACTAGAGATGAAAAATTAACCCCCTCAAATGAGAAACAATCTGAAAGTCTGGTTTTTGCTAAATTCTGTGGTTGAGAAAGGAGAGATTAAATTGATTGCATATATACTTGCTTCTTTTTTTTTTTCTTCTACTGACAGCTGCTGGTTACATCATACAAGGTTTCTTTGTATGTGGTTTTGTTATTGTATGTTGTTTTGTTATTGTATGGTAGAGCATATGTGGTCTTTATACTGCAATTTTAAGACTGTAAATTATTTGAAACATGATTGAAAGCAGAAGAAGAGAACAGAGAAGAATAATAATCTTAGAAGGTCTGTGTCATAACAGTAGTGTCAAGAGACTGGTAGAGGAGCTCTAAGGGAGAAAGAAAACATGGAGGCCCAAGGGTGGAAAAGGAAAAACAACTATTGCCAGTGAAATGAAGGACAAAAAGGAAAAACAAAGGGAAGTCTTGGAGGAAGGAGAAGAAGGCAAAAATAGATTTAGCTCCCCAGATAAAATACCAGACTTCAGGTCTTGTGGGCCATTCTCTTGAAAGACAGAAATTACAACAACAGAAACAGCTGGTCATTGACTTTAAGTTAAATTCTCATAACTTAGTTTCTTTGCTCTCCCTAGAACTTGTTCTGCTGTTTTCTTTCATCATTTGAAAAAGAAACATTGTACTAACTTTACACAATCCAGTGTATTACATATTAGAACATAGTCTTCAATTTTTGACTGTAAAAGAATGTGGAGCTATGGTTTTACAGGCACTGTCTACAGTTACAAGATCTGGTTATATGATTTATGTTTTTTTTCATTAAAAGTTATAATTATGTGTGCAGTTAATTATCTTTTAGATGTGAATTGCTTGGTACTCACCAACAGTATATTTTCCTTTTATCATTTGTTCATTCAGATTGTGTTTTTTATGTCTCAGTGTGAGCCAGGATTTGCAACAGTGTGCTAAGATATGCAGACAGGTGCTGAGGGACTGGCTTGAGATTTAGCTAACAGAAGAGACCACAAAATGTTGTTGGATGTGGGATGAGAAATGGAAAGGGATGAAACTTTCCAAAAGAACAGGGCAAGGCAATTTAGGTAAAGGAAGGACAACTATCACAATCTGAATGAAAAAAGTGGAGACAAGGGGATAATAAATGTAACTGGTCTTCTGTAGATAAGCTTCTTGTCAGCACACTTGTCTGACTGTGCCTTGGAGCTTTGCTGTCTGACCTTACTCTGTGTAATTTTCTGGGGCTTTTCAAGCTGTTAATTAAGGGAGACATGCAAATACACAAGATCTGAGACACTTATTAAGGAAAGGGCCCAGGGTCTGGCCTTGGCTATCAGATGAACTTCAAGATATTGCCAGTATTCAAGTAGGGTGGAAAGGAGAAACCTCTGGGTCCCAGAAATCCACTGAATTCAACTTCTCACAATTATTCATTGAAGGTTCTTAGGAATCAGGACACAAGAACTGCATGATTTGACAATGTAGGTAAGTCTGTTATGGCCCTGAAGCTGCAAATAAAAATTCTCAGCTTGTCATCCAGGAGCTCAGAAAGAGCACCTACACAGTCCCCTCAATACAGTGCACGTTCCAGAAAATGATGGCACCATATTTTATAGCAGTACATCCATCTGTTTATTGAAATGTGATATCAGTTTCCTAAGGAGACATCATCCAAATGAAAAAGGCTGCTCATTCTCTTTGAAATAAAAATATGCTAGATCTTGTAGCAATCCTTCTCAATAATTTACAGCAGTTCTACACTATTTGAAAACTCTAATAATAAATTAATCATCTTTAAGATGCAAATCAGTGTTATATGCAAGGATGGTTTTTGACTGATGCACATCTCCAATAGTTCACTACTAGAAATAATGTGGGAACTGATCTCTACAAAAGTGTTCCCAATCCAGTTGTGTTGCTCTCAATTTTCTTCATCAGCAGTGCATTTTATTTTTTGCTCACGCTTGCTGGTTTAGACCGGCATCATAAATCCTATTGGGTTCAGCTCCGTCAGAAACAGACTGCTTGCACAGTATGCTGCAGAAACATTAGGTTCTTAACAAACGCACAGGGACAGAGTCTTGTTTTGACTATCTTGTATTTTTAAGGGAAGAACTATGGCAGTATTAGTCTGAGGAAAAAAATGTTTTAATGAAGATCTTAAATTGTTACACTTTCACGCACTCCAAAATTTTATTCATACTCTCTTCCATTGCCTCTGTTTTATATTAATGTGATCCAAGATTCAATGAATATTGCAAATGGATTATCTTAAATAAAATTTTAGTCTAGCTTTGAGAATCAGATATATGTCATGAAGCTTTTTTTTTTAATTAATATTACAGTAAACCTGGTCCCAATTTTTATAGTAATATTCATCTCATGTACAATGAAGTTTTAATGTGTTTCTTAATTCCACACTGGCATTTAAAAAACTCCAGATATTTCTTAAAATTATAGTGTAAATTTCTACTTAATTTGTTCAAAATATATTTGTAATTATTTATAATTTTTTATACAAAAAGTAAATAAAAACCAAATCAGCATGAAGTTTCTGAAAATAAAAAGCATTAGCTTCTAAACATGTTGGAATTAATGAAAATCACAAAATAATTTTTCCTATTTTAAGACAAATACTGCTGAGATGTATTGTAGCAAAATGTCCTGGTCATCAGAAAGGGGAATGAGTGATTAATTGCTTTGTTAAATAAGACCTGTATATGCTGACTTAACAGAACCTATTAATAAAATTATTTTTTAAACTATTTTAAAATTTCTTTACCATAGTATTTTAAATTACAATTTTTTCTTTCCCTTTTTAGTGCAAGAGGATCAAACACTGTAAAATATAAGTAATTCAAGTATTTACTTTAAAAATAGGCAAAAATCAAAATAGATGTCCTAATACATATTTAATTTTTTAAATGTAACATTTTTGAACAACTTATTCTCGTTTTATTAAAGTGAAATGAGGTTTAAGCAAAAAGAGGTTTAGACCAAAACCAAAATGTACTGTATAAGACTATTGTAGTGTTTGCCCTCGAGATCTTCCCATACATTATGTCACCTGACAGCTTCTTCAGGCAACCTAAATATGTAGTTCAGGTCTAGACAAAGATTAAATCAAAATGATTAACAAAGATTAAATCAAAATGACAAACACATCCTGCTTTAAAAAAGCCCTAAGCATAACTCAAAGTGCAAACAATTCCTGACTACAGGACAGAAAACAACAGGTTTACAATGGCGATTGACATTCAATTTAATTTATTATTGTGACTTATTACATGTTACTACTGGCTTGAAAAAACACTATGACATATCTTATTTCTCTGCTTTTCATTGTTCCATTAAAAAAGGTGCTACAAAGACCTCTACATAGACAGGCCATTTACTATAACCCTTTATTTTTTCTCTAAACGGTAGTTTTCTTGTTCTGATTAAGGCATTCCTACAAATTTCTTTTCTAACTCATTTTAAAGGACAAGTACAGAAACTCTTTGTGTGAAAAGAATATTCTCACTCGATGGGTATGACAGAAGTGTATTTTTACCATTTATTTGGCATGAAGCTTCATAGCTTCATTACTCCACTTTCTGCCAGCAATTTTGCTAAATTTCACCACGGAACAAGGATTTTGCCATTACTGCTAAAAAACATCAGGCACTACCTGACACCCAAAATGCTATGACTCAGGGCTTTCAGAAATTATATCAGCCTGAGTTTTAACAACTTTAGTGGTCTAGTGACTATGCCCTCACCTGTTGCAGCTTCAGCTTGCTGAACCACAGGCATAGTAAGGGTCTGAGAAAATTAAGTGGCCATTGTGTAAGAAACAATAGACTTTCATGTCAAATAAGGCTGGAGAAGGCAGTTGTACAAATTCCAGACAGCCGCTGGGAAGCAAGAAGTCTGTGATAAGAGGGAAAATGCATTTTTTTGAGGGCTTCATACCAAGCAGAAAGAAGATACTACAATGGCTAGGATTTTTCTGTCAGAAAATGCTTCATATTGCTAATGTCTTGTCACAAGTCCTACCCATGGTTTCTTTACAAAAAAATGAGAAGTGTGAACCTCAGATATAAGGTTCACTGAAAGGATATGCATAACACCTAAGAAAAAGTGTACACAGATATAACATCCCTGCTTAACAATTCTGTCTCTAATATTCTATTTTCAGTATTTACTAGACTGAGAATAAATTCTTTGCTTTGTAAATACTCTAAGGTGTTTTTGTTGGGTTTTTTTGTTGTTGTTGGTAAGAGTTGGAATGTGACAGTACTTACAAGGGAGAAAAATAGGGACTTAATTCAGTTTCCCACCTTACCCATTAGTGTCATCTGAGAAGCCCAAGGAGCTGAAGCATCCATATATGACTGAGAGTTATCCCCATGCCTTTAATAATTTTCTCCTCTTCTTCTTCATTTTCTCTATTATTTCCAATGAAAAAGACCTATTCCTTTTCTTCACAGGGAAGTCTCATCAGACACTATGAGGTTGTTCCAAGTCATAATTATGAAATCTTTTTCTTATTTTTGGGGTTTTTTTGCTTTCTTTTGTCCTTTTGCTTGTGGTTCTGCTGCATTCATGATTTTTACATTGAAGTTTGAGTAATACTAAAATTAACACTGATAAATAGTGAAAATGCACAATAGAAATTGGAGGAATTGAAGGGAGATTAAGGGACTATCACATTTCAGCTATTTAGAGTACATTTTGAGATAGATGAGGCTAGCTGACTTGACTTTCTTTTATAATCATGACTGCTTATATGTTCAATTCTGACTGCTGGAGAAGAGTAACCATAAAAAAAGTCACAGTGAGGAAAAAAAGAAAGCATATGGTATGTGTTTAACCTCATCAAAGTTAAACCTGTGTGTAGTCTCACAACACATGTACAGAGCAAATTTACACCACTAAAGGTCCAAAGCTTATGGTCTTGAGGTTGTGGGCTGTGTGCCGAATGCAGCCCTGGTAAAACATACCCACATCTGATAGACATTTGTGGTTTACCTGTAAAAATACATAAAATGACAATATGTCTATAAAGTAGGATGTAATATGGCTGGCTTGAATATGTACATTAAAAGTCTTTCTAAGTCAATCTTTAAATGCCTTAGAAACACTTACCATTATTTCACTCTTTGGTAAAATCAAAACAACATCTGTCATACAATCATAAAGCACACTAGAAAGATGAGTTAAAATCCATGCTTGCCATGACATTTGACATTATGTCACCCTCCCTTTTTGGGGAAGGGGGTGTTCAATTGTCAATAATGTTGGTGGTTATTGGACTAGAAATTAAGACCCACAGAGTCAGATCACTACATGGAACTAAGCTTTCACATTTTGTTACTCAATTATAGTTACTGCTTAATAGCATTTTATGTGCAGTCAAACTTTTGTGTTTCTCAAATTAATGTGATTGTCAGAACATTTTATGCTGGAAATATTTTCAATGCAGTATGCAATAGACTTGACATATCTAATAAGAGCTGATAATACAGTAAGGTCCATCTTATTCTTTTTCATTCATTAATTTTGCCCGTGTACAGTTTGCTTACATTGCATTAATAATATGGCCACTCTCTGGTAGAGACAGAGCATTATAAACATATTAAATACTGCCCACACAGGTTCAGAAATGGAGAATGTAAAATTTAAAATCAAAGAAAGCTATGAATTAATGAGCATTTAAATAGGAATTAACCAGGCACCACATGTCAAGATTTGGTTTGCCTAAAACACACTTTTCCCTAGACAGCTCCAAGTAAGAAAAACTTCTTTAGATGATATATTGCTTAAGAGCTTTTCAGAGCAAGGCCAGTCTCTTGTGATGGCACCATCATGACCTTTATTTAGGATTTAACACTACTGTAAAAAAAAAAAAAAAAAAAGAAAAAAGAAAAAAAAACGAAAGAAAAGAAAACAATGCCCCAAAACCTCTCACATCTTTACACCTTTTCTAGCTATGCAGAGCTGAAATACTTCTTGATACACAGAGTAAGCACCTCATTCTAAAGCATTTCTAGTGAATCAGTTTGGGTGGGAGTTTTTTTGGTTTGTTTTTTTTTTGGCTGTAAACAATTGTTATAAAGTCGTAAACAGCTTTAAAACAATTGTTGCAAACAATTATTTAGATATGTCTGCAGAAGGAATTTCAAATAATGGATTCTCATGTGGATATAATAAGAAAATAGGGTTAAAATAAAGGCTGATTTCTGTTACCAAACCTCAGAGCAGATTCATTTTTTTCAACTGTACATTAAATTTTTCATGGAAGTAGGCTTTTGATTTCTGAACTTGTAAAGAAGCGAAATCATGATGCTGGTGGTAGAAGATACCCACAGATATTTGGAAGCATTACCTGAATTAAACCATTTTAATCTAATTTAATCTGCAAAAATAAGTCTGAGTTTGGCAGCATATACATATCACTCAGTTTATATATAAGGGGAATTTGTGAGTAAATCATACATAGTGACATACATTTGCTCTTTGCATTAATGCCCTGAGATTAGGTTTATAGGCTTAGGAGACATGAGTTCAGATAGCTAATGAAAGGATATAAATATCATCATGGAAATGGTACGCTATGCTGTTCGATAAAACATGTATAAAGTGTTTGCATATCTCATCATTTTTCATACACAGATCTCAGACCAAAAAAAAACCAAAAAAACCCAAACAAAAATAATACCAACCAAACAAAAAAACCCTACCAACCCAGCAAACAAACCTGATCAAAAATCTGTCCACATCTCAGATAACATTTAATCAAAGGCTGGGAAAGCAGGCTTACTCTGAGATAGTCTGCCTAAGCCAACCGTGTGACATCCATGTAATTTCCCTAGCTATCTACAATCTTCCTGTCTAGTCTGAGCTGATCATTTGCACCACAGCCTTTGTAATGGATTGCTCCAGAGGCAATTATCTCACTTATTTTGCAAATTCAGAATGGGATGAATCAACCTCCTGAATGTTCTGTATGTTTCTACAGAGTGCAGAGAGAATCTGTGAAATTAGAGAACAAGTTTTCAAACAAAAAATAACATACAGGTAAATCTTTTCCAATTGTCTAGGTATGATGACACTAGATAATATGTCCATTGTCACCACAATACAGGAAGCTTGAGATTTGGGCATTCATATAATGGTTTTGAATCTGGTAGGCAGCAGTACAACATCTTAATTTAGTTTTAGGTGGAAAAACTTGAAAATATGGAAACTTAAGACTGAGTAGGAAGTCCAGGAAGTAAGCACTGTTAAAGTCTCAACTGTTCAAGGATTTTCATAGGATGAGAACATAGAGCTGGAAGGAACGGTTAGTGTTGGGGTGCACGTTGTTTTACTGTTTAGAAGTTCTGTAGTTGAGTTTTACAAGTTTTATGTTTAATTCCTATTAAGTTGTATGGTTCAAAGATGGCGACGAGAGCAAGGGGGTTTCCAGGGCTCCCTCCCCCCTCCTAGTGAGTCAGTTATGTGTCAGTCATTTGAGTCCTCCCTATTTTATGTTAATCCTGTTGTCTGTCAATGTTGTCCCTCCTCGGTTGTCCGGGCGACCCCCCTGTCCATCACCCCCATCCCACCCCCTAGCTCCAGAAGGTTCCTCAGGGTTCGGGTGGTGATTGGGCCAGGGGGAAATCCACACCTATTGTCTTTGTTAATTGGATGTCTCATGTCACCCCACTTGATGTGTCTTATGTTGATTGGTTATGTTTGTTTCACCCTCCCTCTGGGGTCGGTCTTATAAGGCCTGACCAGGGGGAGGATCTTTGTCAGTTTTCCGTGATCCCTCACCGTCTTGCTTCTACCCTGCTCCTAATAAACCCTTCACCCACCATGGAGAACTGACTGGCTCGCGTCTTTCCTTCTTCGCTCCACTGCTCCTCGTGTTGCCGCTGCCCTTGACCTTCGTCTACCCTCACCAGGTCGCCTTCTGTGGCTTTTACCGCCCAGGGGACCTGGGTGGCCAGGGTCTTGGCTCTGCCGCAAGGTAGCCTGCCATACCCCGGCTAGGACAGACTGTGGCCACTCTGTTTCTCCCTTTGGAGTCTCAGCTCTGTGGAGCAGCCAGGCCAATTCGCACGAGCGACCGCAGGTTAGCATCTGCTCTTGCATAAAATGTGTAATTTCAAACTGCTTGCAAAAATGATTTTTATATGATGATCCTTAACACAGGTAAAAAGAGAATTTTAAAACATCAATAGCAAACAGAAGTTGTCCAAAATAAAAAGAAAAAAGAGTAAAATCAAAAATTAAAAGGCTAATTATCTGTCTTATAGTACTCGTATTTTTGAGGTGGATTGCTACCCTGTCTTTCTTAATGCGAGCACCCAAAAGCTACTAAAGGGCATTCCCAAGATGTTTGTGTTCTGGCAACTTTTTCATAAGAGCATTCTTCACTGCTCTTAGAGATTTAGTCTTCCTTCTTCTTTTCAGAGGTCTCTCCATGCAGTTGCTCAAATCAAGCAAAAAATCCAGATTTTCTTTCTTGTATCTTTTCAAGTACTTCTAAAAGAACATAATTTATGAACGCACACGTACGTGTGGGTGCATGACTTTGCAATGAACATAAATAACTAATTGGAGTAGGTTTGTGTTGTCATCTTATTGCAAAAGTTCCATACCTTCTCAGTGATTGCTCATGAGCAGCTCCTCACAGCACAGGCAACAAACTCCAACTCTCTTCTCACCCAGCTAACCCACTCTTTTATAGCACTCATCCTTACTGGATGCAGCTGTGGCCTGATAAGGGCAGGCTTGTTCCTAATCTTTGGTGATTAGCGCAGCTGCAACTCCTCAGGGGTGAGATTGCCTTCTGCACTATTCTCTTACATTCTGTCCCTCCTCAGGTTTGCAAAAGAAGGTGCTATTTGTTGAGATCAGTCAGAGGCATTAATTATTTCTATAAAAATTTTTCAGATGATGCAATGAAATAATTCATTGAACCATCTTAGACTACTTTTGAAGCTTTTTTGGGAGATGGGATTGGTGTTTATTCTATATATACATCTAAATACACACAGATAAATTTATTAGTTATTACATAAGAAATCTGTTGGCTTTTATAGCATGCTTTGTTCCATCATTGTCCTTCTAGACAAACTCATATGCTATTAGTAAAAAAAATAAAAATTAAAAAGTAAAAATCTCATTTCCCCTAAAAAACAGCTATATTTTTGTGCTCTGGCGTACTAAAGTGTTCACATTAATTTTGGGCCACTTCCTCAGTCATACATTACCCTTTAGTTCATTTGCTACCATACAAGTACACGAACTGCTCATGAACTGCTAATATTAAATGTGTGGGTTTTGCTAAAGGAAAACTACTGACTTTATAATATGGGCTTTTGATTAGCTCTTTTTCCTCAGCACTTCACTTACTAGCAAGAGGATATTCAGCATATTTCTGTATATAATTATAAAGAGAGACAATTCAAGGCTCACACTGTACTTCAGTTCTGTAGCTCTACATAATTGCTTTCAATTTAAGAATGCTGAAGGCCAATTAAAATGGACAATTACTGAGATTTTATTAGTTCAGTTACAGCTATGTAAGCTTTGAAATTTCCAAACTCTTGAAGAACTAAATATGCCTGAAAGTATCTTTAGAAACTTCCATGTACTTTGATTTATGACTGTCTTTGGTATAATAAACATTTTGTTGTAATTATATAATTAAAGGAACAGTGTAATTATGAAGAAAGCTGGGAGAATAATTGAAAGAAGACCGTCTAACAGCTATTAATTTTTCAGCACACTAAGATAGGGTTTTAAAAGTATCTATGTATTTTGGGAAAAACAAGAAATCAATGTGCTTGAGTCAAGTGATATTTAAGAACCCAGGCAGAAATTTAGTTACGTGCCCTTTAGAGACATCTCATTTTTCAAAACCAGACCCCTCCAGGTGAAAGCATATCTGTTTACACATAGGAAGTGCCTGAGTAATGACAATCTGTGCAGCTCAGCATTAATTTATATTTAAATGCTGAGAGAGTTCCTAAAACTAGGATCTCTGCCTCCCATCTCCTTGAGAGATCCAAGGGGGGCGGTGGGGGGTGG
>NW_005054407.1:651617-680729 GCF_000277835.1 Geospiza fortis | reverse complement strand
GTGTGTGGGGGGGTTGTATTTTAACTTATATGTCTTATATATTGGTGATCTTATATAACCCACAAGATGAACATTCATGCATTTCACCAGCTGCTTTACCTTGTTTTGCAGATGGTAGACTTTCAATTTTTTAGTTATAAAGACCAATGAATGGCACAATAACCAATGGTTTCCTCTGCACCTTCATCTAGAAATCACATTCTTTCTTCTTGCTCCCTTCTCCAGCTTTCCTACATAAATGTCTTCAGTTTTCCACTAAATTTTCTAAGTGAGATTTGTGTCGCCGGTTGGACACAAGGTTTTCGGGGTGAAGGAAGAGACGAGATGGGCTCCATGATCAGAAGGCTTGATTTATTAGGTTATGATATATACATCTATTATACTATACTAAAAAGAAAAAGAAAAGGAGAGTTTCCAGAAGCTGCTAGCTACCTAAGAATAGAAAGTAAAGAATGATAACAAACCTTGCTCTCTCGGACTGTGTCCGAGAGAGCTCAGTTCTCGATTGGCTATTATTTCCAAACACTCAATCTGGGCCAATCCAGAACTGACCTGTTGCATTCCACAGAAGCAGACAATCTATTGTTTACATCTTGTTTCTGGGGCCTCAGCTTCCCAGAAGGAAAAAATCCTAAAGAAAGGATTTTAGTGAAAAGGATGTCTACGACAGATTTGCAAATGGTTAAATGTACATAAAATAAATTTTTGCATCACATGAACTGTGTGTCTAGAACTCAGTCTAGAGTGAAGTGTAATCTATACAGGGAAGGAAATCTCTGTAGAGTGGCAATTCCTTGAACCATAAATTGTTTGTGGTGAATTTACCTGCCCCTTCCCTTACCATGAATATTCCACTAACAACAACATAGTCTTTGAATTTCTACAGACTTGGATTTATCAGAGTATGAGTTAGAACAAGGTAACTTTTGATACAGAGAAAATTCAAATCACCCAACTAATAAGCATTTTAAATAACTTGCAAACAAATATTTTTCTTCTTTCCTACAATCTGTACACAAGGACAGATTTTATTTTAGTCCACCAGCTTTCATTGCCTCCTTTTCTGCAACAGACTCCATGCAGTCCTCCCTGGATCTTCAGAGCATGCGTCTCCGCCACATCTCTAACATAGCATTGAGCCTCTGGATCTCTCCTGAGATACTGTGCTTGCAGCTTTTCACATTCCTGTGTGAACCACTGGAACCCAAATTAACACCCAGCTGAACAAATCTTGTATTTCTCTATTTCATCTGTTGCAGATGGGAAAAAACCAAAACCCTAAAAGTGTAGGCCATAAGAGTCACACATTTCTTCCCACTTCCAAAAATGTAGTTTTGACAAGACAGCTTCATTAATAAAGGGTAGCAAAAAAGAAACTATTGAAATTTTAGGGTTCTGGTTTTCCACAAAGAGGAGTTTCTTCTGTGATTTATTCTTTATTATACAAATTGAAACTAGGTATGCTCCAATACCATTTTCATTTCACACAAATGAAAGAGCTTCATTAGCATACTTATGACTCAAGCATCTGTTAAATTAAAATATTTTAGAAAGAGATTATGTTTTGTCTGTATCATTTGTTTATATTGTGTAGGGATCATGCTTTAATTTAGAAAACAGATGTAGTGATCAAGAATAAAGGAATCTCTCTGGCATGTTCTACTCAGATGTACATCTTGAAATGTTTCTTTACATTTAGTTGTAGTTGTCTTTTAAATAGATAATGCTTTTTCTGAAATGTTCTTTGCATAAAATGATGTTTCATTACCTTACCCTAAATTGTTACTCAGAAATATTTTTCAAGTTGAAAATTATGTGGGGAAGAAGAGATGAAATATTTGCTGATTTTGATTCTGTAACATTTGTTTGGTGTTGGTTTGTTGTTACTATTGGTTTTGGTTTTGAGTGGGTTTTTTCTGTTATTTTATTTTATGACCAGAACCGTTATAATAACTTCAGATAAAGCCAATGGCAGTGCTTAGGTCTGTATTTTGAATTTCATAAAAATTAATTACCTTATTCATTTCTTATATTTTACTCCAAATTTGTAATAATTATGTAAAGCAACTGTCCTCTCTACTCTAAAATTACTAGTAATAAGCATGTCACCTCATTTTTATTTTATTTTCTTGGAATTTTGATGCTCACAAATGTGGTCAGTTTTAGATATTTTCCTGTTAAGCAACCTAGAACAAGAAAGAAGATGGAAACATAAAGGAAATTTTAACCTTTATGTTAAAATAACGTAAAGGTTATTTTAACTTTACTTTTATGTTTACTTTGTAACCTTTAACTTTATTACTGAAATTTAAACATGCATCTTAAAATTCCTTAATTACATAAGGTTATGGATTTGGAAATGCGTGTTTCAACATTTGTGTTCCAATCTCCTGCCCCTCCTTCTTGCATTTCTCATGTGAAGGTTGGTGAATGGTGAACAGCAACATTTAATAATCTATCAAAATAGGCTAACAGAACAGACTGGTAAGATTCTTATTGCTAGTAGTGTCAGAGTAAATTCAAAAAGAAACTAAAATTAGAAACTATCCCATTGTTAGGTTCAGTGAATCTGAAAGAATGATTCACTTTTTACTGATAGACATTTTTTTTTAAAGTTCAGAACATGAACTGAGGAACATTTTCACCTAAGAAATTTTGACATGGATGGATAGACAATGTCTAAATTATAGAGTCTGCCTGTTAAGCCAGACCCCAATTCTAGGTCTTGCTAAGGACAGTTACTTCAGGGTGGAGACAAAACCAGAATTCTGAACAAGCGATTTCTTAAAATATCTTACCCAGTGTGGCAGCAGCTCTCTGGCCACAGAAAGCAACACAACTTTCCCAGGCATCAGTCTGGTAAAGGCTGTTAGAAGATCAGAGAAAAGAATGAGAAAAAATTCTTAACTTGCTGCGCCTGGTATTGTGAACATGTGGAGTGTGTTATGGAGATTTGTTTACTAAAGGATGGTTTCTTGATTGGCCAATGGTGACAGTGTTTTGATTGGAGGATCAATCAGGTCCAACTGTATTGCAATGGTCTATAAAAGTAATGGGTTTCTGTTAGGGAAGATGAAGCAGGAAAGCCTTATAAATATGATTGCCTGGTAAAAGATTTTGAGAATATGGAAACTACAAGTGAGATTGAAATGAAAGCAAGCTTTGAGATATCAAGCCTTACTGAACAACTGGACAACAATGGTATGGCCAGCTGGAAGTAATCCCCTCTGCTTGCAGACAGGTCCAAGGGTCAGAGCAGACCCTACCAGCTTGGCAGAAGGGGTCCAAAGAGAAGTTCTTAGGGTTTAAAATGTAACAGAGTATGGTAATGTAATGATTCTTATAGGCTATATGTAAATGCTATAGGATTTGTATCTTATACTAGATTGGTTAGTGAAAATTAGAATATTCATCACAGAAGAAGATTTATTGTATTGTAACAAGAACTTTGTCCTCTTATTCTTCACTCTCCCTCTTTTTCAGTCTCCTCTTTGGGGCTCCTCTTTTGGGCCTGCTCTGAGCTGCAGCTAGCAGCTCCAAGCAAGGTCCCTCCACCCATGCTCTTTGCAATAAACCGCGAGTTCTGGCTTCAGAGATCTCTCATCTCTGTCCATCCTGACTGACTGTCCTACCCACTGTCACTCCTACAGGTTTCCTAATAAAGAAAATGATCAGCCTTCTCTAAATGCATGGAGTCTATGTAACTTGTTACCCAGCTGTGGGCCCCTGGCAGTGACAACCCAGTTCTTGGAAAATGGAAATGGAAGAGTGGAAAATCAGAACTCTTTTAGTCTTCATAAATAATCTATATTGTGGTTGTGTTAAGCCAAGAGATTTTTGGCCAAGTAAATTTCTTGGTCCTGTGAAACTACGGGGTTAAACCAGGCTGTCTCAGAAAGTTAGCAAACAAGCAAATTAGTCAAACAATTGAATTAGGACATCAGGCTACTGAAGTTAACATATTGTGGTTTTCCCTGAATCACCAGCTCTTCATTTCTCATAAATTAAAATTGAGGGTTGTTCATTTCACTTTCCTCCTGACTCACAAAAGTGCATGTCTCCTTGACATATCTAACTTCTGGCCTCAAAAACTTTCAGAGCTGTCTTGCAGCTTTATTTAAGATCCTGATCAATAGAAAATGAATTTTAGATATTTCACTAAGGCAGGAAGCTTAGCAGTTTTGGGCTGATGCTTTGTTCAAGTATGATCATAAAATTTCTGAGGCCATTAACAGAGTTGTTCAGTCTGCCTAAAATTCATGGATATTATTCATAACTGACATTCTCTCTGCCTGCACAAAATGTCTAAAGAGTGCATCTCCTGATCAGCTGTTTACTCTTCAAGCCGTTGGATCTCTTTTTTCACTTAAAACAGTGTAAGCGCCTCTGTGAAATGAGCCATTCTATGAGGCAGGGAGATATAAAACCAATTTTTTTTTTTTTTTTTGTGGTCGGTGAAAGTTAAAGCTTATGTCTTCATAAAAAACATTTTAATACATTTTCAATGAGCTCAGTCAAATTTATCTGGTATTACATATACATAAAAAAATACATATATATATATAAGTATGCTGGAAAATATATTTGTTAATGCCACTGCCAGATTCAAGATGGGAAGATAGTTATAATCAGATCAGCTTGAGGATTTCAAGAAGAGATAGACTTCTGCAATTTCCTAATCCAAATGAACACTTCTGAAAGTCAGAGTTAGGTTAATAATGTGACAGAGTGAGATATTAAAACATATTTTTTTGAGCCTGCTGATCACATATTTTACAGGATATGATTTTGAAAGTAGGTTTTGTTGCTAAATTTCTTTGTGATTTTGATCAGATTATTTAATTTTGAACACTTCCTGTGATAATTATACTTCCATCTTTATTAGAAAAAGGTAAATAAACTAGACAATGGGAAAACTAGGACAAAAAGGATAGTGTAAAGAACTTGGAGAAAGCTGATGCTGATTTTATCTAAATAGGCAAAAAACTCATTCTAATATTTCTTAAATTTCATCATGTTGAGGAAAAAAATTCAAATCATCCCTAATGTAAGTGGAGATATATCTATATTTTCATCACATTTGATTTTTCTTTCCTTTTTGGTGTTAATTTCTCATCTGATAGAAAGAGCTCTCAATACAGCTGCATGAAGTCTACTAGCATGTATACTTAAATAAAGACATACATATTTTATATATACCCCTTTAGTAGCATTTTTCAATGCTGTTGTGTTCAAAAGGATAACCAAGATCATCATAATGAGATAGCACACACAGTGTGCAAAGAAACTAAAATAAAAAGAAAAAATGGTTGACTTTTCACACTGGATTTATTATTTGAATTAACCTCAGTCTCAAAATAGTGGTTTTTATTTTCTTTCATTTTTGTGTTTATTGTGATCAGGAAACTACCAGCTGATTAAATGATTTATTTACTTCCTAAACCACCTTCTTTAAATTATATTACCATAGAACTAGCAATGAAAGATGCTGTTCCCCTCTAGTCTACCCTCATGAGATTCCACCTGGAGCACTGCATCCAGCTCTGGGGTCCCCAGCACAGGAAAGTCATGAACCTGTTACAAAGGGTCCCGGGGAGGGTTACAAAGATCATCACAGGGCAGGAGAAGCTCTCCTATGCAGACAGGCTGAGAGAGCTGTGGTTGCCCAGTCTGGAGAAGGGAATGCTTCAGGGAGACCTCACCGTGGCATTTGAGTACCTTGGGAAGGCTTATAAAAAGGAAGGAGAGGAACTTTTTACACAGGAAGATAGTGACAGGACAAGAGAGAAAGTTTCTAAACTGAAAGAGAGAAGGCTTAGATGTTAAGAAGAAATTCTTTACTGTGTAGGTGGTGATGCACTGAAGCAGGTTTCCCAGGGAGCTTGTGGATGTCCCATGCCTGGGAAATATTCAAGGCCAGGTTGAAGGGCACCCTGTGCAACCTGATCTAGTGAATGTCATCTCTGCTCATGGCTGAGGGGTCGAATTAGATGATCTTTAAGGTTCCTTTCAAACCCAAACATTCTATGATCCTATACTTCTATGATATGCTGCTTTTTGTTCTCTCTTTTAGAGTACAGGCAGGGTGGGAGACACTTGAGTTTTTTGGCAGCATCAATAACTAGGCTAATCATGGTGATTTGATCAGTGGTATCAAAGATCTGAAAAAAGGTGTCACAATAGAAAGAGATTCTAGGAAACTAATTACACAAACAAAGGCTCAGATTACTCACTAGAAACAGAAATTCAGAGAATCCTACAAGAATATACATCAATTACTAGGTCATTCATATTGTTCAAATATAAAAAGGACACAGGTTGCTGTTGATATAAAATTTATCAGGGTGGTCAAAAGTAAAATAAAACACAATGAAATATGGAAAGGTATTATGATTTTGAATGCCCATGTAGCAAAATGAAAGATGTAATTTAGTGCTGATAAGAAAAAACTAACAAAAACTGAAAAATATATCTTTAACTTACAATAAAGTTTTCAAATTTATTTTCCCTTGGTTTCTATATTAACGACTAAGATACACTAAATAAGTGAAAGCCCTCAGCTTGAAAAGGAGCTAAATAATATAAGTTATAGCATGTGTTCATAACATTTTTAATACAGAGAAAATTAATATTGAAGTTGGGCTCAATCTAACAGTTTGATTACCTTCTCTTAAAGGTCTTTTCCAACTAAATTAGTTTATGATTCTATGATTTAGTATTTCTCCTAGCACAAAAAATTCTAATGCAGTTACGAGATACCTTGCTTGAACTAAATAAAAGGATGAATATTTTACACATTATCATTGAATTGCAGAACTCTTTTCCACCAGTTACTGTAGAGCTCAGTAGAATAAATGTGATAAAGAAACAACACAATGATTTAATGAAAAAAGTATCCATCACTACTTCTGGAGATTTCAGTCACACCTACAAGGGTGTGAGTGAAATCTCTAAATATAGAACTCCGTATCCTGCAAATTCTTGGAAAAATCTAAGGTGCACTAATTTTTATTTTTTTTTCAAAGTTTATTTCTTAGAATAAATCCTTAGTGCAAATGATAGGGTTGGATTGACTGGCCAGCCCTTTGAACTGACAAACACTATCTATTTTTAGTTCTTATGTTTAATGCAATACATAATGATCTTAGCAAATATATTTGCTTAGCATTCTTAGGACTTTTTTACAATATTGACCCTTTTAATAAAAATTGTTTTCATATACCTTTCCATAACCTTGCATATGCATCATAAGTAAGAATAAATGTCTTACCTTGTTAGGGTAGTTAATTGAATAAACACTTATGAATAAATACTGTAAATAATGCCTGTTTTTCCATCTATCCAGTCATTCTTGAAACAGCAGTGACTATCTTTGTCTTTCACATAGGTCATTTCAAAGAGAATTCCCAATAAATGAATTCATCATGAAAACATTTCCAATTATATCATTACCTGCTAGTTTGATATTCCTAGGTCACTAAGTTACCACGACTGGTTTTGTTATGTTGAATGATTTCTTATAGGCTTCCTGCACTTCCACGTGGCAGCAGCCAGAGTCCTTACTGCAAAGTTAACTCTTTCACACAATGTATGCCATGCCCGGGAGGACTACAAGAAACACTAGGGAAGACACTTCAGAGCTGGGGTAGCCAGCCACCTGTAGCCAGCTCTGCTGTACATTGTCTTCTAAGCTCGGTTTTCCAAGGAAGAGAGGAAGCATAAGTTCAGATCACAGTTTAAAAAAAGCTGCTACATATTGCAGCTTGACCTTCAGTATTTCAGCCAGGTTTGGAACCCTTTGCCTCCATACAGTATATGACATTTGGTCTCACCTATATTATTTATATCTATCTATATCTATTTCTATCTACCTATATATAGAAAGATAGATATTTGTAATAGAGTCTTGATAGTCTTGAATAAGAAATATCTATTCACTCACAAATTTTAATTGTTGGGAGTGAATAAACACTCTAATTCAAGACCATTTATTTAAATGAGGAAGCTGACACCAACCACCAGTTCCTGAAATGACACTGTTTTGGAGAGAGAAAAGAAAAATGAAAGCCTGAGTCCTTGATATCTATCAGATTGGAATTTAATGGGCTCAAAACGTATAACTAGCCAGGTCTGGGCTTCACAGCTGAATGGTTCAATCAGCAGCTTTTTATAGGGCACTGTGGTAATTACCTCTTACATGAATTATCTGTTCTTGAAAGAATGACACTTTAATCAGCTCTATAGAGATCTTGACATTTGAGGTACCCTGTGCTTTTTTATTGTTTGGAGTTTTTTTGTTGGGGATTTTTGTTTTGTTTTGTTTTTTTCTTTGTTTGTGGGTTTTTTTTAAACTGCAGGTTTTTCATTTCCTTTTCACTTTATCGGTGTTGAAGGAAAGATGTTTGGACAAGGATACTTGCTCAGTACTACAGCCCAAGTTGATAATATAGAGCAGAAGGTTGCCTATTAGGATAATTTAATATAGAAAATATAGTGTAGAGTCTTTATACATTGAAATCTTCTATCATTCATATGTTTTGGTAATTTTTATGTTGAATCTTCATGTACTTTTGTTGGCGAAATGGTAATGCACTACATAGGCTGTTGTACATAAAGACTTAGGTGATTTTTTTCTGCATTCAGTAGCTACTTTGTTGATGGCAGTTACATCAGACAAGACATTTGTTTCACTCAGGTTTAAATTAGAAGTCAGACAGTTAGAATTGATAAAATTACCCTGGCATAAACTAGAGAAATGTTAGAACCCCTGAGACAGTGAGCAGAAGGATCATCTACTGATGTGAGTAAATAAGGGGCACGGTGAAGTTTTTGGAGTAAATTTCCAAACAAGCATAAAATGTTTCTTGACAATTCATTACCTCTAATCTAGAAAGTCCGTGCAACTCAGTCAGGAGTCTGGATCCTTGTAAGGACAATAAAAAAGATATGACAAGATGCAGGTAAAAGCCAGCACGTACTGAGCAAACATAGGAAGTGGCACTGATTCCAAATCCAGACATCCATCTTTCTACCAGGCCTCTGATGGTTCCATAGGCAACCAGAGTCATGTAGACAAGGTAGCCTGTTTTTTTAAAACAAATTTTGTGCATTTTAGCCGTTCGGCTTAAATTCTATTCCCATCTGTATTTATGCATTTTCAAAATAAGTATCAAAACTACTTAATGAATTAAAGAAATTTCTTCTGGGGAACAGCATATTTATTGCAGTTGATTTTTTTTATGATACTAAAAGAATGAAGAAACAGATGCTTTAAACATCCAAACTTTATTATATTTATGGGCCAGTGAGCAGACGTTTCTAAATTTTCAAACCATGTAGTACTGCTTATAGGCAGGGATAAATAATTGACATTTTAATATTAGAGAATAAAAACTTAAACACATAGCAGGCACTTTCTGCAATGAAAAGATAAGCAGTATCAAGTACATCAAAAAAGAAATATTCTATCAGACTGACTGTGAAAATGAAAGTGTAATTCACAGAAATTTTTCCATTTCTTATTGAAAACATAAAAGCTAGTAAAATATTGTGACCATGCATCAGTCCATATAAGATGCACTGGACAGGGGATTGACCATGTTGTTTTCTGGTTTTCCAGAGTTGATATATCCTTGAACAGTTATATTAGAGCAGCATTTTAATAGATTCATAAACAGGAAAAACAGTGGTTGGATAGATGTTTTACAGTGAATCCTGCTGAGACTCATAAAACACATGTTGCAACAAAGATAAATACTTACAAAGATTGTGACTGAAGAAAAAGATCAAACAGATCCTGGAAACAGAGGTCAAGAGGAAACAGTAAAACAGTGTCACCTATTTGGGCAGTGCAAAGGAAAACATTTCTGTCAAACTTATCTCCCTTTTTCCTGTTTTGTTTTTCTTTTTTTTGTGTTCACTCTTCCCAAACCAAGTACATAAAATTTGTGTCTCCTGAAGCATATCAGATTGTTTCCTGATTTATTGAAGCCCTTGTATATGATTAAAATATTGATGAAATGCTACTGTCCAACTGCAAATATAGACTGCTCAAGCCTCAAGAGATGGCTGGAAAGCTCCCAGCCTTAAAGTCAAGTAAGTAATGGACAACCTTGTTACAAAGAAAGAGAACCAAAAATGCCCTTTCTTCTACAAACCTTTAAAACTCTACTTAAAAACACTATGGTATCAATATATCTCTACAGATTGACTGATACAAATTTGATTGACAGACTTTATTAACTTCTGATGGGAAACTTCAGTGATTCTGGGGGCAGAAGAAATTAGGAGAGGTGAGGTAAGGGAAGACATAAAAAGGCAAGATGATGGGAAGCAAGGCAAGACGATGGGAAGCAAGGCAAGACTGAAAAAAGGAAAGGAGAGAGGCAGTTGCTCACATTGAGAAATAAAAATCAGAGATTAGCAATATTTTGCTGATTGAAAAATATGAACAAAAAATATACTTTTTTTATATATTCCATAGGTTTCCTTTGAGATTTAGATAATACATTTTATATTATAATATTTCTAGAATTTATACTGTGCGGTCAAACCTTAAAGAAAAGAAGGGTTTAAAGTATTCAACACTCTTACAAGTAGATATTATTGACTAAGGAATTAATACTTCATACATTTTTAATTTTTTTTCTCAAGAATAAGGTTTGACTGTGACTTGATTTAGCTTTTTATTCATCTAACAATGATTTATTTCCCACTGACTGCTTGTGATCATAATCAAAAGCAAAAATTAACATGCAAATATGTATTGATGTGTGTGTTTTCAGGAAAGTTACCTATTTCTTCACACTATGTTGGAGCTAATGATCTTCTAAAAGCTATTTCACATAGGGATTTTTGTTTTTATATTGATGCTATTTTAGTAATTAAGGAAGTTTTTTTTACAAATACTAACTGCATTTAGCTATCATAAACTTTCAGAAGTTTTTTAAGTGGGGAAGGTGTAATGACTAGGGAAAAACACAAACATACTGTGGTTTAGTAAACCACAGTAGAAGAACAAAGAGACCTGAAAAATTAAATTTCTTATTTAAAAGAAATTATTTTCTTTAGGAAGCACAAGAACATTATTTTGTAAATCTTTGCTTGTGAAGAAAATGATTACTCTAAAACTCTTCAGGTTAATAAGAGAAACAAGAACTAATCAATACAGATTTCCAACTTTTCTTTGTCACATTAATTATGGCAGTGAGAATATACTACTTTTCTTTGGTAAAAAGTTGATCGATAGTTTCTGTTTTAGGCAGAAACATGCAGATAAAAAAATTAGAGAACAAACACATCAGACCAAAACTAGGGCAAGTTGAGCATTTTAAAAGCAAGCCTAAGCTTTTCTGAGCCCCATATCTGATCAAATGTGTCTTATAGTCTTATAGTGTCAGCATTTTACAAGAATTCAAGATAAATCCAATACTCAAAGTAGCTCATATTAATCACTGCCTAAGCAAAATATCAAATGCTAGTATTTCATTTCAGAAAATGTGCATGAATTATTCACTGATACAGTTTTGTCCTTCTTAAGGGCTACCAGTTTAACTTTCTTTCATAGTCATACAACTGTATTAGATGGCAGCTACTCTTATGACAAAAATGCAAAATATTTTTGTACTGTTATTGCAGTGAACTTACACTACAAAAGCTGTAAATCCACTAGCAAGACCAGTAGATATTACTCATCTCTTCTGCAAATGTTATATAAAAGTGACATTTTTGTGCTAATTATAGTAAGGAAAAGACTTTAATATACAACATCTTTTCTGAAAGATGATTATGCTTGAAGCTGCCAAATTTTTCCAGTTTGCAGAGTAGAAGTCCAAAATCTTCTGTTACTTCTACATCCTGTGTAAATAAAAACCATTTTAAACTTGTGAATTTAAAACTAATTTTGGTGCTTTTTTAATGAATAAAAGTATCCACAAAATTATTTGCATTATATATGTACACACATACACATATTCATACAGAGAAATAGAAACGTTTATATGTCTCCCAATCATTTATTTTAATGAGAGCCAGCTTCAATAAAGATTGTCAGATTCCTTCCTCAAACTTTCCAGAAAAAAGGCAGAAAGAAGAACCAGTGAAGTATACTAAGAGAATCACTAAATTTAATCAGAAATGTTTTCAAAATTTACCAGATGCTTACGTCCCATTTAGTGACTAATTCAGTCCTCAAGTTCAGTGGTTGAAACTATTGTTCTAAATAGGGTCTTCCTCATCTGAGGCCATTGCTTCCAAACAGTGAGGGAGATAAAGAGAATTCCTGCAAAGAGAAATATAACCATACAAAGCATTCTTCAGGACATGTAAGAAAAAAATTAAATCAGCAAAACACCCCCAAACCCCAATCCTAGTTATAATGATTGGATTTTTGATGTTTTGTCTACCAAGTTGTCTGTGATTTAGAATGATAGCAAGGGATGGAGATGTGGAATTGGATGATTAAGGACCTTTGTCAGTGCCTAGAAAAATAGATGATAATCTTCTGGTCTCGTTCCATATTTTTGTGTTGTTAATTCTGCTATCATTTTTATTTGCCTATTGCATATTGCATACACCTATAAGGTAGCATAAATAATGATTAGAATATCAAATATATTGATTTTGTCAGAGTGACAGTCATTTTCTATTTTACTGCTTTAACTGCCATTAGCATCTAATGTCTTCTCCATAGTTAGTGGGGAGACTAATAATGGTAAAAATTATGACAGGTACTGATTATGTAGCATCAAACATTGGAACAAGCTGCCCAGGGAAGCAGTGGAATCATCATCCTTGAAAGTGTTTAAAAAATGTGTTGAAGTAGCACCTGGGGACATGGTTTAGTGGTGAACATGTGGCAGTACTAGGTTAATAGCTGGAATTGATCTTAGAGGTCTTAACAATTCTATAAAAGAAGCTTTTAAAACAGTTTAAAATTTGCAGATCTCACAGTAGTAGATAAGGAGGTCATATTTGGAAAATTTATTTGCAGCAGAGCTAAATACTGAAAACGTTGAAGTCAGGTAAATGAAGTGCATGAAATGTTAAAATAACAAGTTCTGTAGGAATACAGTAACTTCATTCTTAATCCCCTAGAGAAACTTGAGTGATTTGCCAGCTGTAGCATTTATTTCCTTCTCTGAAGTTCTCCTCTCTTTGTGACATAGTAGAAAGATATGAATATAAAAAGAAGCCATATGCCTCTAAGTTATATTGTTCTGAAAGCTTACTGCCAAGGAAGAGGTAAGATTGCAAAACAAAAGGAAGCATGATATGGAGGCTAGAAAAGATTTCCATAGATCCCATTTTTTCTACATTGCTGAAGTTCATTTTTCAGTACATGCTTTAGAAGATTTTCTTCATCTTTTTTTGCTTAGAATTCAAAATTCTCCTTTGGGAGAATAAAAAATTTATTTATTTATTTAGGTTTTGTTTGTTGGCTTATTTACTGTTGCCCTAGGGTGACTTTACGATGCTTGTATCTCCAACCATTTGTTCTTTTAGTGCTGGGTATTAAGTTCTGCACCTTGAAGACTGGTTTTGAGAGTGATGAGGGGGGGAGAAGAAGTGTGCAGTTTGCTTTCAGAGCTGCACTTGTTCCCCTGCATTTTTCTCTCTCACGGACTGTGCTGTCTGCAGTACGAACAGTGGGACGGAGCTCTCCTTTGCTTTTTAGTTAGGTTTTTTTTAGCTAGCTGAGGAAGACAAGTTCCCCAGACTTGGAACTGATTGGCTCAGCTCTGGACTGAGAACCGAGAAAAACACTGGGAGCTCACACTTGTGGCCCATCAGGGCCTGGGACGTGGCATTTTCCAGCTCAGAAGGGACTGATAGGAGACTGAGCAAGCCAAGCTACAACACACAAAAAGGACTTTCTGAATTTGCCATCTCTTCAGAACAAGGAGAAGTTTTATTGTTTAGTATTATTATTTTTTTTTTAATGCTTGGGAGTACTTTGCTTGTTAAATAAACTTGTTCTCCCCCCACTTTTCTCAAAGGAGATTATGTCTCCTGAACTGGTGGGGGGAGGGGCTGCTTGAATTTTCTTCCTAGGGGGACCCTTGTGGAAGTTCCCTCCCTAAATTTGCCCTAAAGCAGGACAACATTATTGCCTGGTATACAGAGATGCAATACCTTGGAGTGGTCCAAAGATGCACCAAGAGAGTTCTAGGCTTGGCACTAAGAAATTTTTCTTTGCCAATGGGGCCAAACACAGGAACAGGTTTCCTACAAGCTCAGTCAATGACCCAAACCTGTCTATGGTTTAGAGCCATTTGGATAATGGTTTTAATAATATGCTTTTACTTTTTATCAACCCTGAATTGGTCAGGTAGTTGGACCCAACTGGTCTCTCCCAACTGAAATATTCTATTCTATTAAATTACATTTGTGTTTTGTGTTGATTTATTTTACAAAATCACTCCTAATATTCTTATTTATATTTTTAATTGTAATTATTTCCCAGTGTGGGTGAACATGATATTTGAGTCTGGAAGTGTGAAACTATGCATTAAAAAGTACAGTGAATTATGATTAATTGCTCTGTTCTAATACACTAGAAACTGTTTATTTCTATGAAAGTACCTTTTTCTGCACATGTAAGGCACAAAATGTTCTGCCATAATTTTATAACCCCAATATAACTGCAGAGTGGGAGAAAAACATGCCATATATGGTAATTTGATGCTAGAGGTTGTTGTAGGTTAATGTACCTTGATTAAAGCAATGAAACATATTCACAGAAAAACGAGGAAGGGTCATCCTCCTGAAACTGTCACAAGATATACAAACCATTTGTTCTGATTTGCAAAATGAGAAGAACCAGTTTATATTTAATAACAACTTATTGTGGTCTGCAGATTGTTCTTTTTATCTGAAATATTATTTTACATAGTAAATGCATTTGTGTGACTCACACATATGTACAGATTAGCACAAATGCAAGAATGAAAATTTGTTCCTCATATTAGAATAAGAACACACAGCCATCTTCTTTCCTATACTCTGGAATGAAGTGGTCCAAGTAGGAAAATTTAATTATTGAAGTCTGCTGTAAAATGTCCATTTCATTTTGGCAAAAGATTAATTTAATTTCAAATATTCTTTATTGTGCCATTTCTCTTGATGTATCCTTCTATAACATTTTTTTATTTTTGTCCTCACCTGTTTTATGTTTACTTTTATGTTACTTTTCCCTTTTTCCTTCTACTTCAATTTGATACTCATTTTTATATTAATCTAGTCACTGAATCTAGATTATTAAGAGTAGTTTGAAACCTAGTAACAAAATGTCCAATCATTTTTTAAGACATCAGCAGGGATATGAAGAAGATCTTAGAAAAAGCTTGCACTCCACTGTCATTTGCCACTGTTGTGTCTGCTGAGATGTCCTGCTCTCCAAACAAATAACCACCATGAAATTTCAGTGCCACTGCCTCAGGTACTGATAAGAGTCAAGAGATGTATACAGCACTGTGTCTTTCCCACTGTATCCACCTTCAGGAGAAAACTATCTGAGAATGCTGCAGCCCCTCTGTTGGGAACCAGAGACAGGAGTGCTGCACTGGCCGGAAGGAGCCAGCATGGAGGAATGTGACAACACTAAGGACTAATTCTGTAGTAGTCAAATGACTACTGGGACTGTTCTCTGGCACTGGTACCTACTGGTATGGCATTACAAGCATCTCAAAAGGAGTGCCCAGTGTAAATCACCCACTGGAATTGTCTTGACCTCACAGTATCTCCAGAGCCATACCAGAAAACCAATTGGATGCACACCAGTTTTTTCAGGACAAAGTGATATTAGCAGCCATGCTAACAATAAAACAGTAAAACTGCTTTCTAAGTAAATTAAATGCCAATGTTTATCTTAAAGCTATCTTAAATTAATTTAAATGAATAAAGACTGTCACTGCAGTCGTGAATCAAAGTAGGAGATGCCAAATCATGGTAGGCTTGATGGGGATTTCAAGCAAAATAAGAAAACAGTTTTCAGAATTAGTTATCTTCTTATTTATATATACTGTAGTGAAATTCACCAAAAGCTCTGAACTGAAAGTTACTGGAGATAGGACCTTTGTCCTGTAGCATATAAATTTTGAGGTTGTTTTGAAGAAATTAATTTCTGATTCTTCTCCCAGCTTTTATTAAAGTAATGATACAAACTAAATGTTGAGTATAGAAAAAAGAAATACATATATCTCTGAAAACAACTCTATCATAAATTGTATGGTCGAATTATGCAAAAACACAGGATGCAGTTCAGCCTGCAACTGAAATTATTCAAAAACAAAGATTTGCATTTGGCAAATAAACTTTTTTTTTCAGTGGACTCACGAGGCAGTTTTGTATATCATTTCCCTGACAATATCTTTTACTAATGGCAATGGTCCTACAGACATGCGTTTTGTATAAAGCATTCAATACAGAAGTAATTAGATCATTATATTTTGGCTAAATGATTGTGCATTATTCACCCATCTCTTAATACTGTACCTGAAAGTTTTCTACTTCTACTCTGAATTCATTGTGCACACTTTTACAAAATATTTATCTCATAGAGCCTTTATATCATCTACATTTATAAAATAATTTTATTTCAATTCATTTACCTCAGTGAAAGTCAGTATTTCTGGAAAAAAAATCAAATAAAAGGGGAAATGGACTAAAAATGTGCATGTATTGGTACATATTTAAATATATTACAAACATAAAATATTATTATAGTGAAATTAAGACTGAAAGACTATATCAACTCCCATGCAAAAAAAAAATTGTAGTTAAAAAAAAAAGCATTTATCTTGAAACAATATATTTCTTCAAATACAGGAAATTCAGTATTAATTTTACCCACAGGGGAAGTAAAGACAGGGCAGCTAAGCAAAGCACTCAGCCTACCTAATTCTACTTCATTGTTGTAGGCTTGTGTTTATTGATAAGACACTTTAATGCTTGTGAACACATGGTTTGTCCCCACTTTTCCTCCCATTTTTGGACAGTGGCTGTTGTCTTGTCATCCCATGCCATCTGCCAGAGAGAAATTCAAATTATAAGGGGATAGAATAATTCCCTCAAGAAACTTTTTCAGTAAAAGAGCATATAAACCGATTGCATAAAATTAGATGGGATTATCCAAGTGGTATGATATATGACATACAACAAGGGATAAGGTCATTGATCCTTTTAAAACCAGTGACATTTGAAACAGATAATTAAATTTTGAGTGGTTTTGACCTTTCTCTAATCTCACTTATATCTTAACCACCATAATAAAGAAAACTGTTGCCTGCAGGTAAGCTGTAAAGGAATGATGAGTTTCATGAATTGTCTGGTAGGGCAATGGCTTTTATTATTGTTGGAAGGCTATCATTAGTCTTTGTAATTATAAACATCAGATGTCATTATCAATACTTAGAGCCATTACAAGCTTTTCTTCCCCAGCTGTGCTTTTTATATAGCATACAAGTTAATTTATCTGTATAGTGCTTTCAGTATTCATAGTGTTCTTCCATTTAGATTGACATAAAAATACTAAAAACACTGATAAAACTATGTGTTCAGATTGATTATATAGTTTAAAATGTTTATATTAGAGATGCTACTTAATGTCCAGAACTGTAAAAAAAAAAACAAACCAAAACAAAAAAGCAAATAATCCACATATTTCTTCTGGATTTGTTCTTCCCCTTGTCTTCTTCTTTCAATTATTCCTTAGTCATGTTTCTTCTTTCTCCATCCCCTCTCCCCTGCAGTTGATGATCTGTACAAATTTAGTGTTACCTATCAAAACAGACATTTGGCTCTAAAAATGCATCTTCACTACTATATAAAGAAGAATGGAGGCATGCATAACTAAGAACATTCCACAATTTGGATTATTTGAAATACTTTATTCTTAGATCACTTGCAAATTATCTCACCTCTTTCTTGGTCTGCTGAACAATAGTATTTCAAAATATCTTCAAAATACATTTGTATAGATGGGACTAGTCTTTAGAGACACTGATCTGAGACAATTGTTTTTACTAGTCTTAGACAAAAAACATTGATTTTTTTTTCCCTTTTGCATGCTTAAACAACCAGAGGTATAACTGTAGCTTGTATGATGATCACTTCTTATATTTTTGTAATTAATATTCTCTGTTACCCAGATGTTAACCATACTAAGACATAGTTATGTCTTGTAGGTGTCAGTGACAGACACCCTACCTAGTAACCACAAAACCATTTGAAATATTTGACAGGGCATTTTTGCAAAGGAAGCAATGAAGAAAATCTCTTGGTCCTTGTCAACAAAACAGGACTGGAATCTCAGCAAAGGCTTTTCTGTCTTCTGATTAATACAGAAGGCTCTATTTTTTGCTTTGTCAAAAAAAAAAAAAAAAAACAAATCAAGGGAATTGATTTGCAACAGTCTTGTGAGAAGAATGAAAGATAATGCAATAGCAGAAAATTAATAGTTGCTGTATAATTCTTTGCCAAAATCAAGTCTGCCAAGGCTTCAAGGAAGTGCTTTTCAGGGGGTTTCTGCATCCTCCCTTGGAAAGACAGTAATGATTCTGTGAAATGGAGAGCAGTAGCAAGTAGTGTCACTCAGGAGTGACTGATATTGTTCCCCCCAGCTTTATTAATGACATAGTGGGGTCCAGCGAACTCTCAGCAAGTCTGCAGATGATACCAAACTGAATGGTGAAGTTAATATGCTAGATGGAAGGGATGCCATCCAGAAGGACCTTGTCCTACCTAGATTTCTAAATTTTAATAAAGCTTTTGACATTTTTTTCTCACAGCATTCTCCTGGAGAAACTGACTGCTCATGGCTTGGACGAGTGTATTCTTCACTGGGTGAAAAACTGGGTAGATGGCTGAAATTAAAATGTGGTGGTTATAGAGTTACTTCCAGGAAGTCTATTCCAGGGGCCACCTTCAGGGCTCACTTGTGGGTTCTAGCCATGTTTTATAACTTTATCAAGGACCCGGAACTGGGGGCCAAGTGCACCCTCAGTCAGGTTGCAGGTGACACCAAGTTGAGTCGGAATGTTGATCTCCTGGAGAGTGGGAAGACTCTGCAGAGGGATCTGAACAGGATGGATCTATAGGAAAAGGCCAATGGGAAGAAGTTCAACAAGGCCGAGGGCCAGGTTCTATGCCTGGGTCACAAAAGCCCTATGCAGTGCTACAGACTGGGGGCAGAGTTGCTGGAAAGCTGCTCAGTGGAAAAGGAGCTGGGAGTGTTGTTTAGCAGCTGTTTGGACATGAGTGTGCCCAGGTGCCCAAGAAAGTCAATGGCATCCTGTCCTGGATCAGCAATGGTGTGGCCAGCAGGACCAGAGCAGTGACTGTCCCTCTGTAATCAGCACTGGTGAGGCCGCACCTCAAGTCTTGTGCCCAGTTCTGGGTCCCTCACTTCAAGAAAAACATTGAGGTGCTGGAGTGTGTCCAGAGAAGGGCAACAAAGGTGGTGAAGGGTGTAGAGAGTAAATCCTATGAGGATTGGCTGGGGGAGCTCTGATTGTTCAGCCTGGAGAATAGGAGGCTGAGAGGAGACTTTTTATCACTACTTGAAGTTGTCAAGTAGCAACTGATAGGACAAAAGGAAATGGCCTAAAGCTTTGCCAGGGGAAGTTTAACTTGTATATTAGAAAAATTTTCTTCACAGGAAGTCTATAAAGCATTGGAACAGGATGCTCAGGTCGAGTCACTATGCCTTAAAAAAATGTGTAGATGTGATATTTAGGGACATGGTTTAATGGTGAACCTGGAGTGCTGGGTTAATGGTTGGACTTAATTTTCTTAAAGTTTTTTCAAACTTGATTGAATGATTCCATGACAGGCTTGAGGAGCAAGTCCAGTCTGTATGAGGCTCATAAATGTCAAGGTCAAATGCCAAATACTATCAGAGGGTTTAAAATGCATGATCTTTAAAGGTTCCTTCCAACCCAAAACATTCTATGATTCAGTAATAACTGCTCTTGTTTTTTTTCCCTGTTCCATGCTTCCTTCTCTGTCTTTTTAATTATTTCTTATTTCTGTCAACCTCTATGGTTTTTATTTCACGTTCTTCTCATGTCCTAATTTACCATGTTTCTACCCTTGTGTCAAGCATTTATTTACTTATGCTTTCCTCCTGAACATTCTCCTGTTACTAAGCACTCTACTGCAATGGATGTAAATAGACTGAACAGTGAAGACTACTGTTCCAAAACAGATCCTTCACTTTCATGTGAATGTGAGTTTTTGCTTTGTCAGAAATGGAGACAAATGAAATTACTTTCAAACAGCTCTTTTTCAAAGATGTCTCAGTAAGCTTGTTCAGTTTTGTAGTTCATTCATCTCTCGGTCTGTGATTGCACACTGCTAGAATTTCTCTACATTTTTATTGTGTGCTTTTTGTATCACATAGAATAACCTCAGCCCCAACATATTCAATATCTATCCTTTCTCTAACTTAATTAATTTGAAATCTTCCTGATATATCTCTCACTTTAATATTCCTGTTAAAAAATATGACAGTATGATTTTACACCTTACATAGGGCTTTTAAAATGTCTCTCTCCAACACATAGAAAAGGGAAAAAAAAAGAAAAGGAAAACAACCCAGGACAAAGCCCTAAACCAAACCTTTTATTCCATGCTCTCTAGCTGTCATTCTGAGTGCTTTTAAAATAAACATCTATCCAAAGCTTAATGATGCTGATGAACTTGACGATGACAAAGTTCTAGTCCATACCTAAAGGGTTCTAAAACCGGGGAAAGAAAAAAAACAAAACAGAAAACCAACAAAACCAAAAAAACCCAACTTCTTTCAACAAATGACTATGCATACTCAAATGTTCATATTGTTTTCGGATTATACAATTTGTAGTGTATTGCTCAAGAAAATTCAAATAAATAGTTTCAGTTGAAATTGTCCCATATGCTTCCATATCTTGAAGTATTTTAAAAAAGAAGCCATCCGTGCCTTTTATGTTGCTGAACTCTAATTATTTTTCAAAGTCAGAAAATGCTGAAAGAATAAGGTACTACCTTTCACAGGAAAATGAGGGAAATAACAAACAAATAAAGGGAAAATATCAGTATTTTAGCTGCTGTAGGCAAGTGAAATTTTATGAAGTTCAAAGGGTCATCTTTTATTGTAGAGATTCTAAACTTTAACAGGTAGGGGAAAGATTGCTGTAGTTTGTAACAATTGATGACAAAACAATTGTCTTGGAATGTGGGAGAGAAAACTCCATTCCTGGAAACATTCAAGACCAGTTTGGACAGGTATCTGAGCAATCTGATCTAGCTGAACATGTCCCTTCTTATTGAAAGGAGGCTGTATTGGATGATCCTCAAAGGTCCCTTCCTGATGAAACTGTTCTATGATTCCTTGATTAATACAAACTGAAATTTGAATGCTATGTACATTTCTTTTCAGAAAGTAAAATTGTATTTAGCCTCACAGTGAATATTGTGTGAATTTTTTTGTTGTTCTCTTAAAATTATTTCTCCTCAGCTCGAATTTGCATTTTTTCCAGTACTTAAAGCCTGTCATATCCTAAAAGATAGGTACATAAGTTTTGATATATGAAATGCTGAAGTCAATGAAAAAAATCTCAGTTCACTTCATTAAACTGATTAAACGCTAAGATAAGTTTTTTTCATTATACATGTATTGAGCAGTTTGCCAGGTTTCTAGTTCTTAAGATTTCTCTTCTGAATTCCTTTCCATTACCAACGTTTTGTTAATTGGACATCTATGAGTAAGTTATCTTGGTGAGCGGCTCCACCTTGAGATGAGGTGGGAGGGAAACACAGGTTAATTACTGGCAGCTTCTCTTTTTGTCTCTACATCTAAATCAATCAGGCTATTTTTGTGTTACTTATCTGTCTACTTAACTTTTAAACTGCTGCCTCAATTGGTATTCCTACAACTCTGCTTTCTCTAGAATCAGCAAAACCAAGCAAAGTACCTCTTAATGTGCTTTCAATAAGAATGAGAATAGTGTACACATGCACATTTAAGCACTTACAATTTGAAAGGGTCAAGACTAACTGATTGGTGATGTTTTCCTGAATTTTATCTTTCTTGGTGCCAGAGTTTATTTAGAATTATAATTTGGGTTTATGGTTTAATATTGTTTATTTATATTCTGCCTATTATTCTCATTTTTCAACCTTCTTTTTCATTTTTTTTTCTCAGGCTCCCTGTTATGTTTCACATGCAAATTCCATCAACATAGTTTATCTGATCTTTTAGGCTGTTAATGAGAAACAGCTTAAATGACAAAATCATGGCTGACCCAGTGCAGATAGCAGAAAAATAAATATACAGTGAAATATGCAGATATCACATAACAGCAACACACGTTTCCAACTCTCTTGTTTAACATGTAGAGCACATACTGTCATTATATATCATGTGTTAGCTACATCCTTTTTTTTTCCATACATTATTACTTTGGCCTCTGAAGACTAAATTATACAAGAGCTTAGACTTTTTTCATATATATTAAAAATAAGTGAAACTAGTTTGATAAAATAGTAGTAAAGTAGTTAATGAATCATTTTTACATCAGGGTGACATATTTTTTATAAAATAATTTTAAATTATTATATGGAGTGTATTTTTAAAATATATTGAACACTGCAAAGGACACAAGGGAAGTTCTATATTCCCCAGAAGGGCTTTTAATTAAAATGTAGAATTTGTTTAATTGTATTGTTTCTTGAAGTACTCTAAAGAAGCATTAGGACTAAGAAAAAGATTATATATACATAATTAATCTCCAGTTCAGAGATGTGGGAACCTACTATGCTAGATGCCATGTTGCAAGTTGGTATTAGCACTAATTCTACAGAATTCACATGTTTCAACATCATCTTCAAATTGTGTTGCAAGTCTATTTTACCAACAGAACTGTGCTATACAGTTACTGTTACTAGAGGTAGTTATTGTTCTATTCAGTGGCACAGAAGAGACAATTTTCTGTCTATTGGCTACAGCTTTAATGAGCAAGGTCTTTTATAAGCTAAGTTATCCCAAATTTTAGTTCATGATCCCTATATTTCTTCTTCTGAAAAGTCTATTTGATATCATTATGATTGATTACCAGTCACAGTTTTGGATGACTTCCCAGGCATGTTTCACACATAACGTTTAGACCAGATTGCTCAGAGCTGTGCTCAGTTTGATTTTGAAATTTATTCTAGGGATAGACATGTCATAGAGTTCCTGCACAAACTGTTTCTGTATCTGACATTCTCAAAATAACCAAGCAATCTTTTTATGTGTGTTAAATTGAATTTTGTGTATTTCAGAATATAACCATTTCCTCTTGTCCTCACTGGACCACTGAGAAGAATTTGTCACTGCCTTGCTTGTATCTGACTTCCCTTTGATAAGATCTCTCTGAGCCGTCTGTTCTCCAAAATGAACAGTCAGAGATATCTCAGCCTCTCCTCACATGACAGATGCTCCACTACCCTTCATTCCTCTTTGGGGCAGACCAATTGACCAATGAACAAAAAGAGCAAAAAGAAGAATGCCTGTTGTGCCCATCATCTAAGCCTCCACTTACCACAAGCCTAGAGTTCACTGTGGGCTACCTATTCTGTGAACCTTTCTTATATTTGGAAATCCTTGGTCTGATGCAAAAAGCTGAGCATTCTCCTTAAATAGTCTTCTTTGTAGCCTGTGCTTTCACTGTATTCATCAGTAACACTCCCTCCTGCTCTTGCCTGTGGGTGAGGACAGAGATACGTTCACAATTTGGGGTGGATCTAGCTGACATCTCTTTTCAGCTTTAATTTGAAGTGTTATCCTACAGTTTTCAAAGCAAACAACTGGTCCTGAGGCCACTGACTTTGCCTGAAGGAAGGCATATGCACACACTCTTCTCACATATATTTTATGTCTCGGGAGAAGAAATATTTTAACACTGACAGCATCATTTGGTATTCCTTACATGCCTGACAACCTTTCCCCTCAAGCTGAACTAATCCTCCTGTTGTCTTTCCTTGGGACAGGTTCTTCTGGGACCTGCCAGGTGCCCGTGTAAAGTGCTTTCTAATCTGGGAAAAGACTGGATCTGTTTATAAGTCTAATCACCACACATTTCAGGTTAATTCAGTCACTTAAAACAGAAAATCTTCCTCCATTTCTCTCCCAAACTTGAAGCATTAGGTTTTTGTTGGATTACATGAATTTGCAAGGCACATCCATGCTAAATTTTATGCCCTTCAAAAAACAAAGTCATGCTAATTACCAAAGCCTGTCAGTTGCAATTTCTGAAATATCTTGAACTTTTAATCTTAAATGAATTTGCATTATTCAGAATAGCTGTACAAACTTTTTGATGCAAGCTGTGTGAAAACATAAAAATTGATTCTTTTTCCCCCTGGTAGAACACAGTATTCTAACATGACCCTGGTGTTCACAATATAATTTCCAGCAGACTGACTTTTCAAGTGGGAGACTCAATTCACCCAGGGATAGTAGAACTGTCTGAGTAAAACTATTTCTCTTCACTGATTAAAGAGGGTGACTGTATTTTAACAGAAATGCCTTAGTTGACTACAGCACAATCAAACTTGAGGGAAAAAAATGTCCAAGTCTAACGTCTTTTTTTTATTTTTCTATAAATTGCATCAGTACACTAAGTAAAAATCATTTTAGCCCTTTTAGAAGTTGACTTGCAGTAACTGAGGAAAATTGATGGAGAATATAAACTTAAGTTACGTGGCAGTGTTTGCAAAGATACAGGTAACATTTGAGCGGCATGCTTTCAGTAAAGGTTTGTTTAAATAAATGAACATGTGCTCAAGTAGCGAAGTCTTAGATAAGTGCTCCAAAATTATATTGTTGAAGATGTCTAGAATTTGAGTAATTACAAAGGAAGATACTATTCAAAATGAAATTTTAGTTTTGGTCATGCAAGTGGGAAATGTTCTTGTGTGATAATAGACATGTCCATGCTTTCATAAACATCAATATTTTTGTTTTTATTTTTAGAAAGTGTATCTTTATGCAACAGCGTTTTGTGAAATCTTTGGCCTATTTGTGCATTCACAAATTCTTTTTCAGAGCACTTTAGTAACAGGAAGCTGTTGTGATCCTTCTTCTAACAACTCAGACTTTCAAAGTTTTTATTTTATTTTTAAATTTTATTAAAAACTGCAGTTAGGATAAAGAATATTCCGTACACAAGTTATTTGTGTAAAAAAATCCAGAGAACCATTAAACAGAAATTTTTCCAATCACTTCTAAAATCTTTAGTAAAATTTTTGTACTCTTCATAGTTAGACATTACCCAAAGGAAAATCAAAAAAATGAATTGTTTACTTACTATGCTTATATGTTGTTTTGAATATAGATACCACAAGAAGTGTCAAATTCCATTTCCAGCATAGGGAAAAATCCAAAGCTTCAAACTGTTCTGCAATGTTAGTTTACTCATACTGCTCACTTTTGTTTTTAGATTTGCTCACTTTTGTCTGAACTTCTGGAAATTAACAGCTAAATATTTAACTTTGAAGTGAATCGTTAGCAGTCATTTGCAGACTGAAGTACATGACATACTGGTAAACACATACAGAAAAAACATTTAATATGTGCTGGTAAGAAGAGTCTTTTTTGATTGTCAACTACATATAGTATAAGCTTTGAACAAATTAATTTTTTGGTACTAAATAATTCATTTAACAGTACATTAGTTATGAGTTAGACTCCTCAAAAAGGGACTATTGTTTTAATCAATACATCGTGAGATACCAATATTCATAGTGAGAGAAAGATTTTAAAAAATCCATACCAATGCACAAATATAATATTATAGTAGTAAGGTACTTATATACAACATATTTAATTTCTTAACCTCTATACAATTTCTATATTCTATTCAAGCATGCATGCAATGATGGAAAGAGAGGAAGGGGCAAGGACAAGAGAAGAAAGGGAAAGACAGTGAAATAAATGTAAAATATCATTGCCAAAAAACCCTGAAAAAAACAGCTGCTTGATATTCTTAATTTTCTTCACAGATTTCAAGTACTGTTTATCAATCAAAGGCAAAGCATTTTGAGAACCTCAAAATACAAAAAGGTTGTTCTGACAAGAAGTGAAGGAAAAGGCAAGAAAACATTTATTTTACTGCTACCCAATAATTATCTGTCTCTTTTTGATTGCTGATGTTAGCTGGATAAAAATTTAAGTTAAAATGTTAGTTGTTTAAATGGGAATAAATATGTTATTTTGTTTAACAGACACATTCTGTAGATAAAAATAAGTTTGACAAAGCTGTCAAATGTAATATAATTTTCCCAATAGATGTATGTTATGTTAACATTAGCCTGAAGAAGATTTTGTGCAGGAGCATCCAAAAGCAAATACCATAATGACTACTTCTGCTCTATAAACTATTTGTTCATTTTTATATTTTTATTTTATAATTAAGATAAATTTAATAAATGTTTTACTATTTTATTTTCAATTCACTTTGCACAATAAGAGGGATATTTTTAATTAGTTTATTTATTTTTACATCATAGTGTGTTATTACATAGAGACTACATGTATGATCAGATAGAATTATTAATCTCAGGCAACACTACCCAAAAATCAGATTTTCAAAAAGAGAACAAAAGAGGGAGGAAAAGCAAGAACAACCTAAACTGGACTTCTGTTTTCTAAGTGGTGACCTTTACAAAACTGCAAACCCCATGGAAATAAAGAATGTGTCAAAATATTGAATTTGACTGTTAACTTAAGATCTTCCTTCTATTTTTCTTCAAAAACCAGAAAAGCATGAAGACTAAACAATAAATTAGTTCTGCCCTGAAGAAAATAACATCTAATAAAAAGTTTAAGGTCTGTTTAGTTTCCTCCCTAATCCATTAACCATAACTGAGTTATGTAACAGAGGCAACCCAGTGTCTGAAGGCTAACAACCCCCATTTGCTTCAAGGCAGATGCTGCAAACCAGGACTGACCTCTCCTCTTGACTCTAACCAGATCCCAGTAGCTGGCAGTTACTCACACATGCAGAATAGAGTGTGAGATTATGTACAAATAGGGTTAGATAGGACAGGACAGACTGTGCTGATCAGGCACAAGGCTCAGCCAGAGAATCGTGCTGACTGTCCCCATTTTACATGTGAATACATCTTTCTGTGTGTTCCCTCTTTGCTCCCTACCAGTTTCCTTCTGCTGCACATTCCTTTACTAGTTTGCACAGACTTAGTAATTTCACTGTAGTACCCCAACTCCTTGTGTCTTTAGTTCCCATTTTTTAGCTACAAAATGCAGATGATCCCCTCCAGACTTGTGCCTGGAGTTCTTAACAGCCTGTCAAGTACTATGACTGACAAGGTTTTATTTCTTGCCATTGTCTCCATTATTGTTTTGTGTTGCTGTTGTTGTGGGTTTTTTTTTGTTTGTTTGTTTGTTTTTTTTTTTTATTTTTTTTTTTTTTTTTTTTTTTCATGTGTGGCCTTCTTTTCTTTATGATCACATTTAACAAGGGCTTTAATCAGATAATCTTCAGGGAGCAGACATGCTCCCCTTCTGCGTATTCTTACAAAGACCTGAAAGGATAAAAACCTTGCACAACAGTCTGACCTCATAGATGACTTTACACTGAGCAGTAGACTGGCCTAGTGGTCTTCTAAAATTCCTTCTGACTTATGAGAGTTATAGAATTACCCTACAGTTCTATAAGGGCATTTAGGAGATGTTGCTAATTTATGGATTGTGTTCAGGCTGGTAACACCTATTTAGTGACATCAGAGGGAAGGAGACCTTCTTTGTTAAACTCTGTAACATTACGTGCTATGTAACTGATATTCTCCAAGACCCCAGGTAGGAGCATATTTTGATAAGTATTGAGATATTTTTTTCTCTGTCTCAAGAGTAATGCTTCCATTGTTACCTGTCTACACTAGATATAATGTTTCAATAAATCAAAATCAAAAAAGAAGAAACACTGACATACTGAAATTGACATTTGTAAAAATCATTCCTGTCACTCAGGACAGATTCAGTCCCCTGGAGTCATTTCTTTAACTCCACAGTAGCCATGTTATTGCTTCACATATATATGTTTCAGCCATTTTAATGCATTAATCAACAATATTTGGAATATAATCTTTTAATACAGCTGTGAGTTTTTCCTGAGGGAAGGCAAATTGCTGTCAGGATGAATACCTTGTACTTGGTTTACACAGCAAGGTTTTGCTAGCAGGAGGTGTTTGTAATGTAGAGGTGACTCCTGTGAGAAACTGCCAGAAGCTGTTCCCATGTCAGCCAGTTCCAGCCAGATACAAGGCAGAAACACTGCTAGACAAAGCTGAGCCAACTAGCAACATCAGTAATGCCTCTGAGGTAACACATTTTTGAAAAAGTAAAAGATGCTTCACAGCACCTGTGAAAGAGATTTCAGAAAATGTTAGAGGAACAGCTCTGCATATATCAAGGTCAGGGTAGAAGAACAGAAAAAGGCTCTGTAGGAGCCAGACCAGAGCAGGAGAAGAACAGGAAGAAGAAGAATCAGCAGAAATTAAGAATTATGAAATGAACACAACTCCTATTTCCCATTCCTATGCTCTGCCTGGAGTGGGAGGAAAGAGATTTGGGAATGAAGTCTAAGAAGGAAGGGGTGAGGGAAAAGTGGTTTTAGTTTTTTTCTTATTTCTCACTGCCCATTTAATTCTACTACAATTAAATGGCAATCAATGGAATGGAATTTCCCTAGTTGAGTCTATTTTGCAGTGATGGTAAAGGGTAAGCTATCTCCCTGTCCTTAACTCAGCCTGTGGGCTTTTGTCCTATTTTCCCCCATCTGTCCTGATGGTGGAGGGAAAATGATAGAATTGCTTAGTAGGCACCTGGCAGCCAGCAGAGGCCAACACCCTACATTCCCTTAAATTGATGTCTAAAGATAAATTTCCATGGAGATGAGTGAGACTTACCTATGCAATTCCAGAAGCTTCTGTAGCATGTGAAAAAGAGAGTTACTGCCCATTGGTGTGAGTCTCATTCAGATTTGAAAAACTTTGTTCTCTCCCGAATGAAAAATTTTCTCTTAGATTTACAGACCTAGGTTCACATCTACATGAACATATATTGTATATCTC
>NW_005054407.1:610695-651553 GCF_000277835.1 Geospiza fortis | reverse complement strand
TAGGAATACAATAGAAGTAAATGTCAAGGAATATTTGTGGATTTGTCGGTCTGATTTTAATTTGTCTGATATTTCCAACAAAGCCAATTAAATTTCAGAGTTACTGCTCCACTTTTGATTATTTATGATTTTCATCATATTTCTTATCTGAAAGTACTGCTGATGGCCATTTTGCATCTTTTTTTCTCCTTTTACCTTTTTTTTTTTTTTACTAAAACCCATGCATACACCCTTCAAATTAATTTAGTATCAACAGTTTTAGGCTTCTGAAAAAATAAGTTGTCTTTAATATCAAAGCTAGAGCTTTTCCATAATATGGAATCAATATAGTAACTTTGATCCTAATACATCAACACGGTTCTAGAATAACACTTTTTAAGCATTAGTGTTATTAGGGCCTGGTGTGGGGAATGTTCAAAAGTTAATTATTGTATTTACAGCTTAGCTTTGTTGGTGACAAATTTATCAAAACCCCCCAAAACGTCTGGGGGAATCATGACATAGAGTCATCAGCATTTGCTCAACACTTGCACAACCCAAGCACAATGCAGAAAATTCAAAATAATGCATGTAATAGCCATTTTTGCTGAACGACAGTGCCAACTCAACAGAAGAATCTCATTTAAATGTTGTAACTTGTGTTAAGAACTAGGCATGAAGTATAGTCAAATACGAATCAATATTGTCATGTATAGTTCCTTTATATCCATTACATTTTTTCTTTACACTGACCACAAATGGACAAATCAGAAGTGACTTTTGTTTTAGGTATCGGAGATCAACAGAAGAAAAAAAGACCAGTGTTTCATGTGACTTAATGCCATGAATGATGAATGATCATTTGTCTCCACAGACAGCTAAAACCTTAGAGACTTAATGTGAAGTATGGAGAAATTAGGATTGAAAAAAAACACACCAGGATTTCTCCAAGTGTTTCCCATTACCAACAGCTCAGTGTTTTGTGACTTATCCTTGATCCCTCTGTCCTGCCAACGCCATTCAATACTGATCCTTAGTTTACTTGACCTGACAGTAACACAGTCCCATGAGGGTAGTCTTCACTTCTTAAAATCCTCCTCTAAAGTGCAATCTCTAACAAGCAGAAGAAGAATAGGATTCTCAGATACTCTAGCAGAATAAAAAATAGCTGTCCTTTGGAAGACAGTGATAAGCAGATGGAAAATGCAGCTTGAGAATTTTGTTTGCTTGGAACATTTCACTGCATGTTCTGAACAGGTGTTAAAGGGGATGAGTTAATTAGCAGAAATAACCAGTATGCATTTTATTTAGTAATGTTGGTCACTGAATTTCGGATATAATATGCTCCCAATATGAAAACTGGGACATGAAAATTGTACCTTCTCTGGCAACAATGAGAATTTCAGAAATGTTCATCATGGGACTACTTTACTCTAACTGAAATCATGTGGATCCTAAATTTTAGTTCAAAGACAGCAAGTGAACTCGTATGTAAACTTTTCAAATGAACTCTTTGTCCATTGTTGAATTTATATCAATGAACTAATATAAAGGTGGCAGACAAGGTTTATATTTCTAGGAACATATTTATCTATAATGGACAATTTGAGTCATTTTTATAGCTAGATACGAGTTAAGAAATCTAAAAACATTTTTACAAATGTGGAAATTTCACATACTACTCTGGACATTCTGGTAGCATCGAATATGTCCCTATACAAAACACCTGCATGTAGGGCATATTCTCATTTTCATAGTTTGAGATCTAAATAATTTTGGTGGGGTTTTTTTGAATGGACTTCTGCTTACTCTCTTTTTAGAAAAGTAGCATATGGATTGAACTCAAATGGTCCTCCAAACAGCCCAGTATTGCACTTTATCTCTTTGTATTGAAAAATTATTCACTCCATTCTTAAATGGTCTCTATTTGTGGTGTATTACTTCCTTAGGTATTGTTATATCTGGTTAGCATTTGAATTCCCTCTATTTTCTTCACATCAGCCAAACAATGTTGGAATGTGTCTTCTTCTCTTATGTCCCTTTAATGCAATAAACTTTACTTGATTCCTGTATGGATATGATTCCAAACTTCAAGAGAAGAAAATTAACAAATAAATACATGCAATGTAACATTTATAGAGCGTGGAGAAGATAGAAGATGGAGAACAAATAATGCACTCTGTGAAGTCTATCTCAATTCCTGCTACTGCTGAGTGCTCATCATGCATCCTCCATGATGCTGGAGGAAGAAACTGGAATGAAAATAAAAGTCTGAAGAATAATCAATATAGGAGACATGACATGGATCAAGACATTCTGCACTAAAAAGAGTTCTGTGATAGTAGTCTGAGATCAGCTTTGTTGATAGGAAGACACTACTTTACAATTCATCATTCCATTAATATTTACCCCCAAATTCAATTGTCCCTCTTAGGTCACCCTGGGAACTTTTAATGACAGAGAGATTTGAAATGGCCAGTGAATTTCTTGTATAAATTGTCTATGACTTCTCAATAGGTCGACACTTTCGTCTGATCCTTATACTGCTGTCCAGGCAGCATGAGTTGAAAAAAATGGCTTTGAAGAAAAAGGGATAATATTTGCTCACTTGGGCTATAGTTACATTATTTCTGTGACATAAACCAAGACCACTGTTAAGATACTCAGGCCTACACATCCCTCTGTAGTTTTTCTTTGTTTCTAATTGCTCCTATTCCACTGGGAGAAAAAAAAATATATATGTATTCCACTGAGTTCTGTTAACTGATTAATTTTGCAGTCCTACAGATGTTAGTACTGATATTGAGAACTAAGAGATGGAAATAGAAACGAAGAATAGAAAATCCCTTTTGTGGCAACATAGACACATGAAAGTGACTCGATTAATGTGGTAAGCTGGGTAGTAACCTCTGATTGCAAATATACTTTCTCACCTTGTATTTAATATGTCTGAGACTTAAGAATACCGAAGTAAGGTCAAAGCAATTACAGGTAAAAGATGTGCCTCCTTCACAAATCTGTGATCCAGAATGTATTCCCAAACTCATAAGCCGAGAGCAAGCACTTAGTTGAAAAAGACACATCACAGCAGCACCAAGCTCTCTCCTTTTTATTTTTTTTTTTTTTGAAAATTCAAACCTTTCAAAACGTAAGTCTTTAATAGAGTGCAGTTAACCAAGGCATTTTTCACATCAGATTTTTCAGGAGAGTACAGAAAACGCAGACAGTAAGTCTGCTGAGGACAGCATAAACCAGCTCAGCAATAGCAGCGACGTACCACAAAGTCTGGATAGAACAGCAAGAGGTGAGTTTGCTGCCTTCAGGAGTTAGGTGGAGAACCATCTGCGTCATCAAATGAAGGACTTACAGAAGAACTTCAGCAGCCTGTACAACATGAGAGATCACCAGAAAGAAATCAGTAGGACCTTCTCTGAGACCATGCAGTAAAAAGAATGGTCTAAACTCCAAGCTCTGATGAATGAAGTGTGATAGAATCTGTACTTTTGGGGATGGGAAATGGACTTGCTTATAATGGTAAAGGCTAGAAGCTCATGACTTAATATCAGAAGTTGCTCCACTTGTAGATTGCAAATGTAGAAAAGTTTTAGTGTCCTGGAAGCTGGGCAGGGAGCTTTGCTCAATGAAATGTTGAGCCTCTACAGGAGCATTGAGAAATAGCCTCAGGTTTGTAGGCCTTATTTTATTCGGAAATTGACCCAGCTTGATATCACCTGGAGAGAAAACATAGCAGGGCACAAGCAATCAAGGAGGTTTTTTGAGTGCATTTATGATAGCTTCCTGATGCAGATAGCCAGGGAAGTCTGGGCTGCTGGACATCAGACTTACAAACAAGGAAGAAATGGTTGGGAATAGGAAGGTTGGAGGCAGGTTTGATTGAAATTACCATGAGGTGGTTGTGTTGAGGGTTCAGCTGGGAGGGAACAAGGCAAAAAGAAGGATCATAACCATGCACTTAAGGTGTAAAACCCAGATGTCAATACTGGGGTTAGTACCATGTGATATTTCCTTTAGGGACTGGATGCTGGGATTTAGTGCATGCTCAGCACTCCAGATGATATAAGAACAGGAAGAATGCTTGATAGACCAGATGGTTATGCTCAGCTTCTGTGGGATTCAACAAGTTGACAGAAATTGGCCATTATCAACCTCATTAAGTACATAAAAGAAAATTGCAAATTCCTACACCAGGGAAGGAATAATACCCATGCACCAACATATGCTCAGGGCTGCCTGGCTAGAAGCAGCTATAAAGAGAAAGACCTAAGGGTCTTGGTGGACAGCAAGCTAACCAAAGGTCACCTTTGCTCAAGGTTACCCTTTGTGTCCTTGCAGAAAGAAAGGTCAAAAACCTCCTTGATTATACTAGGAAAAGTATTACCAGAAAGTAAAGAAAGTTGTTTTCTCCCCTCTACTCAGAACTGGCGAAAGACATCTGGACTTCTGTGTCATTTTCTAAGCTCTCCAGCACAGGAGAGGCATGGAGCTGCTGCAGTTAGTTCAGCAAAGGGTCACAAAGACAATGAAGAAATTTGAGCATCTTTTATATAAGGACAGACAGCAGGGATTGTTCAGTCTGAAGAAAAAAAAGGCCTTATTAGTCAGCATAAGTACTGGGAAGGAGAGTGTAAGAAGATGTGACTAGAATCTTCAAAATATCTAGTGACAGGACCTCATAAGAAAAATACTTTTTTACTTCAAAGAGCGTCTCGAAATTAACTGCTCCTGGAAGAACTGACCCAGAAAGGTTTGGAATCATAATGCTTGGAGTTCTTCAAACCCTGCCCGGGCATGGCCCTGGACAACCTGCTCTAGGTGACCTTGAGTGAGCAGAGTGATTGCACTAGATGATCTCCAAAAGTTTGTTCCAGCATTATCCATTCTGTGATTTGTGATTATTCCACAAGTATAGGTAACTTACTTAAAAAGAAAAGAAAAGAAAAGAAAAGAAAAGAAAAGAAAAGAAAAGAAAAGAAAAGAAAAGAAAAGAAAAGAAAAGAAAAAAGGAGGCAAAAAGAAAAAAAGGATGACAAAACATTGTGCTATAAATCTCAGAAACTCAAACTATGTTGTGAAAAAAAATCACTAAAATAGTTTTGAATTTATTGAAGAAATGTGCAAGTTTTAGTTACCTAAGCATCAGTGATCTTAGGCAATGTGGGCTATTGTTTTTCAGTGCAATTGTGCAATCTATTAAATTCTTCATCTGTCAACAAAATGCAGATATCTATGAAATCCTAGCATATCTCAAAATCTATGTTTAGACACCTTAAATTCTTTTGAAAATACAAGTGCTTGGAAAGAATTTTTTATTATTCATTAATAGAAAACAGGTGTTGGTACCCATTTAGCTGTGTTTGTCTTTTTTCTCCAAATCTATCTTAGAAATACGTGTTTACTAAATATGATCACTATGCATGCTGGGAACAAAGGAACTCCCACCTTCATATTTTATTTTCATCTCAGCAAATTCTTAAAACATCTTGAAGGATTATAACAGGTTATACAAGAACAGTAAAATTCTTCTACATAATTTATAAAGCCTGTAGCAAAGTCAATCTTTTGCTTACTGAAACATTCAGATACAAAATTCCTCCACAAATTATTAGAATTTATTGCAATTGTGGAATTTTATATTTTATATGTGTGATAAAGTGAAACATAGGTTTTATAAGACACACAAAAATTACTGTTAAAGTGGTGACAAAAGTAGAATGATGAGCTGAAAATTATTTTGACAAAGAAACCATATTGACCAAAGAAATATGAGGGAAAGAATAACTCAATGTCAGAAACCTTTTCTGTCTAAAATCACGTATAGCAGTGATTTAGAGAAAGCAGTGCTATTTAAAGTGGATTTAAGTATTGCTTCAGAAAGATTGGAGCTCTGAGCCTTGACCAAGGTTTAATGGGCTAGAAGGAACATTGATCCAGAAGAGATTATTACTACCTTTGCATTTTCCTTTTATATATATAAAAAATACTAAAAATCCACTCTAAAACTTCAATTATAAACTGTCTTAAAATTCTGATTTATGTTTGGATTTGAAGGGTCATCTTCAGTATAGTGGGTTCTTGATTTAGGAAGCTACTGTAATAGGATCACCCATTGTGACTTTCCTTCTGACAAACTTAATAGCTTTTCGAGTGCAGGAGGAAGGAAAAAGCTTCAATATTCCTCTTGAGAGGCAGGAATATTAGTGTCTCAAGTTGTTCTTTGAAGAATGATGGGTAAACTTTAATGTCTTTGACATCTTTGTCACAATGTTTTATAAACCCCATTGAGCAGGTTCAAGTGAAATGGATGAAGTATCAGTAACTACCTGGTACCAAAGCTAGGGCTCATTACCCTTTAGACATTTATAATCTTAATGTAATCAACAGGTGGCTATGTCCTATTAATTGAATTAATTTTGACAGAAGATAGTAAATTTATTACATTATCTTTTAAAAGGAAGTTGTTCATTTTCAGAAAATTGCAAATAGAAGAAGAATCTGCCTCTTCTACAATTTTATCTGATCATATCTAAGATCAAGTCATTTCATGGAAAGTAAGTTCGAGCTGAATTTTCTCAGTGCAGCTCAGGAGGATGACACAGACATTTTTTGTAAAGGAGCTTGTCATGCTTGCCCTCCAAAATTCACATCAAGAACTTTTCATCAAAATAGATCCCAAAGGCATCAACAATATTTTCACAACTTTGAAATAACGTTTTTATAATTGTGGAAAAACTCCATAGCTGTGAAACTTGACCACAATGTTTATATAAAATAGTTCCTATTCCTTCAGTGAAATGGTCTGTAATTTAAATAAGTGCAGAAATAGAGGTTTAGTGCTTTAACTAGCATTTGTCAAAAATTCAGATTTTGCAAGGTCTTTCAAATATTATTAACAATGAAAACAGAAGAAGTATTACAATCTTAATCTTATTTTTCTTATTTTCTTGTTGATCTCTTTTTCAGTAAATACTTCATGGAACTACATCTGAAATAGGAAAAATAAGAAAATATCCTTGAAATAACAGTAAAATAATATAGTTGCCTATTTCTTTTTAAAGGAAGTAGGGTTGATGTGCCACTACTTTGATCCTACGTATTTGCTTGTACTGATATACAAGCAGAACAATATCACACCCCTTCATAAATAAAGGTTTGAACAAAAACCTAAGCTATTTTTTACAGAGATTAGATTTAAGTAGGAGAATTTTAATGGAAATACAGGACTACAACCTATATCAGAATGAATATGCTTTAAAATGCTTTTTTATGTGTGTTTCTTTCAAGCTTTCCTCCTAATATTATAGGAAAATTAACCATTTATTTATGATCTACCTTTTTTAATGTTTATTTTCATGCATGAGGTATGATACTTGGTGATGTCTTTGTGAGTGCTTTTACATTGCAGAATTGTTTTGAAAATTATTATGCTTGTTCTGAGTAAAAAAGCTTCAGGTTTTTGAGACCATATAGCCATATTAGAGTGTTATTGCATGGTTCAGCTAATAGACACTACCTCTTTAACTCAGCTGCTTGTAATATTCATGCTGTGAAGGAGCTCAGCTGAAGGTAGTCTCAGCCCCTTGCATCACACTTCACTTTGTAACAGAGATATGTTGGGTGGTATTCTGAGCAAATGTAGACAACTACTGTGTCTATTAATCACCACTGTCATTCCTGTAAATGGAGAAAAACAACTACTTGTGTAAGACAATCAATCCTGCCCTAAAAAAGATGCCTAAATTAGCTCAGATGAATAGTACTCTGAAAGAGAGCATTTCTCTCAGCAGACAGACTGACTGACAGTCACTAATGAAGTCTAGGCAGGGCAGTGTAAATGTAATGCTCATGTTGGGTACTGCTAGCTTGGTTGAGGTGTGTCCCATGTACTTTGTGAGTATAGACATGTAGTATATTTGGGTGAGATCTTTTGTAGTGTTGAGAACTTGCTTTGTGCAAGGAAACACTTAAAACAGATGCTTAATTTAATTGTATAAATATTCATGTTCGTAGTTGAAGGGTTGCTTAGTTGCTTAAAATTAAATGCTGATATGAATAAGTAATTCATGACAATTCTATACATAGATTTTAGACTTTAAAATTTACAGCAATGAATTGAACTGTTAGTACAACGCTGCATGTCACTTTACAATGAAAAGTACTGATATAGTAAAATAAAGGCAGATTTCACTCTTGTCACCGATGTCAAATATTAATTGTTTATTGTTACTTACATCATAATAGCTGTATCCTGATATTAAAAAAAAATCTGTTTGACAATCACAATTTCTGATTCACCCCATAACTTGGTGTCAAACATTTATAGAGCCATAACTAACAATTAAAATAGTTACCAGCATATTCCCATCATAAATGAAGAGATTACCAATGAAATATGGAAGGCTAGACTCCAATTACTGTGGGGAAAACATTTTCATTCCATATTTTAAGATCTGTATGAATTGATCTAGAAATAAATGTGTGAAATCACAGACTGGAAACAAAAAGAAATAGGAAACTGTAAATACATTAAATGACTCAAAGCAAAAACCAAGAAAGCATAATGAAAATCATTAGTGACTAGAGATTCAGTGATTACAAGGGGCACCATCATAGCCTCAAATATTTTATTTTCTGAAATACGTGTGAAATAATAACAGTCTACAATTTTTCTTTTTGCATTTTTTTCACATTTAAAATTCTAAAAAGAAGTATGAAATTAACAAAGCACCATGATTATAATCTTCTCATTGAAGAACGAGTAAAGCATAGAAAAATTAGAGCCTTATTTTTTCTGAATATGATGTAGCCCCAGCCCAGGGGCAGTTGCCATTTTGCTTTTGTCTGGGAAACCATGCTGGACACTGTCTTTGGGAGGTGTTTTTGTTTGTTCAGTAGTGAATATGCTTTTCTGGGTAAAAGTCTCTGTATCTTTTTATTTTGTTTTTATTTTCTTTTATTAATATTGTTTTAGGTTTTGAGATTTTTCAGTTAATTGTGATTCAAGCACGTAATCTCTTCTAGTGTTCCTCCATTATCAAAAGGGGCAGGGGAACAAAGGAGCAGCTTAAATGGGTTTAATTTTCTAGCTGGGTTTTAAACCAGCACACCCTCATTCTATAAGATGAGGTGCATTGACATCTCCCATATAGGTCCATGGGAATTATAAGCAATACTCATTGATTTATAATGCAAGGTGCTATAACCTCTGAACATTGAAACAAGTAATAATGACAAGATAAATTTGTAATTTTTCTTTCTGAGGAATATTTACATCCACAGCAAGAATTTACTTCATCATACTTGTTTCAAAATATGATTAACCCTAGAGGCAAATGGAAGGAAATATGATTCGTACTATGTCACTGCCTGGAGGCTGAAATATCTTGAATACAATCAATCAACTGTGTGGAAAAGATAATTAAGGTAAAAAAACCCTTTCATTTTCCTATTTCTGTGTTAATATCTCTTTTCATTGCAAGGCAAAGGCTGAGAAAAGATTCTAATACCATCGAATTTATGCAGAATGTTTTAACTTGACATCAATTTACATGTATGAATTAATATGATTTCATTATCTCTACTTAATGCACTGAGTTGGCAAATTGTTTGATGTACATTCAACACCAAAATCACCCAAAGCACATAGAATCATTCCAGGTCTCACACCAGCTCCTATTTTGTTAACATTCACTAGCATTTTGGAAGCAGTGTTAACACTGAGCTTACTATAAGCCTGTTCTTTTATTATTATTTTGACCAAAAGAAAGGAACACTCCCCCTTCCCTATAACAGAATGTCTCAGCTTCATCTAAAGTTTCCAAAAGTTCTAAGGTTTCTAACACGCATAGCTTCTTTCCTTTTAAGTCCAATATTTTCAGAATAACAAGTTCAGAGTTTGTTTGGGGTCTGTGTTCAAGTAGTTATTTTGTGATGATGATATTTAATGAACTAATGGCCTAAGAGAATCAGAAAAGACTCCAAATCTATTGCTAACTTTACAAATATCACAGTTTGTGGATTTCCTAGTTTCATGGCCAACTATTTAATGTTACCATCCTGCTTTTAATGAGCATTGAACCTAAATCCTTGTATCAATATGCACCATATTTCTCAAGCGTGACATGTCGCAGTCACAGTAGCATTAATGAGATTGGGAAACTTTGCAGTTCCAGGAAAGAACTTTAACTGAGTTTGTTTTAGAGCTTGATACAAGGCCTGAGGCTTGAAATTTGTGGAATAATTCCCCTCAGTCAATGTTTCTGCCTCAACATGCATGTAAGCCTTAGTTATAGTAGATAAATATCATGGTGACAGTGAACATTATTCCTATAAAGTTGGTGGTATTGGAATAAGTTTTATTTAGACAGCTGTGTAATTTTCAAAATTAGTGTATACATTCAACAGATTTCATTTGGAAATTCTCAAATATCTTTTCAACCTACAGATAGACATAAAATATTATATTACTGAATAAATTTTAATAATAGGACCGGAAAATATCTCTGCAAGAAATCTTTTTAAAGCTATTTAATTCGAATACAATTGGGCATTTGTTAAACCAATTTTTAAATTTCTATTTCTAAACCACTGACCAACTATTGAATGTAATCTGTATTAGACTGGAAGGATTGCTGGCTTGAAAAATTCTGTGAATGTGTGTAGGGGAGGGGCTCTGGTGAGGCAGTGCCCTGCACACCCCACCCTCTCCAGGCCTGTACCCCATCCCTGCAGTGCCCACCAATCTCTGGCACACCAGAGGCAACGCTCCACAGCTGTCCCTGGAGCCCCTATCCCAGCTCCTGAGTGGCCAAATGAACAAAATCCCCCCTGGGGGCAGGGCCCAGGAAAGCCAAAGGGGATTTAACCCAGAAGATGCAGCAAACACTTGTCTTGACCCTACTGACTTTTGGAATTTCTACCAGTTGAACACCTTTGGAAACAGGAGTGGTAGCATTAACTTGTTCTTTTCTATAACTTTGCGGTCTTTTTTCTGTTTCTTCTAATTCTCTCTTGAAGTTTTAAGTAACTTAAAATCAGATGGGCATAAAGTTTGCTAAGTTGAATGGTCTCAGTTAATGCTTTGTGAAATATTTTATGTTGATTTAATGCTGCCCTAAATTTTTGTGAAAGTTCTCTGATTTTCCAATGAAGATTTTTTTGTTGTTGTTTTGAGCTCTTAAGGAGTATTGTGTCATTATTTCTCCCACGTGTGTAACTCTGAGTGCATGAAAAACCATAAGCCCTTTTAAGAGGCTTGTCTAGTAATGTATTTTGGGCCTTACAGTTATCTCCATAATGGAAAAATAATACTACCCCAATGAAGTTTTGAGGCACTTCACTTACAAACTCCATTTTTTGGAGGGGACAAGGGATAGTTTAGATATTTTTATTGTCTATGTACTTCCATAAATAGATGAAGATAATGAAAGAGACTATTCTTTTATCTCTCCACCTTTCCATCATCTATATCTCAGCTCATGTATTAGTAAAGAGGAGATGACAGTAATGTGATTTTTACATTGATGTTCCCACAAAATTCTAGATCTACTTTTTTCTTCTGATTTAAATATGGCTGTGTGACTGTTATCCAAATGGGACTTATTCATTCTTTTTCAGTCTAAATTAAGCATAAATAATGATTCTCAGTGGAAAGCAACATTCAGAGTGGGCATACCATGTTTTTTGTGAGACAGATATATTCCATATTTTGCTATAAATTTTAATCAACTCATCTTTAAGGTAGCTATAACTACTTCAGTTGCAACAAAACATCATAAAAATCATGCTTAAGTTATCTCATGAGAAGACTTTTTTTACCAACTATTTAGAACAACTTTTTTGGGTATTGCCTCTTTGGAACTAACAGTTTTTAATTATGTAGATGTAAACATCACTGATTGCACCTACTCCCACTTACATACCCTGTTTTTCTTTCTCAACAAGTGAAATTCAGTTCCTTTTTACTTAATATTGACTTTCCCTTCCATGCATTGACAGGAATGTTTCTGTTAGACGTGCTCACAGCTTTTATATTTAGTTGCTAAAAGGCAGAACAGTAGATGAGCTTCAGCTGTGAAATTCACTATTTCCATATGGAGCACTCACTGCTCTATTTGCTAAAAGCAAAATTCATTGCAGAATTAAGGCACTTGTAAGTTCTGGGCTGTAACACCCAGGGTTTAAGTTCCAAGACAGAGTTAAGCACTGAAAATTATTAATAAAATACTGTAGGTTCTTACACATTATGAGAAAATCTAACATATGATAAAAATCTTACACAGGATAAAAAATTACTACCAATGAAATATATGTGTCCAAAACATTTCTCATGTTTAGAATTGCTAGTATTCTTGAGCACTTGAGGTGCTTTCAGTAGCTGGAAAATACAGAGAATATATTTTAACAGTTTATTTCTTAAAGTAAAAAAGATCATTCTTGTCATCCACATTTCTTGGTATTTTGAACTACAGCATAATTATTTTCCTTGCTCAGAAATGTTGTATAATAATTTAAAAACTGTTTCAAATCTGACACCTCAAACCTCTCTAAATTCTGCTTGCTATTCCATTAGGAAAGAAAATAAGTCCACCATAGTCATCTCAAACAAGCATTTTATCCCAGAGTCTTCAGAGTATTCGATGTTCTATACTGTTGCATAAAATAAAGTTTCCTAATCTCTAATTCCAAGAAGTTTATAAGTTGATTGTGTAACATTTGCTGGTGATATGTAGTCATGGTATTAGTTAACTTGTATTCTGTATCCTGCAAAAGAGAAATCACAGGAAAAAAGTTCTGACCTCAGGGAATAGCCATTTAGTTATTCATTTCAAAAGGTGAGACTTCCCTTCCCTTCTTTTTAATGCATGCAAATTTTTGCCTCTTTGTTTTTACTCTGCGGTAAATACTGAAAAAAAACAAACCATGCAAGAGCAAAACATCTAGCTCCAGGCTGCATTTAGTACCTCCCTGAATACTCTTTCTCTGCATTAACTGTGACATTCTGGGAATAATAACCTGTTGAATGAAATTGCTGTGAAGTGCTCTTCTGACTTTTGCCATACTCCCTCATAAACTACATCAACTGTTATGACTTTGTGGTAGCTGTGGTGATTCCTGAAGCGACATGGGAGTATATGATTGAATAGCACCTAATTTTGTCTGAGTAATTTAATTTATAGCTCTTGGAACTGATGAACATGGTATTTCATAACCTAAAGGTCAGTAAGTGAAGAGTAAAATACAAAGACAGAGGTGCAAAGAGAAGTTCACAAAGGTCCACCTGTAAAAGGGCAGATGTGCACACACTTCTCCAAAGCTTGATTTTTCTTTTTGTGATGTTTTTATTTCAAAAAAGAAATATAACTAATTCAAGCAGCTACATTTCAGAAGCATATCTAACCTTTAAATTAAGAAAAAAATGTAAATAGTCATCCATAACAATATGAGCAGAAAATGTAGTTCTCCTATTTGATAGCTCAATCAAATTATAGATCCAAAATTATACAAGCTACCATTCTTATTTGCTTAGCTGACTGATTAGCTGTATAGTTTGGTGGTGCAAATACACCATACACTACATTTATACAGGCAAATAAAAAACCATCTGAGTTGCTTTCAAAATACATTAAATTTAGCTAATTAGGAGTGTAAAAGCAGGAGAGCTGTGATAGGCAGTAAAAATCTGTAGAAATGCTTAATTATATTCATTAACTTTCCCCCTAATGAGCGTAACTTTTTTTGATTCTGTGTCCTGAGTTTTGTGCGTACATTTAAGAAGCATAGGAGCAAGCAAAAGGACAAGAAAATGGTCATATAAAAGATATATATAGTCACTGTATTTTCTCTATTAGTAATGATTTCTGTGTAACACAAAAATAATTTTTTGAAGCCTATGTGCATCTTTAAACAGCAACTTTGTATAAAAGATACTAATTAATTGGTCTATTATTTCAATATTTCCGAGGAACTTTCCTTTTTGATAGCAAGGAGGAATTTTCTACATAGTAATAAAGGATGATGCAAATAAATATAGTGTGAAGTGATAATTTGTTATCTTTTTGTTTGACAGGAAATAACAAATCTTTCAGGCCTAATGAGTTTGCGCTATTGCACAGTAAAAAGGAGAGCAACTCAGTTTTGTACATTGTCGTAGACATCCTTTTCACTAAAATCCTTTCTTTAGGATTTTTTCCTTCTGGGAAGCTGAGGCCCCAGAAACAAGATGTAAACAATAGATTGTCTGCTGCTGTGGAATGCAACAGGTGGGTCTGTGATTGGTCTCCTGGGGAAGTTTTGGTTCAGTGACCAATCACAGCAGAGCTGGCTTGCGGAGCCTGTCAAGGCCAGCTTGTGTGTTATCATTCTATACTTTCTATTCTTAGGTAGCTAGCAGCTTCTGGAAACTCTCCTTTTCTTTTTCTTTTAGTATAGTATAATATATATATATATATCATAACTTAATAAATCAAGCCTTCTGATCATGGAGCCCATCTCGTCTCTTCCTTCACCCCGAAAACCTTGTGTCCAACCGACGACAGTACATATCACTTTACTCAGCTGAATTTGACAGTTAAATTCCCTTTATCAAACCAATAATTTAAATAGTAACCAAATTATAGTTACATGACATTAAATTTGGCGTATTATTTTTTATTTGTATAAATAATTTTGAAAGCTGCAATAAATAACATCTTCCAAAAAATAAGACATCAGAAGTGAAATACATTTGGAATTTTGCAGTAATCTGCAGGTTTTGGTATTTGCTCCACCTGTTTTCCACACTAGAAGGTTTAACAAGCTTAACAAAAACAATTTTATTTTACACTTCTATATCAAAAGATATACACAGTTTTCATGCCACAGTTTCCAGTTTGTGATATGCAATTTTATAAAACATTAAACAGCTTTTAGTTGAAGATTAAGCAGCAATCCCAGTTTGTCACAGGCTCTCTGTGTGACCTTCATTAAATTCCTTGTGCTGGCTGAAGGACGGAATTTAGCCACCTCATGAGCTTTAAACCAAAGTTTGGAGTTTATTTACTATTCATTATTCTTTGTTTCTTCTGTTTGAACTATTTCATTAATCCAAAAGAGGGTTGCAGAAACTAATGTGACTTAGGTGATCAATCACTTAGAGTGAATAGTAAAGAGCCATTATAAACAACTCAAGGACAACTGTCAACAGTTAAAGTGTTTGACATATCTTTGTTTCTTTTTGACTGAACTTGCCTCAGGTGTTTTAGCTCTTTGCCTGCATATGTTTAGAGTCTGAATCTCAAATTTTTCTGATCTGGTGTCAGGATTTAGCATATCACACTGTTCCTTGTCCTTTTACCAGTGAAGTTTGATACTAGAATTCCTTCATTTTGAGAACTGTTGGCTAATTATATGGAGTCGTGCTTGATTGTACATTAGGCTGGGAACTCTTTTAGTCCCCCTTTCTGAGTTCTTGCTTATGTTCCAGCAACTGCTTTGGGCTAAAGAATCAATGACTCTATGTTTCAGGCAGAACCAGAAACCAGACTCTAGAACTGTTTTTTTTTTTTTTTTTTTTACCTAATATTCTATCATTATCAATGTCTACTGATTTCAAATGTCAGAGAATAAAACATTTCTAGAAGAGCTTCTATTTGGCAGTAGAAACCATCCCATCTTTTTTCTGACACTATTTCCAACTGTCCCTTCTTTATTTCATCAAAGACATTTCTGTATCACAACCTAGCTAAGTCATTGGCATAATCCCAAAAAAAGGCACCTCCATATAGCATAAATTAATGATTTTTTTGGAATAATGACTTTATTTTTAGAACATTGAACTAATCTTTTCAGCTTTTCAACAAAAGATTAAAAGCTATTTCTTGTACATGTTGCTTCCAATAAATAGTCAGTCTGGCTGTGAGAATACTATTTACATAAGGAAAATTAACTACAATAAAATTAAGGGTGTTAAACTTGTCTTTGACAATAATCTAATTTTGAGTTATGTCTTTGTAAACCTCCAACATCCTTTTGCAGGATACATCAACATAATCAACTTTTAAAAGAAATAAAATAAATTGAAAAAGTATTGGGAGTAGACTTGCGTCTCTCCTTGTTGGCAAGCTGTTCATTATAAAACAGTAGAAAATTATTTTTGTCTTATACCTTTTAAACTCTTTTAAATTTATTTTAAATTTAGAAGTTGTTTTTCTCTTTTCCAGGGTAATGAGAAGAGAAAATATTGTACAGGTAGATATACTCTTCCTTCCATTCTTGATTCTATAAACCTTGTTTATTTAAGTCATTAGGCTAAGTCAAAATTTCGCACTCATTTTAATTCCAAAATATTTTTTTTTTGTACAGTCTTATAATTTGTGGGGGTTTTTGTTTGTTTTTTTGGTTTTGTTTTTGTTGGGGTTTTTTTTGTTTGTTTGTTTGTTTCTTGGGGTTTGTTTTTATTTTCTTTTTTGTGGTGTTTTTTTGGTACGCATGGCATGATTAGGCCACCTGTGACAAAGAGGTTTGCTTTTGAGTACAGGAACTACCTCTAGTACTATAAATAATTTGATCCAGCATAACTTTTCCCCAGTAATTATACAAAGAACAGAAGTGGTTCTAATTTTGCAAGACAAAATTATTTTTCAAAACAGTAATAGTTATCAAGGATTTTTCAGAGAACTAACTTGAGTCTTAGAATCAAGTCTTAGTGCTGTACACTAAAATGGCTGCTTTATTTGCAGGTTTAAAGTAGCTGCCATTTCCAGTCTGTGAAGGTTCATTTTCTTCAAGCCTAAATAAATTTTAAAAAATAGATATATAAAAAAAGAACAGTATCTTCACAGTACCTTTTTCTGGTTGTCAGTCAGCTCTACAGTGAGTGCAGTGATTATTCATCACAGTTCTGCAGTAGAGTACTGTAATCACTGCCTGAAAAGCTATAGTTATACACTTGTAGCACAAATAAACAAGAAAACAGCTGATGCCTCAGCAATGGCAGAAAATTAAACAAAAAAGTTAGAATCAAGGAAGAAAAACAAACAAGTTTGGAATTCAGAGAAGGAAATTCTTTTCTGTAGCTCAAGGTTCTTTGTAGCATTTGTTGTGATATTGCCTCTCTCAAGCACTTTGGGTTTTTTTAATGAATATTTCATTTAAAAATAAAATTATTTCTCTGGTATATAATATAGTGTCAGGAATAAAGGAGGAAAGAAGAAAACAGGAAAAAGAGGTACACTAAAATCATGGTGCAAATTTGTTGTAAATTAAGTAAATCTTTGCTTATATCTTGTTCCTAAAAACTGTCTCCTCAGAGAGTAACCTTGAGAGGTGTCCCTGCTCAGGGAGAGATCCTGGCATGCAGCCTGGAGTTGTGCAGGAAAGCTCAGTGGGCTCTTGGCTGTCCACTGTTTATGGAATAAGACAATTAATTTATATTCATATTTGAATAGCAACAATGATGGTAGTTTCTTCCATGTGCGACTTGGGTCAGACCTTGACCAGCACTATGGTTAGGTGGCTCATTGCTCCTGTTGTACCTTGGATACCTCCTGCTATCTGTCTCCCTCAAAATTTGCTTTGAGGATCCATTATGACCATCACTGTCACAGGGAGACACACAACACTTACTCTTGAAAACAATTTCCTTTGAGAACGGAAGTCCTCAGAGAATTTCTTATCAGTTTTCCAACAGCTCTGAGCTTACTGCGGTACATACAGCTCTGCAAACTCTCCTTCAGGGAAGTGGCACTTCAGCAGTGACTTGCAAGCTTATAAAATATTTACTTTTTATTATTTGTGGCAGAAAAACACAGATGAAACATATTTTACACACCTGTAATCTGTTAATTGTTTTGTTATATCTGGAATTATGGTTTTGGGATGCTGGCAGTTTAATATGTAAGCATCCCAAATTAATTTTATTTTTTAAAAAAATTGTGAAATGAAGATGGAATTTCAGAAGAGTATCTTGTCTCGGGAGACTGACTGGAGAACCACTTTTGAAATTTGCCTTGGAGTTTCTTGCCCTGTTAATGTAGTCAACCATAGCCAATGTACTATCCATCATCCTAGGGTTATGCATGTCAGAACTTCAAGGAGGAATACATGGCAGATTTGAAAGAGTCATTCTTTATTCAGTATAATCACACAGTGAATGACAACAGATCCACTCCACCCCTGCAGATGCCCAGTGTATTTTATACTGCCTGCAAGAGGAGCATTTTCACCTTGCAAATAAAGGCTTAATATGGGTGAATATATTGCATTAGCTCAGCCACAGCTGTAAAAAAAAGTCACTCCATTTCTTTTTCTCATATCTGGACTGAAAAGCAGAGCAGCATCACCTTTTTAAGCTTAATAACGTGATGTGTTTTCTTCTTATTTACATGATCTTAAAGGTCTTTTCCTACTTTGATTCTGTGATATTGCTTTCATTGTAATTATGGTCTGCACAATAGTATATAGGTGTGCATGTACATATATATATAATACTTTATGTATATATGTCTGTGAATATATCAACATATACATATAACACACTCCTTAATACACACCACGTACATATATATATAATACTTTATGTATGTATGTCTGTGAATATATCAACATATAACATACTCCTTAATACACACCATATGTAAAACACTTAGCTTACTCGTGATCTGTTTTAAAAGAGCAGCCTGAGTCAATAATTGTTTACTGTTGAGACAAAAGGGAGATTGGAAATTAATTTTTATATAATTAATTACTTGTCTTTCCATGAGTCTAAAATGGAATAAAAGCTATGCTTCAGATAACAATTTTGCATATTTGGCACCTACTAAAGGACAGACTGGACTCCATTGTCTAGAAAGGCAAAGCAATATAGGGACATGCTCTTCATTTTTTGTGTTATACCATATTTTATAACATAGTACAGCAAATAGCTCTATGCCCCTTCCATGATTTTTCTAGCTATACACTGGAAGAGGAAAATAAACTTTCCTCTTTCAAGCTCTTAATCATATCTCCTCTTTTTGCTAATAATGTAGGGGAACTTCAATAGTGAAGCAAGCCGAAAAAATATTTACTCAGGTGGTTCACTACTGAAAGTTAATTTAGCATTTCATCAAATACAGATACAGAGGTGGTGACCTTAGCTGGTTAACCAATTTGCTTTCTTTTAAAACTTCAGCTGCAGATATGATTTTTTTCCTTACTTTTATTAAATTTCTGTATTTCTTGTTTTGTGATCTCAATCAATAATATGAACTTGAAGTCTGAAAAGGTCATAACAAATATTCTGTACATTTCCATATCTGAAAACACTCTGCTAATGCTCTCGCTGACCCATCAGTAAGGTCAAGTTGTTCCCTTTTCATAACAACAAGTACCTCATTTCTAAGGAAGTGTGTTCTTTCATTTTTAATGCAACTTGACAGTTTTGACAGGGAAAGATAATGACAGTGTAAAATAGCTTTCAAAAAAGTTCAAAGACTAAAAAAAGATATATACATGCTACATAGTTTTTGAACTGTTCAAGAAATTGAAACAAACTAATTTATTTATGTTGCTGCATGAATGCAAATAATATGCATCTGGTATCAAAAGAATGAGACTCTCAAATGTTAGTTACAGGTAGCTGTCTTTGATAATGAAAGCAGATTGTGCTTACTCATTGCAAAGTATTTGAGCTGACCATTTCAACACACTCGTGCTTGTTAACTTCCCTTGTTCTAACTCATGTTACTGACCCTTAAATCTAAATGTTGTGGATCTGGGAAGTAATCAATATATTCACTTTGCACACATCCTGGTGCAACCCTGGCCAACAACTCAGCGCCACACAAGTGCTCACTCAGTACCACCCACAGTGAGATGGAGCGAGAATCAGATGGATAAAAGTGAGAAAGATTGTGGGTTGAGATACAAATAATATAAAACTGTAAAAAAAAAAAAAAAAGAGAGCCAACAGAGAGGAACAAGCCAGTCGCTTTTTATAAGACTGAATGTCTCCACTCCAGTTTTAGAATTATGCAAACATTTTTGCTGTGCAAAGCTTCAGAAAATGACATCTACTCTGAATATTGCCTTCCCTTATTAAAATAACTGATGCAGTTTTATATAAACACTTTTCATCTATAGCTATGCGTCAGTCAAACAGCAAGATTCCCCTCTGATTTTACTTGATTTAGTCATCCTTGGCACCTTTGTTAAAAACTTCGTGTCTACCAATGTTAAATGTTATTCTTACATTCAAATTCCCAGTTGTCATAGAACACAAAGAAATGCTAAAGCTTGAAATTCTGATCTTTTTTCAATGTAGACAGCTGTACACACATACTCATGAACAAATGAAAACACAAGAATTTTCAGCATTACCAGATAAAAATGATATGTTTCAGGGAATTGTTCTGGAATTCAGGCTATCCTACAAAAAATGATGCTGAAGGAACTGTTATGCTTAGTAGAAACCATTTTACGTGAAGTGTGGAATTGCTACTTTATTTCCATGAATTCAGTAAGCCAAGTTTAATCTATGAAAGTTCAAATGAAATCACTACTATGCTCATAAGAATAAGAATGGAGGTAAAAATACTTCCATTTTTTAAACATTCATAGGTTATAATCTTTCTTTACCTCCACTCTTACATATTCAAGTTTTCAATTTAATATAAAATATTTTAAAATATATTTGTTTACAAAGGAATAAGTATCAGGTACACAACCTACATTTGGATGTTAAGCAAAAAAATGAAGTGCACTAGTTTCTCTCTTTACATCACAGTGGGTGGGATGATCAGAATTTTATGCTTAGAATAGAGATGAACCTTCTTTTTTGAACATGAATTTGTTTTTGTCTCTGGGCTTTGAACTCCATCATAAACATATAGGCCTTGAATTTACTCTGGATAAAGCAAAAAAGTTGTATTTCTTCAGATATTACTTTTAAGGGGTAATATTGAAGATATTTTGTAAGTTCTGATATAAACTTGTGATTTTACTCAGATTTTTGAGATTTTAGAATAATAAAATCACAGAACTGTAGAGTAGAATAGAATAGTACAATTAATTGTGTTCAGAATAGATATCCTGAGATAATTTCCTCTCATTCTGTCACTGGGAAGGCAGACTGACCACACCTTGCTACAGCCTCCTTTCAGGTAGTGATACAGAGTGATAAGATTCCCCCGAGCATCCTTTTGTTCAGATCAAAAAAATACAACCTCCCTCCTCCTTGTGAAACCTGTACACCAGACCCTTCACCAATTTTTTTGATCTTCTTTGAACATGACTAATATGCAATCACTTGTTATTTGATGAGATGTAGACTGATTGCAGTATTGCAAATGTCAAAACAATTTGTTCTGCAGAGGAATCCCTAACCTCAGACCTAGTAGGAAAAACAGCACATAGAGAGTGTTAAAAACAGAGAGAGAAACACTTTTGTCAAAAAAATCTGAACATTTTTTGTGTAATTTCAAAGAATACACTGTAGAATACACTTTGACATATTTTTACTGCTTTCTGATTGGAAAAGGAAGAGAACTTTATTGAAAATGATGCAGTTCTGATTAATTATTGATTTGGGCAAGTATAACAGCAGCCTACTGGACATATGGGTGAATTAGAAGTGTGTTCGAATGGTATGCAATTGGTAATGTCAATACCATCAGATGCTGCAGGAACACTGTATTTGGCAGAAGAAAACTGTGATCTTTTCCCTGCAGGAACTAATTCGTTGTGGAATGGTAGCTCCAGACAACTTTGAAATCCCCATCTAAAAGTATTTGGCAATTCAGCAACAAATATTTTGACTTTTGTTTGAGGAATTACTTCTGCGGGGTCAAATTCTAAAGCTTTTCCTGGTTAATGTTCTGTAACTTTCTTTGCCTCTCTAGATATGAATATTGCCATCTGAATCTGTTAAGTGGCAATGTGCTGTCAGAATAACACATTCAGTACGTGAAGGTAAACAGAAAAATTTATTCCCTTATTTAATTACTTGGATTTATTTAAAAAAGAGTATTGATTGACAAAAGGAATAAAACTTTTAAAAGTTTGTCAACTTTTTATTTATTGTTACAGATGCCTTTTCTGATCTCAAAGAATCCAGAACCTAAACAAATACTTTTGGAATTCTATTTATCATACAGGTAATTTTTTGAATTATTTTCTTAAATCACTTTTTGTTTTCATCTTCACCTTTACCTGAACCACTAAAATAAATGCAACCTGCTTCAAGTAGAAAAATAAAATAATAAAAAAGCTAAATCTACCTTCATAATGCTTACTGCATTTTAGTATAGGTGGACCTAAATCAAGCTACACTGCAGGGTTTCTGAAGTGGTAACATATTGCTAGAAGCAACTTTCTCCTTGTATTTCTGTCTCAGCTTGGAACAAGTTATGCACTGCACCTTAAAGAGAAAATGCTTTTACAAGGCCGCCAGCCCCAGAGGGGCTAAAATCTCTACAGCAATTTAGAAAATACAGACACATAGAGACAGTATGAATAAAAAGAATTGGTAGACACCTGGTTCCTGATCCACTTTGACGCATTTCCAGAGTCCATGACAAGTGGGATGCATTTCAGCAATGTTCATGGGATGTCTGAAATCCAATCTAATGCAGCACCTAGACCTTTTAAAGCCTGGAAACAACTGTACAGGGTCTGGTTGGTTGTTTTAAGGTATGATTTGTATTGATGATTAAAATAATATTTAAGGCCGTCAGAGACAGCGAGACAAACTGAGCTCTTAGGGAGTCCAGGGCACAAGTCTTGCCTTTCAGAAGAGGGACCTATATGTCAGGCAACAGTGAGGCTTGTACAAGGTAAAGGCTTTCTTCTACCACTTAAGTCTGGACCAAAAGATATCTCCAAGAAGATACTGATACAAATTCTTACAAGTACGTGTCCTGATACTGAGGGTTGAATTTGCGAGTGAATTTACATTTAAGCATGCAAGCTGCCTATAAGATGCATAATAAGACAGGATAATTTAAAACATGGCAGTTTTGTGCTGAGAATAGCTACCAAAATTATTTAAGACAAGAACACAAGGGAAATAGAATTACAATTTTTACCTGACATCTTGAACTCTGCAATAACAAAGACAGGGTGAGTGAAGTAATTGAAGAAATTGCAGGCATATCTCCATGTCATAGACTGGTCACCTGGGGGTAAATATTTTAATTTCTTATGGAAAATAAGCACTTTAAACCATGATAAAAAAATTATCCATTTTACCCAATTAGCTAGAACAGGAGTTGGCAGGCTTCAGTAATGTACAGTACAAGCTCCAATTCTGTAAGTTACCACATACATCTGCACATAGACAGGAGCTATCACAGCGTTTGCAGAGGTCTCATGCTCTCAGAAGCAAAACAAACTCTGTGATCCTCCAGGACATCTCAAATGGCACAAAACATTTTGTTTAAGCAACTGGATCATACTTCAGACTTTTTCTGGTTATTAAAAAAGCCAGATGAATCAGCTCAAATATAGATATTTACAACTCAGTTGGACACCTCAAGTTATAAAAAATTGAATTTCACTTCACGACTATCACTGGAGTGTGTGAAGACCTCACACTGAGCTCAATCAGGGCACTCAAGCCTCTTTGAGCACTTAGGGTGTGGACAGTCTACTCCAATACATTACTGTCTCTTTTTAAGAGAACATGTTTTCCTACATGTTTATATTTTCATTGCGGCGTGCTGGCATCCCAGTTAAGGCATGTTTACAGAGCCCAGACTCATGAAATAGCAGGTAAAGAAGCCTGATGAGTGACAGTTTGGTTTGGTTTGGTTTGGTTTGGATTTTTTTTTTTTTTTTTTAGTTTTTTCAGAAGAGATAAAATTTGTGCTAAACTTGTCATTTTAGAGATGTGCACACCCACAACTGGAGTTGTAGGCATGTGTGGGGCAAATATACCCACTGTGTAAGGCAGCATCCAAGCAGTTAGTTTGAAGATCTCATGCTAGCCTGATTAACAAAAGAATCAGATAGTTACCTGACAGGCTTTATAGAACTTAACTTCGACTTTATTAACATCCTATTTGAAAATATCTGTGCATGCACAGATGTGGCCACTGAAACTTGTCCATGTCCTAGAATTTTTGAACTACTTACTCTCAGGTTTTATTCATGAAGGTTCAAAAACTTTAATAGTAAGTTGTGAGCACAAGATAAATTGGAACAAAATATTGTCTATCCTAAAATTGAATGTCTCTAATTAATTTTCTGTACAATCTCCTTTATTTCATTATGGACAAATCAGACTGATCTTGGTAATCTGAAATTTAATTGAGAAGCAGAGAATCCTGAGAATGACTTAAGCAAAGAACATTAATCAAGAGACAAAATCAAATAATAAAAAAGTAAAAAAATAAAAGTAAGCTGAGTGTAAAAAATGACCATCTCTTCCTCATTGACTACAGGGATTTATTGTAGCTAATGATAGATATCTTAAGCTGCTTCTATACTGTAGGATAAGCATACAGCTTGGTGTGTTTTACCAGATCACCTGGTTGTCCAGACTTATTTGCATGTACTGCAGCTCCTGTTTATACCAGGATTGTTTTTGGCAGAAAAAAAAAATTCACCTTGGGAATAAAATTCCTGATGTTTATGCAGCAGTCAGGTTTTTTCCCAGTTACTATCCTCTCCCTATTTTGTTTTATGACACAAAATATTGTTTGGAAAAACTCTTAGACATGGCACATGCTGTTAACTACACTTTCTCTTCATTTTTAGTCTGCATTTACTGGCTTTAATCAAAGGAATGTTCTGAGTTGCAAAAGTACTACTCTCTTATCACAGTTTCTCAGAGCAGTTCCTGACATGACACTTCCCTTAGTCTTAGTACTAAATGTTTAAGTACGCTTGGGGTTTTCTATGAGAAACCTGATCAAAAGAGATTTAAATGGAAAGACTAAACTTCTCTTTTAATTTCTTATTATTTTTCTACTCGTAAAAATTAGTAATACCAATAATGACTAAAGTTCAGAAATACATATTTGTTGCTCATCTTTGCCAACTTTAGGACAAAACAGTTATTGCTAATGGGATGAGAAATCAACTTAAAATGTGATTAACGCATCTAAGAATGATTATCTAAGAAGCAGAGTAGAAAAGGATTTCTAGAGTGGATAAAATGCAAAATTCGTAAGTAAAAAGTATTGTAATTTAAAAAATATTTATTTCTATAATTAAATGAGAATTCCCAAGGAGCTGAAAAATTTTGTCATGGAAAATGTGCTACAAACCCTGGTTAATTATGAATTCAGGCTGATAAAATTGACAAATCAATGAAAATTCAATTTCATTTTGGCATGCTTATTCAAAATAATTTTAAAAAATACTCTGCAGATTTTAATTTTTTTTTTTAGCTTGGAAGGGTTTTTTTCCATTCTGCTATTTTAAAAGGCAAAAAGTTTGCTTTTTTGTTGCACCACAGTATAAGTGGGTTTGTTATATCCTGAGCAGCTGTGACTGTTCTCTCAAAACTTTTGACAGCGCATCCCAATATGGACTAAACTGCATTCTGCTAAGTATTACTAGGGATAATAGTAATAAGAGATTGATTTTTTTTCTTTAGGCAGAGTACAGCGCAAATAACTCTAAAATGTCAGCCTCCTGAGAATCGTTTATCCCTGATTTTGCTTGCTGTAAACTTGAAATGTTTTGCTTCAAAGCTGATAACAATTCATGACAGCTACCACACTACTTACAGATTTCAGCCTGGCATATTCAAGGCAGAATAAAAGTCCACCTTCTCAAGTGGAAATAGTGTGAGGGAGCAGTTATTCTCTATCACTGTGTAAGGGTGGTTATGTGTCTTGGGGACATTCTTGCCGTGTTTGGCATATATTTATATCTCATTTGAAAAGGGCTTTTGAAATGAAATTGCTGTTGTTTGCCTTTTAGAAATTTTATTGTAGTATGCCTGCAGTCCCTATAAAATATTTTTAATCCTGAAAACATACTGGTTATTAATGGAGGGCTAAATTATACCATAAAAATTAATAATTTTACTTGCCTTTAGAAGATTTCGTACTTATTTATCTGCATGATTTTTTCTTCTTTTACATTTAACATTTGAACATTTCTAACTAGCTTCTTCAAAAGCATTATTTAGTATGCGTTTTTCACATGTCATTTGATTAGTTGCTTCTTTACATTAAACAAGTCCCATTTCTTGTTTTGTTGAGATTTTTTTCTTACTTTTGGTTTTTTGCTCAGTATGTCCCGTTGCTTATTAGGATGCAAGAAAAAAGTTTGTTTGACTAACTCTTCCAGAGAACACACAGTATGTATTTAGTTTTAAAATGCTGCACTACTACTGCTACTATTATTATTATTATTATTATTATTATTATTATCAAAAATTATAAAAAAGGATATAGTCCTAAGTTTCCATTTTGAATAATTCAAAATATGAAACCATGCTGTGGATATAGGGCCTTGTACATATATAAAATCAATGTAAATTACATAAGGATTTTGTTATACTACAGTATACAATGAAGTAGAGAGCTAGGACTAAAAGTTAGGGCAGGATTCAGCAGTCTGCGCGTGGATGTTTAATGTCATTTCAGGTCTCTTGGGTTCTCAAGGATATTCATATAAGTTTGACAAATACAACACTGATTTTCTGATAGACTCATGACTTTTTATCTGATCCTAGTATGGTCAGGTGAAACATCGGAGAACACCAAAACCAAAGAAAAGACCTCTCAATTAGCAGCTGAGCCCTACCCTTGGTAAGCATTCTGGTGAGATCTTACAAGGGAAAGAAGTTAAAGGACAGTAAGATACAGAAACTCTTCTTTAAAATGTTGCCTATTCTAACACACTAAAGTATTTGAAATTGACCCATATGTAACCTTCAGTAGTTACACATAGGCCAAAATTAAGATTCTGTGAGCTTGGTGTCCAAGCACCCATCAGAATCAGCAGAATGACAACAGACTGCATGAAACCTAGGCAGTTGACCCTACCCCAAAATGAGTTACGTGGAGTGGGATTCCATTCTCTGCGTGAAGACATCCTCCAATTTCTCGGCACCATACCTTTCTTCTCAGTAGTTAGAGTGATATCTGTGTTTTGGATTCGGAATGGGAATGGTGCTGATGTTTTTGTTTTTGCTAAGTTGTGTTTATCCTAAGTCAAGGACTTTCCTTCCCCTTCTTCTGCCAGTGAGGAGCTACACAAAAGAAACTGGTGGGAGCATAGCTGGGACAGGTGACCTGAACTGTCCAAAGAGATAATTTATGCCACAGAAGGTCATGCCCGGTATATAATCTGGGAAGGGAGTTACTGAGAAACATGGCAAGTTTGTGTTCAGGTAGAGGGGACTGGCATCAGTCAGCAGGTGGTGGACGCTACTTGTTTGTTTCCTTTTTATTAGTTTTTTGTTTCCTTTTTATTATCATTACTATTATTTTTTACTGTCATGATTGTATTTTACTTTATTTTCAGTTATTAAATTGTTCTTATCTTAGCATGCAAGCTTTATTTCAATCCTCTTCCCCATTCAAACAGGGTGGGGGGAGAGACAAGGGGATTGAGTGAGTGGTTTTGTTGTGCTTAGTTTCCATCTGGGCTTAAATCACAACAACATCTAATGCCTATTTACAAAGCATATCATTGAAATAATATTTCAAGTGTTAGAAAGCTAATCTGTGACTTCTGTGTTGAAAGCATTTCTATTTATATTTAGGAAACACAACAACTTTCTGGGAGAGTCATATTTTAGGATAATTAAGATATTAACTTAAGACACCCAGCTAAATATAACTATTTAATTTGGTAACATTTTTTTTCACGGGACTTAATTATGCTTTCACATACTTGATGTTTGACAAGGTTGTTAAATACCACTATTTGTTCGGCAAGCAGAATGAGTGAACCATTAATGCATTATGGGTTGACTAATTTTCTGAAGTAACTCCACACTGTGTCTTTGTTTTCTGGAAGTAAATTATTTAAAACTTTAAAAATATATTCATTACAGTTTGGTTTCTACTGATTTACTTCTTACTTTCTGTCTTAAACCACCTCTCCTTAAAAATATTTATCTTTCTAAAACAGTGAAGTAGTAAGTTAGATCATAAAGGATCAATACATATTTTCTCCTGATTTTTTTTTAATGCACAGTACCTTTGTCTCTGATACTGTTAACTTGTCCTCTTCTTGTAACCTTCTGGGTCTTCCTTGGTTCCAACTTTTTTATTTTAATTGTTTTGCAACATTAATTTTTGAGTTTGTGCTTGTTCTTTTTCTACATTCCAACAACTAAGACATGAAGATTCTCAAGAAAATATGGCATTTTAGTAACGTACTAGAACTAGAATTCTGCCTAACTCTCATTAAAGTAGGATAATTAAGGCCATTGATGTTAAGTCCTTGTATTCTTTGATTCTTTAACAATACCTGAATAAATAGTAGTTCTTTATGCTGTTTATGTGTTTGTATAAGATGGTTATTGTTTATTGTGTATCATTATAACATTTAATTTTTTTCTTTAAAAAAAAATCCACTTTTTGCTTTTAATTTACACTTTTCAAATTACATTTTAAAGTAAAAGCTAGAAACTCCTGCTTAGGATTTCATACATGCTGTGTATTTTTTTTAATAGTGTCATGTCTTCATTAGTGATATGTTTAGGAAAATTTAATTCAAGCAATTAAGTTTTACATAATATTTTATTTATCTCTTTATTTCATCTTTCTTTTTCACTTAACATGTTAACTCTTTGTTACTAAATTTTTGGAAACATTTGAGAGTTCTATAAAAATCAGGATTGAATGGGCATAAATTTGTTTTAAGTACTGAACTGAATCACATTTCAGTTCATCACTGACTTGCACATGTAGGACATAGAATTTTGGCTGTTTAAAGGGGTAATGAGTAGGAAGGAGTGGGAGTGCTCTGAGCTTCCCATATCTTGCAATTAATAGGTCATACAGATAGGTCTACTTTCCAATATCTTTTTGCACAGATTTGCAAGCGGTAATTATAGTCTATAAATAAACAAAAAGTAGGTTTAATATGCACTTAGAACTTACACTAATCCAACACAGTCATTGGAACAGTTAAATGTAAAATAGGAAATTAAAATATTTAAGAATATTAACATCAGCAGAACAAGACAGAAAATATGTTGCAATTAAATACAGAAATAAAAGATTTGAGTCTAATTTTAGCAAATGATGATGATACAAGGAATTAATCTAAATTCTGAAAGAGGAATCCAGGAAGTTATTTTGCAAAAGTAATTTTGCTGCGCTATTATTATTATACAAAAATACTGTGTTGATCTTTATTAATCTGCATTTTTCTCCAGTTTTGTTTGTAAAAAATGTTGATTATTCTTGCTGCTTTGGGGATATTGAATCAACTTGGGGCTGAAATTGGACTTTGAGATAATAATGTCTCAAAGTGTTTACAAATGCATTTTCTTATCGTTAACAAAAGTGGCATCTCCCTATGGCAGATAAAAAGTACCAGTTTAGCCTTGTAGATGGAATATTCAACAAGGTTGTAAATCTGCAATTTGGACTGATTATATGCAGAACTCAAAGAATTTTAATCTCTTTAACAATTAAGTGCCTGAACAATGTTCATATATCAGCTATGGCAGAAGGCAGCTTGTTAATAAGAGAATATCCTTTCCACCCCTTCCATATGACCTTGTAAAGTATTTTCCAGTCAAATAAGTTACTTGAAGCCTTATCTTTTGAGACATTTGAAACAGAAACAGACATAGGTGAGAAAACAGGAGAGGAAAATAGCTTACTGACTATAAGATTTGAGGTTATGTGTAGTGCCAAGCAAGTAAATATGTGACCAAATAAACAAAATTATCATTATATCTGTTATGATGCCAAGACAGTTTGTAATGATATTAGTAGAAATATTATTTTATTCCCCTGCCCTTTCATTTCTGATTTTTTGTTCATACTCATTTTTTCTCATGTATGCTCTTTTAGTTAGGAATTCTCCAGCTATGATTTTATAAGATAATAATAGGTGGAAACTTTTGTTAATAAGGCCATGTTGTATTTCACAGTTTGGAAGAACATTTTTTGGTGTTTTACCAGGTTGTTTTTTAAAGTATTTTTCACAAAGTCCTTAATAAAGTCTGGCTTCACCTGATCTTCACAGAATGTCTGATGATGACCACAAGTCTATTGGACCATTTAGTCCACTTAGAAGATCATCTTACTGTGCCCGTGGCAACTTCAATCCAGCCTCCAAGAAGTGCTAGTGGCTAAAAGCCAAACTGCAGCAATAATTGCAGCAGCAGCAGCTGCAGCAGCAGAAGGCACTGAGAAAACATCTACAAGTTGTTTCTTTCCAGGATACTTAGTCTAAAAAGAACAGTCAATTTAAACGTAGAAAGTCTCTGTGAAGAGTCTAAATGAAATAACAATATGAATTACGTCCAAGATGGCATAATTGACAAGCAGTAATTTGTACCTTTTGTCTGATGTTTAAAGAAAGCCCAGCCTTGCTTTCTCCATACAACCATTCCTGTCTTCATGGAGCTTCTTATTAAAAGGTGACTAGAATCTGATAAATGGAATATTTAGTGCTGAAATAGTCATGCTTTCAGTACAAATATTGTGTAATAGTCCAAGTGACTCTATTAATCTCTTTGAAATGAAGAAAATGTCAAAAGCTATAAATTAATTTACCTACATAAAGCTTTAATTTACTAAATGTCTCCCCAGTTCTATGCTGTCACTCTAGCTTGCGAACTCTAGATTGCTGGTTTCTCAAAAGATCATTACACTAATTAAACTTTTTAAGTGGTTTGCTTTGTCTAAAAATATCACATGTATCTTTTGAAGTGATATTTTATTTCTTTGTTTCTGGCTGTTTGTCCCTTTCATAGGAGAAAACTTGCTAGAATTTCAAGAATTAATAAATTTCAGTCAAGGAAATAAAACCACAGGTATACAAACACAATTAAAACACACAAATTATTGGGGTTTTTTAATATTCAAATAAATGTAATTAAGAAAAAGAATATTGTAATCTCTGTTATAGTTGTGCCTTTCAGTATAGACAAGTATAATTCATTCATGTGAGTTCAAAGCTTTATTTAGAAGGAGAGGAAATTACATCACTGAAATAATTAAAACTAAGTAATTTAAACTCAGTTTAAATCCATTAATATATTCTTTAGAAGACAATATCAACTCCAAGTGTTAAGTAATGAAACTTAGGATAGCTCTGGTATATGTTTTATCAAGTAGGATCACACTGAACATGGTTCTCTGACAGGTGATTGCAGAGGCATAGAGTATTATACTGCTTCAGGAAAAAAAAATAATACCAAAACAAAACAAAAAAGCAAGAAACCCCACCAACCAAAAAACAAAAACAGGAAAAAAAAGCAAAACCAGGTATCTGCTCCTGGAAGGGATAAATTCCTTAAGTAGCTTCCTAAGTGCCTCACTATTGAGAAGGGATGCAAAAGTAAATAATGAACCATGTAGGGGATGACTCTTAGTGGAGCCTGTAGAAGAGACACAAAGATCATACTAATTCAGAATTGGGTAGTAGGAAATCATCACAGGCTGTTAGACTGTAGCTGAAAGGAATGCTCTTCTACTTATGATCAATTTCTTAGTTGAAGAAACTAGTGCTCTCAGCTCTCAAGTACTAATAATTTTGCCTCACTTCACAAGCAACAAACTAGAATTGGATCTAACATATGTCCCAAAACTTTTCAAAGCTTGGAACACTGACAATAACAATGAAAGCAAAAGTGAAGCCCCAAAGCAAAACTTAAAAATCACAAAACATTTGTACGGTGATTAGCTTCTAAGTTTCACTATCAAGGTAATAAAATAATGTTGTCATCCATGAAGCCATTACACAACTTGAAAATGATTTTTTTTTCCTGATCAGTTGAGGACTGGGCAGAAGTGTTTTTTTCTTTGTCAAAATATTCTATACACAGTTGAGATATGTAAAGGGCTGCTGGCAATTCCTTTTGATACTCCTTTATTTTGACAATTGTGAAGCCCAGGACGATATGATGTTGCTATTAATGTCAGACGTCTGCTGGAAGAACAGTGAGCTTACAACAACAAAGATTTTCAAAAGTACAGATGAAGAAAAAAGCAACAAAGGAGATGCCAAATGCAATAAGGACAAGAAAGGAAAGCAGCTTTGATAAATTATGCAGTCTAAGCTAACTAAAAGCAGTAGGAGATGACCCTACTTTTTTCCCCATTTATTTCCTTTTTCACAGTTGCTATATAATCAAGTAATTTTGAGTAGTGTTGTTTTAAGATCCCAAACAGAAAACAAATTTTCTTCATCCTTTGTACAGCAGCCAAAACAACAATAAAACCAGCAAATTAAAAAATTATACACTTTATTTTGCAAACCTATTGCAGATAACTAAATAGACAATTTAAGGTACAATAATGAGTTTCACAGAGATTTATCATAACAAATTTAAGAGATTAATGAAAACTGATATAAATTGCAGAGGTCTTCATTAGGGGAAATGAGCATTAATTTCATGCTAATGCTGGTATTAAGTTACATTATAAATTCTCAAATGCATTTTTAAAAGATTGCTGGTACCATCGACTATTTAATAGATCCCAGACTTTTTGGATATGTTATTATTATGTTTTAATTTGTTTTCAAGAGCATCCATTGGGCTGACTTGGAAAACATAAGTCCTTTTCATAATAAAAGCTTTTGTCTCAAGAATGCTGAGCTGTTGAGCCTTGGAGCCTTTCACTGAAACAAACATTTCAGTACTGCATCTGCTAGGAATAATTTTTATACCATATTCTGATGCAAGGAAGACAGCAGGAACAAATAGCTACAAGAAAGCTAAGGAGAGTGAGAAGGTTTATCTCTTTGTCTTGCAGCCCATATTCAGACCTAGGGTGATGCAGTACTCCTCTCCTGGAACAAATTACATAGAGGTTAATGTGTTTCTCTCTAAGTAGCATTACAGAATTTGAGTAGAGACGAGCAAGAGAAGGCATGAACAGAAGTCATTCTGTGTTTGGAGTATTGTGCTGAACATACACTGGTCAAGTGGTTGAACAACCTTCCTAGTCCTCTGCAGCAAGGGGAGTTTTGCCTTCTAGTTGGATGTGGTATGGAACCTCTCTAGTAACCATATCAAGGTGAAATAAGCCTGGCATCTTGGATTGTAGATACAAGTGAAACAATCACATAGGGATATGAGAAAAACTAAAAGTGTAATCCATCAACCTGAAACTTAATTGAAACTGACGTGGACTTGGGTACAGACATATATTTATGTGTGTGTTCTATTCTGGCCAGCTGTCTGTGAAGGACATTATTATCTCAATTCAAAATATGAATCTAGACTGTTCAAGTAAAGAGATTATTTTCTTAGTACATGTGAGAATGTTGTGGTTTAGGAATGGTACTTCCCAGTTCAGTGCCCTCACCAAAACTTTTCCAAACCAGATGTGGAACACTCACTCCTCCCCTCTCCCTTCTTGTTTGGGGGTTGGAGTTGAGAATTGAAGGCACAAAAGTTGAAGTCATAGGTTGAAATAAGAACAATTTTAATGGAAAGAGCAACAAGGTAAGAAAACGAACAGAAAAAGCAACTATTCTAATAACAAAACTGAAAAAAGAGAGGATCTAAGATACTCACCAAGCTCAGGACAGTGAATGAAACGGTTATGGATGGACCCTATTTCCACCATGCTTCCTTCCCATCTGGAAAGGGACACCTGTCTTCTAGGAAGCGAGAGTCACCTCCCCCAGGCAATAACATAAGATGATATGGAACAACATTAGGCTCTTGGCCATGCCTACACAAATCCAGGCTCTGCCCTCTCATGGCTACTGTGAGAAATTAACTCTGTCCTTGGCCAAAACCAGAACAAAGAAATAAAAAAATCATTTGCATTGCAAATAAGATAGAAAATTAAACAAACAAAAAAACCACACCCACCCATGTTTTTTTAATAATTTATGGGTTGCCATATAAAGTTTCAGAAGAACTAGAAATTACAGAATGTTTTTGGGGAAGAATGTCATAAACTTTCAAGATGGGTTCAAACTCCAGACTCCAAATATCTAACTGTAAATTGCTGAATATAAATTTTTAAGCTTCTGTAACAGATGTAGTGTTTAGATGAATTGTCCCTAAATTGCCTTAGTCTTAAATGCAATTTGACATATCTTGCCTGAGTTTCAATTGCCAAACTGTGAGAGCAGAGATCAGCTGCAGGTCTAGCCTAATGAAAATGTCTCAAATACCCTAAGGAGTTTCCAATGACATTTGATGCTTATGTATGCTTCTGAGAAACTATCCTCTAATTAACAGTGTAGGGATCTGATCTCTCAGTTTAAGGTAAATATCTACAGTTTGTCACATGTGTAGCTCTCTGAATCAGTGACTTGCCAGCATTAGCAAACTGGATCCCATGACTAAATTTAGAAGCCTGCAGTCTCAAGCTCTGTCCAAACCCTAACATTTGAATATATTAGTTAATGCAGATGGATCCATAATTAGTAGAAAGGGAATGGTATAATTTTTTCTCTACTCTAGGCATTTGTAGTGCAACCCATTGTACTATTTGTTGCAAAGCCATAGGAAAACAAATACATAAATCAAGTTAGTAACAGTAAAACCAATTTTTCATTATACATGCATATCCCTCACAAAATTGAGGTTCAAGAGAATATAGTACCTATTCCAGAACTGCTTACATCAAGGTTTCAGCCATTTGAAAATAAGCAAGGAATTCAGAAACTGGTCACATACTTGGCATTCTATGCTCTGAGTTTAGAGATTAAGGGGAAGAAAACTATACTGGGGAGTTTTATTCAAGTGCAGTGAGTCTTTACTTCAGGTACAGCTATTATTTGTGCTCATGCTTGTTGCCCAGGCAACAGCTTATGCAGTGATCACTCTTCACCAGCATAAAGCATTAACCTAAAACTGTAGAGATTTAGCTTTAGATAGACTAGAATAGAACAGAAGAGAACTATTTCAGCTGAAAGGCACATAAAGGATTATCTAGTCCAACTGTGTACCCAATTCAGGGCTGACCAAGTTAAGGCATGTTATTAAGAGTACTGTTCAAAGGCTTCTTAGATAGGCTTGGGAGATCAACCTACTCTCTAGGAAGCCTATTCCAGTGCTAGACAACTTCTTGGTAAAAAAAAATACTTCCAAATATCCAGTTTGAACCTTCCCTGTCGCAGCTTTAAACCATTCAACATGTTACTAGTGTTACTAAGTGCCAGAGAGGAGAGACCAGTACCTCCCTCTCCACCAGAGCTTCCTCCTTAGGAAGCTGTAGCCAGCAATGAGGGTCACCCTAAGTCTCCTTTTCTCCAAACAAGCCCAAAGTCCTCAGCTGCTCCTCACAGGACATTCCTTCCAGCCCTTTCACCAGCTTTGTTGACCTTCTCTGAATGTATTCAAACACCTTCACATCCTACTTAAATTCTGGTATCCAGAGCTACACAAGAGGTGAGGCTGCCCCAGTGTGGAATACAGCAGGATAATCACCTCTTTTGACTGGATGGTTGTGAAGAATTTGATGCACCCCAGGATGTGATTTGTAATCTGGGTGCCAGGAAACATTGACTCCTAATGAATCTGCTGCTGACCAGTATCCCCAGATCCCCTTCTGGAGGGCTGCTTCACAGCCACTGCTCTAACAATTTATACTCATTCACTGCTGGTTTATACTTCAGCCAGTTCTTCACTCAGTGCACTGTGACCCCACCTATCCCACAGCTGATTGGTGTGTCCAGAGGGATGCTGTGAGGAATAATAACAGAACACTATAAAATCCATGAAGAATACACCCACTGCCTTTCCTCATCCCACTAGGAAGGTGACACAGGGATATCAAACTAGTTAAAGAGGGCTTTTCCTTTGTGAACCCATTTTGACCATGACTAATGATGACATTATTCTTTAAATGCTTTTCAATAGCAGCCTGTGTAACCTTAACCCATAATTTTTCCAGGAGCTAGGCTAGAGCAACAGATCTGTAGTTAATCCACAGACTCAGTAGATAAAGCTGGGGGAAGGAGGAGGAAGGGAGGTTGTTTGGAGTGGTGATGTTTGCCTTCCCAATTAATGGTTACTCCTGGTGGTCCCCTGCTCTCCTGGAGATGGCTGAACACCTCCCTGTCTAAGGGAAGTGGTGAATTTATTCCTTGTTTTGCTTTGGTTTTGTGCATGGCTTTTGCTTTACCTATTCAACTGTCTTTATCTCAACCCACTGGTTTTGTCACTTTTCTCTCTCCCACATTCCAGCAAAGACCAGGAGGTGGGGTGAGAAGGGCATGATCAAGCTGCTATGTGGTCCTTAGTTGCCAGCTGGGATTAAAACACAACACTTTATTTAGAAATTGCTTGCCTAGTCTTTCTACAAGACACAGTAATTTGGAGATACTGCAGTAATCTAAGGCTGCCAATGCATAGTGCTTAGCATTTATTTTGAAAGTATGTATGTAAAAGCCAGGGCCAAAAGATCAGAAAGGAAAACGCGAACACAAAATCAATTTCTATTCCGCAGTCCATTTGATGATGAAATTAGAAAATTTGGTGCAGAAAGCTCTTTTGGCAAACTGACCTCCTTCAATTTCCCTGATGATACCCATTACATAAGGGTATTTTTCGAGCTTATGTTTTCAACAGTGGGTTTTCCAAAGATGTTCCCAGAGGAAAATTGATTTTTGTCTTATCAATTATAATATTTTTAAGGAACCAAGATTCTTCATGGATGCCAGGTCTTTCTGGCTCACTTTGTACAGGAATGTTGAGAGACAGTATAGTGAAAAATCTGCCAAAAACAACTGTGTGAGAGAGAGTTCGGAACTGCAGCAACACTATTGAGCAAACTGAAAGAAAGGATCTAGACACTTAATACCTGAGCGAATAAATTTTTTACACATGCTGAAATGACCAGGGAAATTTCAAAGACATAGGGAGTTTCTGCTATTCGGTACTTTCTTTCTGGAATTCCATGAGGTGTAAAATAAAATTCATCATTATATGATGGAACATAGATAATTTAGGGTTCCAGCACACAGTGACACACATGCCTACTGGGCAATTTTGTGCAACATAGTTGTCAAGAAAAATGACCATCAATGAAATTGGAAGTTACTACCAGATATCTTCTGTCTTCTGTTTTATTGATAAGAAAAAACGTGGCCATGGAAATAATTTTAGTTTATTTGCTTCCAAAATCCTAAAGTTTTTTCCTGTGATAATTTTAACTAATGTCCATGTTGTTTTATCTGATTCTGTTTTCTCTGTTTAGACACAGTTTTCAAGTACTAGCAAAGAGGGTAGTCCTGTCTGATAAGGAAATTATGAGGCAGCTTTTTGGTTTCCCAGTGTTATTGTCCACAGTGTCAATGCCTGGACAGGTGGGAGCTAAGCTGCAAAAGGATCTCTCTCTCTCTCTTAATGTGGTAGAACAGTTGGATGTCTCAGAAGGATAGAAGAAAAAGAAGGAAAGGGAAAGCTTCTCTTTATGCTCTTCCTGGTGTCGCAGAAGTAATAATACCCAAATGTATAAAACCAAAAGTTGTACTAAAGGTAGCATGGTCCCTCATTCCAGTAATGGGATATTTATCCTTTCAGCACTTTCTGTAGCAATGCCAAAGGCAAATCACACTTGTCTGAAATAAAACTGAAGAGAGCAAGATCTGATGTATGTAGGACTAGTGAACTCAGGGCACAGGGGCCAAAGTACTGAGAAATAATGTCTGTGAAATACCGAATTGATGAGAGATCTGATGAGAGGCAGAAGATCTGTGATTCTTCTAAGGAGCTGAGACACTAACTGGTTTGGGTTTTTTTAAGGCCAAACAGTAGTAATGAAGGCTTGTCTGTGAAGTGACTCCAACATTTGTTTTCTTCCCATGATGGCTTTGAAAACCTGACTTTGTCCCCTCAGATGTGCACAACTTACTGAGCTTTTGTGTGACCTATAAAAATCACACATAGATTTGGTGGAGAGCAGGAGAAAACAAACTACTCTATCTGAGGGTGAGTGAAGGCCTAAGTATAATATGATAAATTATGGTAGTCTAATGATAAAGACCATGGTAACAACTTTCCCTTTGAGATTCACATGCTAGATGAGAAGAGAGACACAACTGCACGTTAAGGTTTGCATTTATGTAGTAGGGTGACACTGGCTAGATGCTAGGTGCCCACCAAAGCTCTTCTATCACTTGTCATCCTCAACTGGACAGGGGAGAAGAAATATAACAAAATGTTAATGGGTTCAGATAAGGACAGGAAGAAATCACTCACTGATTACTGCCATGGTCAAACCAGCCTCAACCTGGGAAATTAGTTTAATTTATTATCAAAGTAGGATAATGAGAAATAAAAATCATAAAAACAACTTCCCTCCACTCCTTCCTTCTTCACAGGTTAAATATCTTTCCCAATTTTCTATGTCTTCCCACTCAGTGGTTCAGGGGGTTTGGGCACTGCAGTCAGTTCATCATACATCTTTAGTGTTCCTTTCTCTTCAGAGGAAGAGCTCCTCACACTTCTGTGCTGCTCCAACATGGGATCTCTCCCATGCTGGAAGACAGTCCTCCATGAACTTCTCCAGTGTTAGTCCTTCCACTGGGCTGCAATCCCATATGAACTTCTCCAGATCCTTTTCCATGGGGTGCAATTCTTCAGGAGCAGACTGCTCCACTGCGGGTCTCCTGCAGGGTCACAGTTCCTGCCACCAGCAAACCTGCTCCAGCACAAACCTTCCACATGATCAGAGCTACCTTTGGTCATGAATTTGCTCCCTGGTGGGGTCCATCACAGACTGAAGCTGGATCTCTGATCCACTGTGGAACTCCATGGTCTGCAAAGCGACAGCAGCTTTTCCATGGTCTTCACCATGGGCTGCAAGGGAATCTTTACTCTGGTGCCTGGAGCACCTCCTCACCTCCTGTTTCACTGATCTCAGAGTTTTCAGATCTGTTCCTTTCATATATTCTCACTCTTATCTCTGGTTGCTATTGCTGTTGTACCTTCTGACATCTGTGCCTTCTGACATCTGTTATCCCAGAGGCCTTACTGCCGTCCCTGATGGGCCTGTCCTTGGTCAATAATGTATCCATCTTGGAGCCAGCTGGCATTGGCTCTGTTTGACATATGGGGAACTTCTGGCAGCTTCTCACAGAAGCCACCCCTGTAACACATACAGGCATCAGTACAACCAAAGTTTCCCTACCCCCAAAAGCATCTTATCTTGCACAAAGACAATATGGTTTATATTTATTTTTCTTTAAGTTCCACTTTTTTTTTTTCTAATACATTTTGCCACTACTGCAATTTAAGTTAGTTATATTAGAATAACTGGTTTTTAGGTGATGCAAATATGTTTTATATATGCTGAAAATATCAGCTTTTGTTTAGTGTTAAACTTTATCTATGATGAATTTTTCCCTAAGCTTTGTTGGATTGGAACATTTCTGAAATTTAACTGTCTCTCATATTTAAATTACCCAAAGGGAAATTCAATATTAGGCTTGCTTGTAAGGTTTCCTTTATTTTTTACTCAATCTAATTTTATAGTCATTTGAATGCTGGCATTCCTACCTACCTAAATGCATTTCCCTTAATATTTGTAATTATGTCATGGATGACATGTTTTATGGATGCATTACTGTACAAGCTCTCCTGTTGAATTCATTTGCAGTGAATAATGTACTTAAGCATTGTTTTGTGTGCAGCGCTTTTCAAGCATGTAAAAATCTCACTTTCAAAACTTTTCTTCAATTTTGCATTATCTAATATGTTGGTCTCCTTTTTTTGATAATTGTTTGAGTGTAGCATAATTAACAAATAGACCTAGCCTTACTGTTCTAAAAATTATTCTACTTTCCCTCTTCCAATTTCTAGCACTTCCTTTTGCAAATAAGACCACATTGGTTCAGTTGGCTACAATTTTATCTATCACACCATGGATGAGATAGTCAAAGACCAAAAAAGTTTTACGTCAGAGTAGAGAATAATATTTCTTTGAAGAAAAAGTACTTGTAACTTAGGATACACAGGCAGATAAAAGAAGATGCAAAAGAAAACCTGTCTCTATAAAAGGTCTGGGCTCATAGTTTCACAGAGGTAGAGCTTTTATACTTTAAGTCACATAACATCTCTCTCACTTGATTCCCTTTCAGTTTCTGACCCTCTACTTTTCTCTCCTGATGTGATATTTCTGCATAATTTCCTCTATACACAAGGTTCCAACTATTTTAATGTAAATGACTCAGAGTTCTCACTTCTCACTTCTGACCTCTCCTCTCTTTAATCCATCATCTACCATCTCCATTTTAACATGGCTCATAATGATGTTCCTATTTTCTTCTAATAATCCTCAGGAGGACTTCTGAATATAGAATTATTCATATGAATAAGGCAATTTTATTTTAACTTTGAGCTCTTCTATCTGCATTTTGAATCTCAGAAGGACAAAGTGCAAGACTGTTCCAATCAATGAGTTGTGAAATTGTTCTGTATGTCATACAGCTCTGTACATTTTCTTTCTTGTTAAATATTTAAAAAAGAAATATGCAAGGTACTATTGTATGTAAGTTGCAAAGGACCTTATACTCATTTGGCGCAGACTTTTGTTACTGCACAAAATCAGGGCATATAATAGTTTAAAGTAATTCATTGAGCTTTCTTCAATTTTTGTACTTTTTATTCTCTGTTTCTCACAGACAGATTTTCAAAATCTCATTTCTCTGATTGACATTAACTCTATGTAATCTAAATTTATTCACAGACATCTTGCATCTATTTATTTTGTGTCTATATTGTCCTACAGCCTACTTTTTTTCCCCCAGTGCTAACATTTGAGTCAACACCCTGGTGCAA
>NW_005054407.1:600312-610660 GCF_000277835.1 Geospiza fortis | reverse complement strand
CTGAATTAAATGTACAGAAGTGTAGCACTCATCTTACCTCAGCACCAAATTATAAAAGCAGGCCCAGACAAGACCACATGCATATATTCCTGTGCACTAAATAGATGACAAGAAATAGTTAAATGTACACGTCTGAACATGGTTAATGATTCTGGTTCCCGAGGTCAAGTAGTGCAGAGAGATTTGTAGCCACTACCTTGACAGCAGGCTGCTATACCCTGTGATTTCACTTCAGTGGAACATTTGTGACACCTTTTGGTGCTGTACATGTATTTTAACAACTCTTCAGTACTGTACATGCTAGATTTTCAGTCAAGGGAGTCCTCCTACTCCTCAAGGACAATTTTGTATTTGCATTTAAAAGTTACTGAATAAAATTCATATGGAGAAGTGGAAGAACATACGAGACAAAAGTACTTTTCCATCCTGAGGCAGTCTCTCTGGCACTAGACTACAAAATCAAGCTTCCTTTTGCTTAGTTTCTCTCCTACCCAATAAATGTTACATTCTTCTCTGCATAATGGTATAACTACAGCAGAGAGTACTTCCTAATGCCTATCTAAATTGGCTTCCAAATTTATTTTAAAATCTGTGAATTCCCTTATGTCATTATATGCTGATTGCACAGCAGAGTTAGAAATCTCAACTAAAGATAAACTGCATCGTCTTTCTTTTTTCAGACATATATATATGAACAGGAATTAAAACTTTTCACTATTCATCACTTTCTGCTAAGATGTAACTCTCCACAAGGAAGAGAAAATCTATGGAGAGAAAAGAAATGAAGGATGGTGCCATAGAAATTAAACCAGCTCATTTTTTGTATGAACGAGGTAATTTAATATGTCTCTCCATCAGTAACCTTTATGATTCACTGCTATTTTTTCAGCTTTTCATAATATTAGATGTGGAACACATGCTATTAAATGTGGTATTCATCTTCACAACAGAATCAATGCCTCAGTCACTTCACTTTATTTGCAGAAACAGAGATAGTATCTTAGAGTCTAAGAAAGAGGAAAAGACTATATAACAAAACTAAGTATTCGTCTTGCAGCTGTGGGAAAACATAGGAAAGAACATAGCTGGTGGAAAACTTTTTACTACAGAATTAGTTGGAAACTTACTGGATAGACTTTGGGTAGTCTATAGTCAGAGTGAAGAGCTAAAAAATTGAGAAATGATAAAAAAAATAAACCAATTAATTTATAAGGAATTTATGGGTTTTACTGTCATAGTAGTATTAATGAAGACTTGTGGTAGCCAGTGAAAGTGGTATCAGAATGTGGCCATTACACTGAAAGTCAGTGGATTCAGGACACACCAGGCTTGCAGAGGTCAATTAATATTGATAAGTAGGTTTCCTATCTGAATTCTTCATGCCACTGTAAGATATTTATCTTCATCACTACTGAATTTCTTTTCTTTTTTCCTAACAGTAATAGAAATAGTCCACAGTGTCTCTTATAAATGTAGAGACAAATTCAGTTGTCTGTAGGCCATTAAAAAGAAGAAAAGCAACTGTTAACTGTTAATTTGATGTTGAAAAGCAACATCAAATTACACATCTCTAAAATAGAATTTAACTTTAAAAAAAAGAAGGCGATAAAAAAACCTCAACCAAGCAAAGAGAAACTTGCAGCACCAGGTATTTCATTATGACGATTTAACTGCAAGGACAAACACCACATTGCCTTTTACATCAGACAGACACACTTAAAATTATTGTATGTCCATTTTTCTATAGATCCCACTCTCCCCATCTCATCCCAATATAAAAGTGTAGTTTAATAAATATCAGGACTTAAAAAAAAATCTGAATAATCTTACATGAATATTTATATACCTGGGGTTTCACCCTGACTTTGCTTTTTTTCTAAGTATGTACATTTTATTTTTAACCGCGGTAAGCAACACTGAGAAAATCATGATATGACTAAGAAAATGATTTGGACATTCTTGGCACTAGAGAATGATTTTTCAGATGATTGCGCATGATTTCATTCTATGTCACCTATTAACCTATTGATTAGAACAGCTGGTCCTGATGGAGACATAAATTGCTTTAAATATCGAGCTTTGTATCTCTAAAATCATATTATTGGAATATCAACTAAAACAAAATAACTTTAAAATCAGACCTACTCAGTGAAACAGAATGAAATAAACAACTGCACCTGCTATTTTTTACAAAGCTGATTTTTCCTTGAATGAGGAGTCTGCTCTTTTGTTCTCAATTGTGGAATAAAGGATATTTGGGATATTAGTAGTCTCACTCTCTTTCCACTGCCATTGAGAAGCTATGGCTTATTTCCTTGATCTTCTCCAGGGTTTTCTGCTTGGCTCATGCTTCAGTGACATTGTTCCTGATATATTCCTGTCTCTACTTCCTTATGCTGTACTCCAGAAACTTCCTTCAGCTTAATACTGTCTTTTATTTCAGGGCTGATGGTTTTTATCAACCTCTTTTTTCCTTTCAGAAATTTTTACCAAGAAAAAAAAAAAAAAACTTACAGTTGCAAGACTGTACAGAAATTTTTTTTGTTCCTTCTAACGCTCAGTTACACTCTTACTCTTTCAATACAAAGCAATTTCCACCTAACCAAATATATGTCTTTTGGTACAGTAGGAAAAGAGATAGTCATACCTACAGATAAGCAGGAAACAATTTTAATAAATCTGACCCATTGTTGAGTCAATGTCTCAGCAAAATTGAGATCAGACGTGACGGTAATCAATATATGGAGAAATGCTTGAAAGGAACACAAAGTTGTCTTAATTTAATGGCTCCAACGATTAGGACAGGATAAGATAGGATACGATAGGACACAGCAGGACAAGGTAAATAAGTACACTTCCCTTGAAGATAATAATGAACATTAAAATACTCCAAACTTCAAATATATACACATATATGTTTGTGTGTGTGTGTGTGTGTATATAAGGTTCTTGCTTTCTTTTTCTCATTCTGCTTTTCATTAAATTTAGGTGAGTAGGATTTAGATGAGTAGGGCATGTTCACCTTTTCCTTTGTACTTTACCAGCTGTCATTCTGTGACTGCTACTTGTCTAAAAGTTAGAATTGGTCAATTTAATATTTCTATGAAATATGAAAAAGTCCTTACTTGGATTACGTAGCAATGCTTTGATTCTATTTTAGTACTAGTACTACTCAGATAATTTTGTATGATTCGCTTGTAGTTTTGTATAGTTCTTAATAAAACATTTTAAAATAATTAACAAAATACAGTCAAGTGACAGCATTAATTATTGCAGTGAAACCATAGAATTGTTTTCACTTTTAATTAAATTCCACTAGTATGGTTTCAGTATGGTTATAAAAACTGATTTTAGTAAAATTTGCATAATTGCTTTAGATAAAATGTGTTCATGTAATAAATATATACATAAATGTTTCCTTATGAAACAAACCAGTCAGTTGTCCCCAGAAAAATTTCTTTAAATGTAACTGTCCTTCCAGTAGCTGGACACTTTTATAGATACATTTTTTGCAGGGAATAATTTTTTGAGGGATGCATTTTACCCTAGCTGGATAAATAAACATTAGGAAAACAAAATGGTAAATTTATGGTTTTCAGCAAAAGGTGTCTCTACTTCCTCATTAATAACACTAAGATAAAGATGTCTAGCAAACATTCTCTAGTTCTTGGTAAACTCTGAGAGAAAATTGATTTTTTTTCTACATAGTCTGATAGTAATATGGAAATAGTTAAGTTTCAGTAAAGCACATCAGGAAAGCTGAAACACACAAATATCTACAGAAGTGTGACATACTATTTCATCTTTCATTTTTAAAAGTGCAAGCAGCATGAAAAAATATCTTCTATTTTGATTGTGAGTATTCTGCCTATTTTTCAGAAGGTGTGCAAAGTGTCATTTTCCATATTCTCTTTTGGATTATAAAGATCAATAACCACTTGCAGTGCCTAGTTTTTTTAGCTAGTGTATAATTCTGGCATAGATGTTTCCACTGGTAGGAACATGAGTGTCCTCGTAGATGAAGGAGAGCAGAGGATATTGTCTATCTAGACTACAATAATGCCTTTGACCCTGTTTTCCATGAGATTCTTATATAGGAAAATGGGGATGTATAGGATGGGTGGCAGGACAGTGAGATGAATGAGCACCTCTCCTATGAGAAAAGGCTAAGAGAGTGCTTTGGAGAGGGGAATTTTTTAATGTGTATAAATACCTGAAGAGAAGTTGAAAAGAGAATGTAGTCAGGCCTTTTTCAGTCTTGTTCAGTGACAAAGCTAGAGGCAACAGTCAAAAAGTTAAATACAAGAGGTTCTATCTAAACATAAAGACTCTTTTTTTTTTTTTTTCAGTGAGGATTACCCAGCTCTGGCACAGGTTTCACAGAGAGGCTGACAGAAAGTCTCCATACTTAGAGATTTTCGAAACTTATGCGTAACTGTCCTGGGTTAATGGCTCTAGGTGACCATCCTTGAGCAGGGTGGTTGGACTAGATGACATCCCAAAGTTCCTTCCAACCTCAACTATCCTGCTGTTCTGTGGCACTCCATTTCATCACAGACTTCAAAAATAGAACATTTTCTAAGAAGGAAACTAATGCTTGTACATTAAATCTATGCAATATTTTTTTTACATCCATGTAGTTGCTACAGGTTCCAAAGCATTTGAGTATGAACATAGGTTTAAATTAAAAAAAAAAGACTAACAGAAAAAGCAAGATACACAAATTGCAATTTCTTTTAAAATATCCTTCTTTTTAATTTCACCCAGAGTATATCTAATCATGCTAGGACTTCTAAATGTTAATATGCTACAATTACACAAATTATAAACACATAAATAGTCCAACCTTTTTTATGTGAATATCTAAGACAAGCATCACTTTTATTTTATATATATATGTCTTCATACACATATACATATATATTTTTAAAATATATTTCTTCAAATGAAATATATTTCTTGATAAATTTCCTGCTCTCACATATTGGACATGACTCAAATTAAGTTGCTATTCCATCCATACCCTTTTTGCTAGCAGATAAAACAGACACAAACTGCTCAAAACAGTAGAGGTTGCCAAGAAACAAGTGAGTTTCTTGGTTAAGAATCTGATCCTATCACCTGGCAGAGAGATTGAGTCCCTCATGAAGAGAAACAGCTCTTGGAGCCATGCTGGGAGAACAACCAAACATGCAATTTAGGAAACCTGGGCATAATTATTCTGTTGGAACTCTTACTTTACTTATTAAGTATTATTCTTACAGGAGTACACCGAGCTTTTCTGTTGTTGTTATGCTATGTTTGTTTTGTTTTTTTTTAATCTGTTGGAGATAACTTCAAAACCCATAAATGGTCTAGAGATGTTTAGCTGTGAAATTAAAGATCAACATTTTATATTTTTACCCCTATAGAAGCGAACATGGATAACTATTTAAGAGATAATTTTTAAAACTACTTTTCAAGGTCATTTAATGAGTTTTCAAAGATAATTTTAAAAATTCAGTACTGATGACATTAATTAGCCTAGGAACTAATCAGTAATTATTTGATAATATATTTTCAATTTGTATATGTATATATATATATATACATATATATATGGAAAAAAATCAATAGATAAAGAAAAGTATAAAATTGTTAGGGCATAGCAAATAAAATGTTTTTCATGTAATTTATTTCTTTCAATTTTGATACAATATGTAACTCACAAATAGTATAAACGAATATTCAAAATCTACCTGTTGACTTTGTCTAATCTTTCAAATATTTTCTTCAGCATTATTTTACAAGGATTTTTGCATGTTACCTGAGACCATGAAAAATCACAAAACTATTATTAAAAAAAAGAAGAAGAAACTGAGTAATAGAAAACAAGTTATTTTTATTTTTTCAGTCATTGTCAGCATAAAATGAAGAAAAATGTTTTGTCATTTGAGTTCAACAAGTGTTATTGGTTAATAATGTAGAATAGGAATTAATTCAAATTTTCTTTTATCAGTACAACTAAAAGCAGTTCTAAATTGGTACAGTAATGTGGAAAAGTATACAAAGAGACACAAGGCAACGTATCATAGAAGCCAAATAAACTGTACAGAATTGTACTATTTTTCCTTATTATGTTTAAAATATTATGATGTACTTGTATTAAAAAGAGCAATTCTGTATTAAACAGAATTTTTTCTTTATTAATAATGTTCATATACTTTTTACTTATCCAAAATGTATTCCAAGAATTCCACAGGGATGCATTTTTTCAGTTAAGAACTCATATGAAGAAAGGCAATTCTTTTTACAGAAATGCAGAAATCTTTTAAGTGTATTCTTCTTTTCTACAAGACATTTCTTAACCAACAGTTCATTACATTTTTTGAAATATATCTGAATAATCTTTAAATGTCTAGAAAACCAAGGTATTCTGGTTATCAGAAGACTAAAACACTGCCCCAGAGAAGAGGATTATACATTAACAACATTCCAGAGAAAAGGAAGGACCTTATAGGTAGATTTTATTTCACCACTTTCCTTTCAGCCTTGTAATAACTCAGTACAACTTTTGATTAAATAATATACAATTAATTCCAATTAAATTGAGTTATAACATCATGAGTGTTAATAATTTTTTTTGAAATTTGAAATCCTGCAAGAGAACTTCAATTGGTTAAAAATTATGCTGAGAATCAAAATAGTGTTATTAAACACAGAAATTGTAAATGGAAGTGGTTCAAAAAGATTTTTTTTGCATAAAGTAACAGTAAATTCTTCTTAAAACCAAAAATCCTTTGCTATAATTTTGTCATTCTTAGTCATTTTTCAGCCTTAAAAAAAAATAATCACCTCTGAATGTGATTGGCGATCCTATAAAATCATGATAGCAACGATTTTCTTCACAAAGAATAAAACCCATGGTGTATTTTAAAAAGCAGCATTTTTCTGTCTAGATGTATAATAAGAAAAGAACAACTAGTAATATTATTCAATTACATTGTCATTTCTATTGTATTCATATTTCATTTGCACTTCCTAGAATAAGAATAATTTCAGATAATATCAAGATTGCTTTAAATATATAGCAGCTGGACACAGCCATATAAATGCTACAAGATATTTTTGGCTATTATATATATTTTAGCTAAGTAAAATGTTCAATTTTTTTCACATACTTTCAATAGGAATGTTGACTTCAGCAAGTGCACCTCCTGAGGAGAAAGGTAAGTGAAATCACAATCACAGGGAGTCATTTTACTCAACTCCCACAAATGCGAATCTGAAATTTCACATGAAGATCAGAGATTAATTAATCCAAATGAATGATACAATCATTCCTTTGTGTGTTTACTCTTATAGAAATTCCTTCCACAAAGAGACTTACCTTCAGGAAATGAAGCAGAGTCAAAGGTGTTGAGGATGTAAATAAATAGAGAACCCAAATGAACTGTCAAATCAGTTCAGTTCAGTCTTTAAGACTAGATTATAACACTTTGTGTTGACTCGCTCTTAGGTATCCTCTCCTTTTCTTAAATTCATGTTCTACGTGGAGATAGAGCTACTACAAAGAAATCATTTATGAGTGAGAAGTGTTCACTCTGTGCAAATTTTCACACTAGGTCTTAGCATACAGATTACATGGTTACAGTAGCAACCTAATTTTTTAGTCTGATTAATGGAGATGGCTACATTCCTCCAGAGAGTGATTCTTAGGAAAGAAGCCAGTAGTTTGTCTTTCTGGTTTGGTTAGATAAGAAGCTGAAAGTTAGGCTAAATCAGTAAATATGTCATATATGCCCATTATTTGTTCTTTGTTAAGGGTTAAGGCAGCTTCATCATTTTCACAATGAGAAAAAGAAAAAAGAACAAGGCAAGAATGTAAATGCCATAGGAAATCCCGGGAAAAAAAAAAAGCAAGTTGTACTGCAAAATAAAAATAGACTAAAGAGTAGGTCCCTGTTCTGACTAAGACTTATGAGCCCTTTGGTTTCAGTCCAACTTAAAATTTCTTTGAAAACCACTTTCAATATGCAGAATGGAGAGAGTCTTTCAGCTCAGTGAAATTCTTCAAGTGCTGAAAAATTTTCTTAAAGTCAGAAGAGTTAAATACCATAAATAAATTTTCATGTATGTTTTATGTTCCATATAAGAAGCTTGAATGTTTCAGTGATTAACCTGTTTTTTCCTAATTATTCAACATGTATTTTGCTTAGTTTAAATATTTTTTACAGTTTGATTGGAAAACTTTTACCTAATTTGTATTTATCATCTGTAAGACTCATTAGTAAAAAGAAGGCTTCACAAGTGAACTGAAGCAAAATATGCACTGATTATTCAGAGTCTTGTATAGTTAGAGCAGGTAATATCCCTACTCGGATACAGGTAGCCTGTATCTTCAAATCAGCCTAAGATGTTACAGGAACTGCTGACAACAGCAGAAGAATGGTTGTAGAAGAGACACGAGTCATGTAGACACAAGTCAGTGGTTTGGGTTTTATTTGCTTTTTTGTTTTAAGTTCCCATAAGTTAAACATGCTTTAAAAGTTTATTCTCCATAAACTGAAATATAACCTGTATAGTACATAGAACTCTTCTAGATACACAGAACTTCAGAGAAGGTTTATGTGACTTTTATATATACTATCAATATAAATGAAGCTTTGAAATACTTCATGTTCTTCTGTTTTTCTTTAGTAACGTTTTCTTTAAAAAAAAACCAAACAATAGTGTATGAGGGTTTTTGTTTCCCCTAGAAAATAAGGGTGTGCAGGAACAATCTGTCAAAAATATTTATCTTTCTAGGTCCTAAAGGGAAATTGAAGATGTTCACATTCCCTAGCTGGAATTGATTGGTTTGTAATTGTGGTGGCATATCACTACCTGCCATCTCATAGACTCCATGATATGTCATGTAGCCTAGATTATCCAGTCTGCAGGATGATGGGGGAGCAGAAGCCTGTCTCCCTATATCTGCTTCTCCTTATCCTTTTTATCCAGGTGGGAAAGATAGAACTAGTCATCTTGTCATGAGGAGAAAGGATCAGATGAGTTAGGAATACATAAACATATGCATATACACATAGATACAGGCACACATAAATCTGTAAGTATATATGAACACATACAGAGAGCAGAGAATTATTCTACCTGTTTCAATGCACTGAATTTGAGAGCTCACTCATTCCAGATTCTGGAAAATGAGAAACATTGCTAAAAGTGGTAGTCTGCTACAGGAAGAAAATAAAGAACCAGTATTCCAATTTATCTGCAAGTATTTTTCTTTTCCTTGTGCTATTTATTTAAATAACATTTAGTTAGTAAGTCTGAAGAAGCGGTAGAGTAATAATAATAAAACTCTAAAAGCAGCACTGCAGAGAAGTAAAGGAGGATTATTCCCCAGGGAAGACATTTTACTGTGTGAAAGCGAGTATAAGAGGCTGTGTTCTGCCTATGAGCTCAATCATTGCATATTCTGGCTATATTGAAAGTGGGACACTAAAAACTATACTGCAATCTTTTCTTTCTGTAGAATATTTCCGAAAGGAGTGGCAGGAATTTCTACTTAAACACTATTTTTTTTAACCAAAATTGTGGTGCACTGATGCCCATATGGAATGCAATGTAAAGATAGTGTTAATGGGTCTCCATCGACTTTTGAAGAATTATTTCAGAATCATTATGAATCCAGTCCTGTAATTCTACAACAGTTCTGTGTTATGCTGAAAATTCACTGACTGCATCAAAATGAATCTCCCTGCTGTTATGCTTATGTTTTACTAATAAGTTTTAGTAATTCCAGAGTCCCATTCTTGACTGTTACTACTTCATAAGGAGCAGTGATAGTGTTATCCTACAGCAGCCAGTAAAGACACACCTGTAAGGAAAGGTGCTGTAGAAAGCATTTAATAGGTGTGTGGTGGTAAATACTACCATTGTTCTAACTAAGAATTGTAAAAGAGTTGCCCTGAAAGAGAGGATGTTACCTGCTTAGTTGAGAAATATGGTCTTGCTCCAGCTATGACAGATGAATTATTGATTTAAGACCTTATTTCTTCTTTTCTTCATTGTGATAAAAGAAAAATGTCTAATGCATATAGTAAAGCAGTACTAATAGCTCCTTTAGCCACAAGGCTGATTCCTCCTATGATCTTTATCATGTCTATCTTTCATTTTTTACACCTTTTCCTGGTGTCTGATCATCAGCATTTGGCACCCTTAGGCATCCAGAACATTATTCAATTATTATACCTTTGGCATCATTGTGCCAAAAGCAAGTCAGCCAAGCTAATGTTAGGCGTTCTTTTTTTCTTTTTTTTCCTCTCCTCTCCTCTCCTCTCCTCTCCTCTCCTCTCCTCTCCTCTCC
>NW_005054407.1:568350-599956 GCF_000277835.1 Geospiza fortis | reverse complement strand
CCCTGTAATTTTTTTCTTTTTCTCTTTTCTTTGTTTCGTTTCCCCTTGTTTTGTTAGTTTTTGTTTGTTTTTTTTTTTCCAAGTATATTGATTCATAGTTTATCCATGCTCATGTTGTTTTTGTGGGCAGATGTCCTTATATTTTTTTTCTGACCTTCTTTGTTGTCTCAGGTAGAATACAGTGTATTCTTTAGCTATAGATTGGGTTGTCTGCTATTTTTATTCCATCCTTTCCTCTGTGTCTTATAGCTAAAGGTGATTTGTTGTTACCCTACATAATCTTAAAACAATATTCAAATATTGCCTCTAAATGGTTAAAATATTTCAGTGTACCAGAAATGTTCTATTTTGTACAAGAAAAGTCAAATAGACTCTATCTGTATCAGCAACCTGTTAAGAATTTCCTAAGTGACACTCCTAGGCTTTTTAAAAGAAAAATCTAACTTCCAAAAGAAACCAGAACACTTCCTTTATTGCCAGAAATGTCTAAAATTACAAAAATCCCTATCCTATGGAGAACTATTGATCCTTAGACCTTGAATCAAGTGTGTATTGATGACTGGGATACAAAATAACTTAATTTCTTAAACTCCAAAACTGTTCACACTACATATGTATATAAGTGTGTGCGTGTGTGTGTATATATATCACCAGCTAATTAAAAAAAATAAAATTAACTTACTGCATATTTGCCTTCACATATTGTTCTATTTTCCTTTTTGATTACCTTAATATAGGATTTGTATTTTAATTTCCCTTCCATGACATGTAAAAATAACAAATTTTATTGGTAATTAGAATTGTAGAGTACAGAAATGCTGCCAAAAAAATCTGTGTTATCAAAGATTGAATGCTTAGTCTTAATTAGCATGTGGTTGTTAATTGATTTCCCATAAATTGATTTCCCCACAATGACATTCTGATTTTCAAGCATATATGTTAATGCTTGCAAAATTTTAAGGGTAGGAAGCAGAATTTGCTACAATTCTAATACCAAGTTTAATGATAATTCTGTCTAAAATACATTGAAATAATAGCGATGCTAAATATGTGATGAGGAATTCAAAAGATGGTTCCTTCTCTCCTTTCTCTCATATTTAGTAGACCCAAACTAAAGGAACTAATGTCCAGTGAGGTTAAAGATATAGAAAAAGCAATTCTTTTGCTTTCAGTGACTTGCAACGTACAGTTTTTTAAACCAATCCCACTTCTTAGTTGCATAGTACAATTTGAATAGCCCTACTTTGAAGAACTGCAATCATGGCTTCCCATGCAGATTTTCCATGAGGAAAAATACAAAATTTATTAAGCCCTGAGGTATCCACATTAACAGTGGGATGCATTCACATCAGGAGTTAACTCCTTTAAACAAGTCACATGTAGTGCTAGAATATCTCCAAGAGAAAAAAAAAATGGTATTAGAAAAATTCCTATGAGGCATGCTCAACATCAAAAGAACAGGAAATCAGAGCTTGTCTCATGAGCATTCCCATATCCATAGACATTCAGGGAGGATCAGTATATTTACAGCCTTATCACCCACCAAATTATTTTTTGGTAACGTATGGCATTTTGTGACTGTCTCCAGCTATGCTCTAAAAGGAGGTTGCTCTGCAGGTAAAACATAATTTTGTGTGTATCCAGTTGCAGCACGTGTTACTAACCAATAAGGACTATGCACATTTGCTGGCACTTGCCTATAACTAAGTTTTCCTCATCTCATCTCCCTTCTTTCTACAAACATGAAACAGGCACTGTCTAAGGGGTTTAAAGGAGTGCAAGCCTTGTCTCAGCCAGTTTGCTAGAAGAAGTCAGAGAGAAAACATTTCTATGTAAGTGGCAAAATGATCTTCTAGGTAAAAAAGTAATCAAAAGAGGTTGGGAACATCTTAAGTTTATTTGTAATGCAGAGTTGGGGTGTGTGTGCTTTCCAAAGGACTGATTTTTCTAAACTGTTCCATGCAGAAGAGGTTACTAAAACCCAATATATTGGTTTTTATATACTTGGAAAGGTTAAATGTTAGTTGCACCTTTCTTTCTGGGAAAACAGAATGTGTTTTGTAGACAGGAAAAAAAAACTGCAAGAATCTTTGTGGATGCTCTTTTTAAGAGTGGCAATGGGAAGCATTTTTTGCTGTTGTTTGCCCCTCCCAGGTCTTTAAACTCATCTTCATAAATAATATTTAAGGTGAGAAAAAAATTTTCTATGCAAAGGCCTATAAATAGACTTGACAGCACAAGGGAGTAGCAGAGTCTTTTGTGGACTAGCCATGAAGCTCACTTCTTACCCAAGATCTCTATAACTCTTTCTATTTTGCTAAATAAAAGAAGACCAGGATTGAGTCTTTGCCCTGAGGCTATTTGGCAGCAGTTGTCTCACAGTGACACTGTCTAAGGCTGGGTCCCTACACAGCAGAGCTGTCTCTGTGGGGCTACTTGCATTCATCAAAACTAGAAGTAGGACATAAATTAGCAGCTAAAGTTTGTGAACAATCAGAAGTCCTGTGTTTAAGCTCATTCCCCTTGGCAAGATAAAAGTACTCAGTGTCACAGGAGATCAGAACTGTTTGGAGTGCATTATGGACTTATGCTCTGCCAAGGATGCTGATGTCTTACAACTCATTTATATAAACCCATTGTGCAAGGCACTTGGAGTGCTTCTGTTGGCGGAAACATTTTTTGTACCCCTGTTATTTGCAAAATCCACACTATAATCTTTACATCAACCTCTCATCTGTTTCTGTAGACTGAATGTCCACTGCTGTGTGGAACACATTTGCTCTGCTGCTAGAGCACCTCATACAAAGGGAGTCCTGTTCATGACATCAAATACTGTGCTGTGGAGACCCAAACCAAGACCAGCAGACAATTCAATGATTCACTCCAAGTAATATTCTTGCTCTAAACCACAAAAAAACCCCACTTCTCTTGCCTCCCACCCCACGTATTCCAGTCACATTCCAATCCACTGTTCAAACACTGAAATAAATGGAAAAGTCCCTGGAAACCTGTACTATGCTCAGCAGCAGTTACACTGTTCCACCTGCAATAACTAAGCTTAAAATCCCTGAACTGAGAAGGCATCTGGTCTCAAGAATGAAGCTGAAGAAATTACAAGAGAACTGGGGAAAGTGGCATCCATGGAGATGCCAAAACTAAGGTGCAATTTAACTAAGACCTACAGACTATGTAAAAAATGGTGCACTCTAACATGAGTGCTAGATTGGAAAGATTGCATGGATGAAAGTAGCTGGTTTTAAGTGGCAGAACTCTTTCAATCTTCTCATACTTATCTTAGTACTTGCCCAGAAAGTTTTGTAGCTTCTCTTTAGTCACATTCAGGACAGGTTTAATCAAATATTTAAGCATGGTAGGTGTCAGTTTTCTTGACACCCCATCTCTTACTTCTGAAGCTGACAGTTTGCTCTTCTCTTGGTGCCATTCTCAGGCTTTTTTAGATTCTTCTGAGAATCTAGCTTGACTCAAATTTATGGGAAAGGAGCTACTGGTCCAGCCACTATCACACAGAATTCTATTCAGAATAAAAATGCTGGTTTACAATCCAGGAGTCAGTGAAGTGGCCATTGATGAAAGGTGGGAGTTAACAACTCCCTTCCTCCCCACCCCCCACCAAAAATCTACTGATGGTTGAAGTCATTACATTGTGGTATACACTATTTTTTTCCAATTTTACAATTATGTTTGAATGTCACACTTTTCTCATGTGGCTAATGGATAATCAGTGAATATATTTACCTAGAGTCACTATGTTAATGCTTTTTTTTCTGTCTAGATTTTCATTTTTATTCATCTAGCTGCAAGATAGGACTTGATCTTTTTCTCTTATTTGACTCTTTTCCCAAGAGAAACACACATGCCTATGCTATTGTTTCCCCATGCTCCATGGGTAGTATAGAAGCAAGCATAAATATTGTAGAAATGTACAATGCTGTTTTATAAGATAAAGAGAAAAAAAATTGCTTTCTGATTTAAAGATGGTTTATCTCTTTTTTTTATGCTTTTGAAACTTTGCACTGTTTTGCTTCTCAAATGGAATGCACAGGTAAACTATTATTATTACTAATCTCAAGAAAATCACTCTTTCAATATTCAGTACAAAATATTCAGTACTTTTCAATTATACAACATAGACGTATTAAAAATTATCATTATCTAATCAAGGTGCTAAATAGGACCTTCTGTTTCACAGTTTGAGACACGCCTGTTGCTAATGGATTAATATCTTCTCACGGTTTAGTTTGACTATATTTAATTTATTGGATTTATTAATAATGTTGGGATAATTTACCAGATATATCTAATTTCCTTATCAGAGACCATGAAGAAATCTGAAAAAGACCACATTTGAGTGTCTCTAGCCTATATTTTACAAGTCAGAGAATGAATGAAATTGCTGAGGCTGAAGAGTGCTATGGAATAAAGTATAAACGGAAGCAGCCTTATCTGATGCAAAAAAACCATGCATCTTATTTTATTGGTAGATCAAGTATGTTTTAAAACATAATTCTGAATAAACTCTAACACTATTTAAAGCCAAAACTTTCAGGGACTCACAAGAAAAGGGAAAATTGGAATGGTGACAAGTAGTAGACAATAAAGAAAGATAACTCATGACCTAGTTAGGACATGAACCACTGAATATGTAAGCAGTCCACATAATAAGTCTAGTAGTGGTGAGTAATTTATAGTCTCCTATAAGTGGCTGTTTGCAGTTCTTTGCTTTAGTTGGAAAATATATATGGTTCTGAAGCTATTTGCATGGACATAGAAGATTCCTCCTGAAATACTTCCTATTAGATTAGCTGCATAAGTTTTTTATTCTTTTCTTATAAGTCAGAATGCTTCATATCATTCAAGGTCCTTGTCTAAACTCTTTAGTCTATCCATCAGCTTTTACCCTAATTCACCTTACAATATATATATAATTTTTTTTGTCCTACAAAAAGAACTCAATTCAACAAAGAATACAATTCTTTGTTGTCTTCTGCTAAATGAACAATGGAAATTCCATCAATGCCCCTGCTGGAAAAATCAACTTTAACAACAGTTCAAATTACATGGGATTAATTTAATCCTCTGTGAAAAAAGCATTTCCTTTTTTATCTTTGTTATTTCTTATGTTTCATTTTGTTCAATGGGTCCCTTTCCATTATGTGAGAAAAGGAATAGACGTCTTAGAGAAGGACTTTAAAAGTTATATTGTAAAACTTCAGTCTTCATTAATTCATTGTTTATATATATTTTATCTTATTCTTTCTCATTTCTCAAATACATTACATAAATAAACTCTAGACAGTCATTTCAGGCATGCTTAGGGAAAACACAGGGAGGCATTCTGGGGTTTGGGTTGGGGTCTTTTGTGTGGTTGTTCTTACTTGTTTTGGTGTGGGGTGTTTTGGTCTGTTTTTTTTTGTCAATAGTGGGATGCCTTTGTGGGATCTTTCAATTTTTGTGTACATCTGAAAATGTCTTCAATTTCCATCCTATATGATTACCAGATGGCTTTCTTTCAGATAAATATAAGTCCAGTTTACCTCAGTGCTTGAAGTTAGGAATGAAGCATTTTCTGACCTTTTGAATAATCATATGAGTAGATCTCCCCAGAGATCCTTTCCTTCTCCAAGATGATCTGAGTTTTATTAAGTTTATTATTATTTATTCTGATGAAAGTGAAATTGCAATCCTCCTCTTAGAGATTCAGCTGTTTGTGAATCATGACCTAGTTTTGATATAGCACAGCATTATAACCTTGGCTCAGACATCTGGGAAAACTGCTAAACTGTGAGAAAGCACCTAAACTAGAGCCATGCAAGATAAGAAAATGTAAAATTGCAAGCTGTGGTGACACTGTTGAAGTGTGTATACTTAAGCAGCTGAAGAGGTAACAAACTAACATGAAAAAAAATCAAAAATTCTAAAGGAAAAAACAGAAAACCAGAAGATGGAAACTCAGCAACACTGAGGATTATCCCCTTTCAAAGAGTAATAGGGCCTGACCCTTCCCAGCCTGACTGACAACTGCTTGGCCAGCAAAAACTCAATGGATGTGTTACAGAGATGGTGAACACTTAATGCTCAGCCCAACAGCTTGCTCATCTTAGCTATTTGCTGTGTGTATTAGTCAATAATTACCTTCCTCTGCTTTCAAGCATGTATACCTTTCTTGCTGAATCTCTGCACCAGGTGAAGGTTTGTGAATGGAAAATTCTCAAGACAGAGATTCAAAAGCTAGTTTTGAATACAAACATTTGCAACAAAATGTGAAGTTCTTCTCACTAATTTTTAGCAGTCATTTATGTACACAGAGACAGCAGAAAGTTTTCCACATTATTCTCCATTGAAACGTGGATTTGTTTGAATACAGCTGACTCATGTCATAGTTACATGAGCAGCTCTTCATTTGTATTATCACAATGAACTTTAAGCTCATTATGAAAAAAAAATCTTGCAAATAGCCCAAATTTCTGGTTTTAGAGATTTTTGAGGTACATAAAGGCAGACATAAACATTGAATTAGATTTATAAACTTTTGAAAATAAAAATGAGTGTGTGAGAAAATGTCACATCCATTATTCTTATAATGACAAAATTGAATTCCGTTTAAACCCACATTTATATCAATTTTTCCCCACTCTACTTTTTTTTTTTTTTTTGTTACTTTAAAAACAGTCTGGTTTAACCCCAGTCATCAACTAAGCACTGCATAGTGACTTGCTTACTTCATGCTCCAGCAGGATGAGGTGAAGGAAACCATAAGAGTAAAAATGAGAAAAAATTGGTTGAGTAAAAAACAGTTTAATAATTCAAATTTTAAAAAGAATAATAACATTAATAGTAAAAAACAACAATTATGGTAAATTGTAATGAAAAGGAAAAGAACCAAGTGAAAGAAATAAAACCCAAGAAAGACAAGTAATGTAAATGCAAACAATGATACACAACCAAACAAATAATGCACATCCCGTGTTTGAGCAACAGCCTCCAGACACACCTGCTCCTCATCTATTGCTGATCATGATGTCATAGGATATACATGATCTCTTTGTTCAGCTGGGGTCACTTGTCCCATCTATCCTCTATCTCATCTTCTTGTGCACCCTCACCATGTTCACTGGTCCAGCAGGATGAAAAGATCAGCCCTTGTCTCTGTGTAAGCCCTGCTCAGCAATAATGGAAACATCCCTGTGTTTTCAACACCATTTCTAGTACAAACCCAAAACACAGACCTATATGAGCTACTGTGATGAAAATCAACTCTACCTTTGCCAAACCCAGCATATTCTTCACCACCATTCTATGCCATTTTCATCCCGCTCAAGTTCTGCACTATCCAGTGTATCCCCAATAAGCACCACACCACTTCTTCCAAACAAAGAATATTCTTTACTTCTTCCAAGTAAAGAAAACCAGATTCCTGGTATTTATCATACCAGCCTTTGATAAAGATATAATATCCTTAGTCTATGGGCCACCCCTGTGAAATGTCAATAAAATGTCCATAAATCGTAAAATCATAAAATCATAGAATCATAGAGAGAGGGAGAAATCTAAGCTCCATCCCCTTCTCAGGAACCAGAACAGAGAGAAAAGGCAAAGTTTAAACTTTCACCTTCATTCTGCTAATCTTTCAAAGACTGGGAGAATTCATAAGAATTCTGTATTTTCTGCTTCAAGTCTTTCTCCATTTATACACTATACCACTCAGCTCTCCTAATGGAATAGCACTGTCTTACAAAATAGCTCATATTTTGTCTTACTGGCTGGAGTTACTCAACACTGTTTCTCCAGTTCATAAACATGTCAAGCATTTGTTAGGTATTGCATTTTTTAGTGGATAAGACAAAACAATTTCAGGTGAAATCTGTAGAATGTTAATGAAATCCTTCACTCTCACTAAAAAGGAATTGACTGAATAGAGAACTTTTTGGGTTTCTTCATTGTGAGTGACTACAATTACATCTTTTAAAAGGAAATGTCTATCCTGAGACATACTTCTGGGGAAAAAAACCACACCAAAACACCAAAATACACAAAGAAAAAATACCCCCTCAAACACTTCTAGACATTTAGTGATTGTGACAATAAAATGAACATTAAACCCCATAAATTTATATGGCTGCAAGAAACAATTCTTTCTTGTCTTAGAATTTGTTTACGGATGTTGCATGACATCAAAAATATGACAGCTCAATGCTTATGTTATATATTTTTGATCCGTAAGAATATTTTTAAAAGGTGGTTTTGGCACTGAGGATGTTGGCATAACTATTTTTTTGTAAACTGAAAAGCTAAATGGAAAAAAAAAGCAAAGGACGAGATGATGAAAATCTGGCAACTGTAGAAGACACTGAGTGTCAGGACAGCCTTGGAGGTTTTTAAAGTACTAGTAGTTTGTAATGGAATGAGGCAAAATTGATTTCAATTTTTTTGCCCAAATTAAGGGAATGTTATTGTTTAACATGGAGTATTTTTTTTTTCATTTAATGTTACAGACTCAATCAGGTTGGAAAAGACCTCTAAGATCAACAAGCCCAAACTATAACTGGACTCCACTATGTCTACCAGACCATGCTTTCCATAAATATCTGCAGGGAGAGTGATGCATCCAGTCTTTCCCTCAATAGTCTTTCCATAAACACTTCCAGGGACAGCCACTCCCTGGTTATAGGGACAGCCCATTCCACTATCTGTAAAGAAATTCTTCCTGATGTCCAACCTAAACCTAGTGCACTTTAGCACTGTGTCTTTTTTGTCTTATTGCGGATTGCCTGGGAGAAGAGGCGAAACCCCACCTGGTTACAACCTCCTTTCAGGTAGTTGTGGAGAAGGATAATGAGGGAGATTTCTCCCCAAAGCCTCCTTTCTCCAGACTAAACAACACCAGCTCCCTCAGGCACTCCTCATAGACCATGCACTCCAGACTCTTCAGCAGCTTTACTGCCCTTCTCTGGACACACTCCAGCGCCTCAATGTCCCTCCTGAACTGAGTGGCCCAGAAATGAACAAAGATTCAAGGTGTGGCCTCACTACTGCCAAGTACAGAGGAAGAATCACCTGACTGGTCCTGCTGGCCATACTATTTCTGTTACAAACCAGGATGCCTTTGACCTTCTTGTTCTGGGCATGCTGCTGGCTTAATAGGTTTTTTTTATTATTATTATCTAATTGTAGAATAATAATTAAGTTATTTACAAGGCGCTATTAATTGTGAAAAGGAATTCAACAGTAAATTTTCCAACATTGGGTAGAAGCAAAGGTACCTTTCTAAATTTTTTTAAAATATATTTAAGATACTAAGTCCTTCTGATGTTTTTTATTTGTGCAATCTTTTGTGATGTACTGTTTTTTAGTCAAAGAAAATCATTAAACAGGATAAAATTGTGAGAAAAAGTTTATGTAAAGTATACCTTATTCTGACTGTGATATTCTATGCTCAGATAATCATAGGATAATCACTGCTTTCTATCCTAGTTGCAGATTGGTTCAATCAGAATACGTTAATGGAAGATGGGCTGCAAAAAAGTTACATTAGTGAAAACATACATGCAGGCATAGGCAGGAGCAGTGTGAAGTGAAGAATAACTCATATATTTTGAAAGTCTTTCTGCTCCCCCAGTATACAAATGTCTTATGATTTATCTCTAGATTTCACTGACACAAAGCCAGTATATTAGTGAAAGTCAGTGGTCCCTAGACCACCACGATTTTGGCTATTTCCTTGTTGTTAAATTAGTCTTTGGGATCTGAAGGGATTAATGATTTATTGTGAATTGATTAACACAAAAGTGTTCAGTAGTAATTTCATGCATAAATGTTCTGCCACTTAATTCTCCTGATAATTAACACTTTCTTCTGCAGGGGGTGTGTGTGAGAAAAATCAAATTTATTTCAATGTCTGGTGCAATTATTTTTTTTTCTTTGAGAAACCATGAGAGAAATTAAAGCATTACTGGAACACTGAAAAAATTATTAAATTATTTTTCTTCTTCTGTAGCTAAGGGAACAAAAGAATTCAGTTAATAAACTGGGCAATTCTAGCTTAGAGAATTTAGCTGTTAGGATCCTGAAACAATAACGCTTAAGAATTCAGTGTTTCTTGACTAAACAAAGCCCATGAAACCGTGAATATCTAAAATACATTTTGACGTGGAAGTGGATTGTTAAGTGCAAAATTTTGAACTGTTCTATTGGGGACAAAACCTCTCCAAAGGAAAACATGAAGAAAGAAGTAGGAAGTGTCAGTTCTGCCTTTTTCAAGGAAGGCTACAAGCAAAACTCAGAGCTATGGATGTTTCTACTGAGACTGAGGTATTTGGATCATCCATTCTTCAGATGTAAGCTAGAAGAAGATTATGTGTATTCAAAGGGTCAGAGCACTCAGCTATGGTGGTGGCAGAGCCAGTGTAAGGTTCTGCTTCTCCCGTAGTTGGTTGGGAGTTGCATATTCAGCATCTCAGAAAAATGCTTTGATTGACCTGGATCCAAACTCTTGTATTGAGTCTTTGCTAAGAATTATTACATTTGCCAGAGAGACAATATACACATAGAGCTTAGGAGATGGAATATCCAGCTTTATGTAAAATATTTACTTTACTGAATATTATTGAAGACCTTTTTAAAATTACTTTGTCCGTTATAGAGATTCTGAAGATATATTTATGCCATTTAGTAAGAGAAATCTAGGGACTGAGCTAGAGTGCTGTGATTGCTGACACTGCACAGTTGTTAGCTTGCTTTCTGAGCTTCTTTGGGCCACTGAGACACTCCTGTTAGGAAAAGGACAATCTGAAAAGACTTGTGAACACAAGATAATCTCTATTATTTATCCTTGAAGCCAGGGATACGTCCCTAGCTCTCTCTTATCTAGTAACATAAAACTGTTCAGGGTCCTTTTTCTAGATAAGAAAGAACATATTTTAGCTGCTGGAATATATAAGCATAGTCTTGTTCTCTGGCCCATGAAAAGTGAAGATGTTTCAACAAGGCAGAATAAAAGAGAACAATCTTCTGGTTTTCTGGCTATAATCAATTTTATAAGCTTCTGGCTAAAGCACCAACCTAAAAGATGTTGGGTCAGACTTTAATTTTCAGATTGAGTGACTGAGCAGTGTCATCCTTCAGCCTGAGTGGAGTTCTTGCTGAGTTACTGAACAAAAGGGACACACAATGCACCAGGTCACTGTGTCTTCTACAATATTGAACACTGCAGTGATTTCAGTCAAATAACTATCGGACTGGGTTTTGTGATTAACATAAGCAAAAGGTGACCTAGGTTTTACAGCCCTGAATGGTTTGAGAAGAAACTAACTGTCTTTCTGAGAAACTGTGCTGATGTATAGGGAGCTTAGTATGTTCTGTAGAAAATGTAGGGTATTTTGATGGTCATGCTTCCTTTCATGGACTCTGATACCTCAGCAGGTAGTCAGTAACTGGTATACATTCTGAGAATCTTTCAGGGATTTTAACATATGTTTAAAAAATAGATATACATTATATATTATGTATATAATTTTATATACATAAAAAATTTAAAATTATATACATTATATATTCTGTATATAATTTTAAGATTTTATCCTAAAAAAATAATATTTTAGTATTTTGCACAGAGCAGGAAGCAAGAAAACCTTAAAAAATATTCCTGTCACACCATGACTCTTTTATACCTGGAATGTGTGAGCTCACATTTACCTGTTTGACATATGGTTTTGCCTAAATGAATGTTTCTATTAAATAGCAAAACTTATGAACTCATTATGAGAGCACTTTGTATTAAAAAAATAACATGCCATGAATAAATACAGTAATTATAAATCTACCTCCATATGTGAGACTGAAGTTAAAATCCTTTTCATAATACTGATTTATCCATTTGTACTAGTTTCCAATCACAAGATCACTCAAGAATGACATGGTTTTTGATTACTTCAGATTTGTTAATTTAATGGTTATAGCAGAACAATTTTTATTTATGTCTTAAATTTTGTCATAAAAGTATAAAATAATTTAATTTTGATGCGCTTTAATCTAATATTTTGATGAACCCTCTTCTTCAAAGTTTGCCAAAACGTTCCACATGAGAACAAAATATTTTTGATGAAAAAAGAAAACTAAGAAAAGAGAAAGAATTTGTTTACTTTTGTGGCAGTTTCAAGACTGAACTCCTAGAACATGTCACATTTATAACAGTATATGCTTTCCACATAGAAGAAAAAAAAATCCCCAGAAAGCAAACAAACAAAGAGATTTCAAGGTTAACAAGAAGACAAGTGCTTAGAATCAGGATGGTTTGGCTTTGTTTAGCTTTTCATTTGCTTCTTTTTTTTTGTGAATTACATAAAATGTATCGGTTATCTGTGTTTGGTGAAATCCTCTCCTGGTTTCTATTTCTTTCACATAAATGTACTGTTTCCTTGCATAAATTCCCTTGACATTTGGAATCATTGTCTCTTTTAACACTAAGAGAACACTGTGCACAGCACTGAGAATTACAAAATCTAAATTCCTCAGAAGGGAGAGAAAAAAAGTCTACATTTTGACATAGTGTTTAATAATTTTAACATGTATTATATGTCATCAAACCAAAGGGAATTTGATGATATCTGAATTTTGGCAATGTTTCCTTAATTAACAAACTTGGATGATGCTGTGACTGTGGGGCAGGCCAGCGTTTATAATTCAGGTTTGCAAACTATTAAATCTAAATTTGTGCTCTGTGAAGGGGTAGTATGGGTTACTTACAAAATGCTGTTAGGGCCACTGTAATCTCATCAGGGACACATCAGAAAACTCAGCTCCTCAAGCAGAGAAAAACATGGTGAAATTGTTAGCGTCTGCAACCTTAAATTATGCATGATTGTTGACAGCTCATAGTGTGAACAAATGCTGTAATGCTCCTTTACAGATTTTAATTTTTCTCCTAACCCTCCACTCTATCTATGCTGTTCAGGGTGATAGAGGGATCAAGTAGTAGAATGCCCAGAGTTTAAGTTGCTTTGCTTCATTTAGCTTTTTGAAGCTGTGTATTTATTTTGCCATAATTTATAACCTTACTTATGCTGCTGCTATGTACAAACACTCTTTGTGCATGTATAGCACAGCAGGAGATACAGTTTTACATAATTTCACTGTCCCCAAGCATCTATCAAAGAAGAATTTATTGTGCTGTCTACTCTACAGCCTTTCCAGAAGAGTTAACTAGTCTTTCAATAGGAATATACGGAAAAAGGACAGATTAGGAAAGTGTTTTTGAATAATTACTTTTACTACTTTAGATACTGGAAGGTTGAAGACCTTAGTTTATGTTACTCTGGCAAGGTTAAAGAAAAAATTACACAGGAAAGCTGCCCAGAAATTGTCAGAATCAGAAAGTCATCTTCGTCAAATATGCCAAAGAGATTCTACAAAGCTCTTCTATGCAAACTTTCCACTGCTGTTCAGAAAAAGTAGGAAACAAGGTCTCTAGCCCTGCAGTCTGTAACATAAAAACATCCAGTAATCAAAGCTATTTTTCCATCTGTTCCAAGTGAATGAAGATGAGGCTATTATAAATACAACTCTGATGCATGAAAATCATATAGGTTTGAGATAGATAGAGAGACTGTGTTTATTTTTAAAAAATCAGATGTAAATCATACCAGATATAGTGTTCCAATTTATGTTAAAAAAAAAGACAAAAACAGAAGAGAAAAAACTACCTAGCAACATTTAAAATAGAGTTTACTGCATAATACATCAAAATCATAGAATGTAAGCATGTCTTGGTTTAGAAGGGGTATTAAAGAGCACCTAGCTCCAGTCCCCCTGCCATGGACAGGTTCACGTTCCACTAGATTAATTTGCTCAAAAGCCCATTGAGCCTGGCAATTAATACTTCCAGAGACTGTGCATACACAATTTCTATAGGAAACCCATTCCAGTGCCTCATCATACTCACAGTAGAGAATTTCTTAACTAATATCTGATCTAAACGTACCCTGTTTCAGTTCAAACATGTTGCTCCTTGTGATGTCACTACACACCCTTGTAAGAAGTCTCTCTTCAGCTTTCCTGTAGTTCCCCTTTAGGTACTGGAAGGCTGCTATAAGGTCTCCTCAGAGTGTTCTCTTCTCCAGGCTGAACAACCTCAACTGTCTCAGCCTATCTTCAAAGAAGAAATGTCCCAGTCCTGTGTCCCTATTGATGCTGCTCCTCTGGACTCACTCCAGCAGGACCACATCCTTCTTACGTTTGGAGTCACAGAGCTGGGTGCAGCACTCCAGGCAGGGTCTCACTAGAGTGGAGTAGAAGGGCAGAATCACGTCCCTTGATCACTGGCCAGAGATACAGCTGGCCTTCTGTGGTGTGACTACACACTGATGGATCATGTTGAGCTTCTCACCCACCAACACCACCAAATCCTTCTCCCCAGTGCTTTTTGTATTTATACTTGGGATTGTCCTGACCCAGGTGTATTTCATTGTGTGGCACTTCATGAGGCTCACACAGGCCCATCTCTTAAGTCTGTGGAGGTCCCTCTGGATGGCATCCCTTCCCTTCAGTGTGTTGACTGTACCTCACAGTTTGGTGCTACTGTCAGACTTGCTGAAGGTGAACTCAGTTCCACTTTCCATGTCATTGGGACAGTGTCAGATGCTTTGCACAAGTGCTGATAATTGATGTGTGTACAATTCTATCACGCTTCTCTCTGCATGACTTGAAAAACTAATGCGACGGTATTTCATTAATGTCAATAATAATTATATATATAAAACCTGCATATTGCTTTGAAGCATATTTCTAATTTGACTAATATTTTGGATTAACTGTTCAGAAAAGCTTTTTTTTTTTTTTCTTCTTAAATTATAAAATCAGCGCAAAAAGAAAAATGTTAGAGCAGGTTGCACAATGAATGAAATTAAGTGTACAGTTTTGCATTTGAGTGAAAACATTCCTAAGTCATCTTCAAAGATCTAATTTATAATGTAAAGTGCAACTATGACCAGTTGTCAGTTCTTCTATGAGTGTAAATGTTATTAAGCTGTGTCTAGGATGAATAATGAATTGCTAAACTAAGTCTATTCTAAGAGTCAAACTTCAAACAAAAAACAAGGCATAATTACAGATTTCCAGCCCTCGGTATGCTCCCAAAATGCAGGTCATTTTAAGGCATGCTAAAACTGAGGCAGCAAAAGTGTCTAGTCATGCATACAAAACTTTAAAAAATCCCTCACTTTTCTGTGTAAAAGGTTAACATGTGTATTTTATATTTTTGGTCAGTATTACTATAAAAATATGCATGATGAAATACAAGGATTTTTTCTTCTTTTTTTTTCCTTTTTTTGCTTTCATTCTTAGTTATTTTTTCTTTGGAACCTTAGTTTACTCACACCTTCTGAGGATAAGATTCAAGAGTAAACTTTTAAGGCAAGCAGTGGTTGTGATCCAACTCTATTATCAATATATTTTACGTTTCAGTTTTCATTGGGCTGCTAAGCTGTGTGTGGTTACACTGTGCTACAACTCAATTTATATTGATTTATCTGACTGATACTGCTTCACTAAGTGAGGAATATTTAAAATAAGAGGACAAAAATTACTTAAACACCATCGCAAATTAATAAGCAGGAAAATAATTTGTATTACCATTGCTTTCTGAAAACAAAGGCCTGCAACCAGTTTGGCTTTATAAAACAAGAAATAAATTCTATCTAATAATGATCAGCTCAACATAAGAAATGTATTGCTGATGGGATTCCGAAATAAATTTTGCAGACTAAAACCTAACTTGAGCATTCTTCCTCTTCATATCTGACACCTTGTGTTATTATGTGTTTTTTGGCCTCCAACAAAGGGAAAAAAGGCCTTTATTTCATTACTCTGCACTGAAATCGACCCATAAAATAATAAAATATAAATATAACCATATAAATGTTTGGTGAGTTTTATATTTGAAAAAAATTATGAGTTCTAGAAGAACCAGACAAATCAAAATAGATGAAATAATGATAAAACAAAAGTCCCATTATTTAATTCTGATGTATCCGTGAGGCTTGCCCCAGAAGGTGAACCCAAGAGATATATTTATCATCAGAGTGAGATCTGAGTTTACCGTTCAAATGTCAGGAAAATGATTTTTTAATAACTAGAATCCTAAAATCACCAGTGGGGAAGGCTGTTTATTTCAGCTGCAGCAAAGCTTTTGTTCTCTGCCAGTTCCTGGAATCATTATTTGAAAATCATCTCCATAATAGATGAGAATTTTCTATTTTTGGAAAACAACCATTGCTTATAACAGTTGTGGAATCCTTACGTGCATGAAGAGTGCTAGTTAGAAATATAGTAGAACAAAGATGTACACAGAATCTTTTTTTATATATTCTCTATTGTGTGTTTCCATCACAGCACAGATTTATTTTTCACATTTTAAATAACTGGCTAACATAGAATGCATTCAGGAAGGGGAAAAAAGTCAGATTACCTAAACTCAGCATCTCTTATGCACTCAGGCTGAGATACTGCCTACCCAACGCTGAAATTTGAGATTGCATTTTGTCCAACCTTACAATACACAGTCATCTATTAAAAATAGTTTGTCCCTTTGAAGTGAAACACAGTACAGCAAAAAATGGTAACAATCTGTGGTCCTCAGTGAGACCTATTGCAATATCAGTGGGAAAGACAGCCTATGTTGAAGACTTCCAAGGCACTCAATATTTTATGGAGTGAAATTTGAGTTCAAAAGGTAAGGAGTAACGCTGGCAAATCCTCTGACATAGCTCCCTGAAATTCTCAGTTCATTCAAGGTATGCAGCTGATGGAAGACTACTAATATTGTACCATGATTCAAAAAAACCAGGGAGCTCATATAACTGTAAACTTGTTAATCTGACACTGGACCTGGAGATAGTAATATAAAACATTGATTCAAAGTCTTTTGGTTTAGAATTAAATGAGAGTAATATGCTCGATGCCAGTCAAAACTGTGACAAAAAATTTGATTTTCTTTTTATGAGAGTATAAATTTAGCTCACAAATGTAACATTTGCTCAGTATTTGATTTCTTCCTGCAAAACCTTTGATTAAAAACACCTCTACACACACACAGAACTGGCATAGCACAATATGAATAAAATGTGCTCTAGATGCCTAATTAACATCTCAAATCCCACTATTAGTGGGATCTTGATTGAAGGGGGGGTGTTTTTGGCAGGGTTGAATAGAATTCGCTATTAAGTCCTATGAAATACAATATTTCCTCTGGGAATAATCTAGAAAAAAAAAGTTGTAATTGCTAAAACATAAGTATGATATAAAGATAGAGGAAATTATCTTAAACTAGAATTTTAATCATAGACATCAAAGTGATCTAATGAGTTTGTTTCATGTTGCCTCTTCAGCAGGCTGGCTGGTGGTGCAGTGGAGAGCAGTTACAAAGCTTATCATACAGAAGATAGGAAGCAGCCTTTGAAAATGGGGCCATAACCTTGAATAATATTCAGTATTTACAGCAGATAATTAATGTATTCTTACCTCCCTCTATGACTTAAGGTTAGAAAAGATTCATAAAAATTTTGACCCTAAAACCAAGTGTAATATGTGTTTTTGTGGGAAAAATTCAAACTTCAACTATGATCTTTGATCTAAAGAAAAGGCTGCATCACAAACTGTTGAGTCAAGGGTAAACTTACATATACTTAGAGAAAAAGCATGTCAGAAATATTTTAGAGTGGAATCTTAATTTTTTGAGATCATGAAATATCTCTCACTTAGTGACTTCAACACAGTGGGGAAATAATCACAGTGAATATAAGAGTTTATGTCATAGATCTGATTTTAGAAGATGATCTAAACCAGAATTTCAACCTTATGTTCTGAATTCAATAATATGCTACATCAGAAATAAAATATAAATTCAATCTTAAATAAATATGAAGGATGTGAAAGAGAAGAAATAACAGTAACAAGCAGGACTAAAGAAAATCTGTTTTTAAGAGTGGAAGACTGAGATACTCTTGGTGGAGTAACAACTGTCAATGTCTATCAGTAATTACTTTTGCTTGAGTGTTGATGGAAAAGAGTTAACAAAGTGTTGTAAATTTTCATCATTGCACACTTCTCAGTTATTGCATTATGAATACCAGTGGATTGGAAAAAAGCATAGGGAAAAAACAGTGAACAAACAAACTAAAAACAAGACAATGAGCTGAGGAATTTTACCTCTGTAGAACCTAAAAGAATATGTTTTTTTCATGTGTACTCTCGGTAAATACGCAGCAGGAGGTACACTTGTATTGCCTGGGAGATTAACAAGGTGGTGCAATGTAGCTTTTCTTGACTAGCTCCCACGATTCTTTGGAATATTATATTTTACAATATTTTTCTCTTAAGGGTGAACAGAAGGAGGTGATATTTGAAAATTCATAGTATTTTTGTAGCTTGCTTTTCCAGGAAGAAAGAGCTCTGTGAATGTCAAGCATCCTAAGAACTTTAAGGCTAAGTCTGGACATTCAGAGTTCTGCTTAACCTGAGACAGTCAATAACTCCTACTTGATTTATAAATACTGACTCCCATCCTCTGCTCACCTCCCATATTGTGCCATCAAAAATGTTTAGATTATGCTTATTCTTTCCACTTTAAAACACCCTGAATTGCCCTGTGGAGATGCGCATTTACCTTCAATGTCTGGAAAAGAAAGCAGAAGTGACTACCTTAATTTGAAATGCCTGCTTTTCAATACTCACATGAAAGCAAATTAATCCCATCAATAGGAAACTACTTTGCCCGGTATGTGGTTGCTCCAGGAAGCATCGTGGTTTTTGGAAGCAAAGGTGTTTTTTTTTTCATTGGAAAGCTGGGAAAAAATTCCTGGAGTCAGTATCTGGGATTTGTAGCAGAACAAACAGGCAGAAAGAAAGACAGCAAGCTAATAATATTCATCCTGTCATTTTATTTTAGAAACAGGATAGAGCAACCTAAGTAGAGAGTTCATCTCCATGTCACCTACAGGAACAGTTAAAACAGGCATTTCTTGGGATACATTAAGTTGTTTGATTGCTCTTTAAAGATTGACTATGAAGGAGATAGTGCTTCATTGTTACTGTAGCAGAGGCATTCAAAATGAAGTTACAAAGACTTTTTGCTGTAATGTAATTCATTGCTTCCTGTTCTAAGTTGTGTATATCCAGAAAGAAGAACACATTTTTTTCATTTCTTTCAAATCATTCTCTGAATGAATTATGACTTTTATTTTTTTTAATAATATGGGAGAAACCACTCTGTTCTTTCAAATGTTTGGTTTTGGTCTCACAGTAACAAACATCTTGCATCATTCCACTTCCTCTTTTATGGATCTCTTCATTACATCCCATATTCTCAAGGCTCATAACCTGTATGAATCAAAGACCCAGCTCCAATCTCTGTGTGGAAATGAACCAAGAGTATAGATTTTCTCCTATTATTCTTCCATTACAGACAATGAGGACTATTTTTAGGTTTTATGATGTCAGTTATTTTGTTGTTTAGTGATTTTTATATTTTTTTATTCACAGCATGCACATTTCTCTGTCATGTCCATCTTGTTGCTCATTGTAACCCACAAATCCTTCTCTGAAAAACTGTTACCTAAACACATTTTTCTCCATAATATTCCATTGATTTTAACCATCCTTTCAAACCTTTACTTCCCCCTGTTGAATTTCTTTCCATATTTCAGCAGATTAATGGTCTTTCATGGCTGTTTGGAATTTAAATCCTTTCCTTCAAGCACAGTTATAATCTCTCCATTTATACAGAAATTTGAAGACCCTAGAAGAATCCAATATAGAAATGGAATATGTTGTGGAAAAAAAAATCTGTTCTCTACTTTTCTAAGCTGAACTAGTATTAAAAATCAACTAAAGAGTATCAAAGCAATAGTTTCCTGTGACTATGGAAAGGCAATAAGCACATTTTGAAATCACATGAGATCCCCAAAATGTACATGGCTTGAAAAAATTATACTAGCTCTTAAGTATGAAGGTTTTCTGAAAAAACATTGGTCATTCAATTAAATTCAAAATTAGTTCTCAAAATCAAAACTAGTAGAAAAATAGTCACAAAGAACTTTCTCCACAAATGTGGATTATTCTATACCAGGGTATTTGTGATTCTTAGGAAATTTCACCTGCTGTCATAATTTTTACAGTAATGCAATAAATTACTGAAATACAGGCACTGAAGTACAGGGAGTTTTATTTATAACTGAACATCTTCGCACTCCTCATAATCAAGAAAAATTTTATGGATGATTCTTTCTGCTGGGGTAGCATTGACCTGCAAAGCAACTCTCACAACAACAATGGAAAAGAATATTAGCGATGAAAACAGATGAAGTGAAAGGAATAACTTAAAACCAGAGTGGACACATGGACTCATGTTTAAGAATGTGTTATACTGCAATATGGTGCACATATATATTCAGATTATTTAATTCTTTATTGATTTTAATATTTTAAGAGTTGATGAAGACTGACAGATTCTGGTCAAATGTGCATTTACGGCTAGAGATTATTAGTTCTGTAGTCTCTTATCTGAGCAATTAAAGAGAGATGTCTCACTTCGGAAGTGACCTCTCAAACTGATTTAGTTGTTGGCATCAAAATCTATTTGTGAGAACTGAAGTGACTGTTAACAAGCAGTGAAGATCTTGTTTCAGTAAATGTGGTCTGTGGAGTTTTCTGGACTTCATTCAGTTGCTTGCACAAAGACAACTACTTACATCTGATATTTCATTAAGTGTCTAGGTCAACTTCACGAAGCTTGTTCATGTAGGCTGTCCTTGTCTTTCTGGAATGGGGAATCCTGGGCTGGGGTACTAGATGAATCACATAACACATTTAAATTTTGACACTGAACTATTCTCTAAACCCGACTTGCTCTACCTCCATGGTCTACAATGTACACATGTAACTTGTTATCACCGTGGCACAGTGATTAAACCTACTCTGTATGTTTTGGTTCTAACTGGACAGTGATAGTAAGGGAGTGGTCAGCACAGCCCATCCAGTTGTCACAGAACTAGAGCTCAGTGCCAAACTTTTCAACCAATAGAGAGAATTTAAATGAAATTCTTATATTTTCCCCACACTTGTAGAGTACCAAACTTAACAAGATGCATTTTAAGGTCTTCTGACTAGAGATACTTCACAATTTTCCTGTTAGACTACCTCTTTCTTTGAACTGTGAGAACATAAAAAGTATAACATTTTAAAAAACTGTAAGAATGAGACTGATGCTGATTAAAGGGTATATCCACAAGCAGTACTTTCAAGTATTTTAACTTTGATGCTGGCAGAACACACTAACCTTTTCTCATGCTAGCCAGTTGATTCATTCCAGTGATTAGGAAAGATTATCACACCAAGTTTCATGATAGGCCAAATAAATAATTTTTGAAATCCCATGAAAACTGTTCCTTTAATCATCTATTCCCTCTAGTGTATATTTAGGATGTATTCTACAGATGTTAAATGAGTTTGTGAGCATCTTGAAGCAGCTGCAATATAAAATTACCTGTTTGTGCAGTGTATAGTGTAATAGGTGTGTTTCAACTCTAGATTAATGGGCATTATCATATTACAAACATCCAATTAAAAAAAATACAGAAAAACTTCATTACATTATAATCATGAGTAAAAAATAATATTCTGGAAAATTTTGTGTGTATTATCTTATGCTGAGCTTACAAAGAAGCTGCTATACTTCATTTTAAAACCTCCGGACTATTTCCTACCTTCTGCTATTATTGATCCAAATTATCTCTGTGTGAATATTCTATTTAGAACAGAAATTTTTCATGTGATTTTGCCTCACATAGATTTCCTAGGAATACTATTCAGCTGAACTATTGTGTATATTATTGTGGGGAATTACACAACACAGTTGCATGTTTCAAAACACTGTTCCTATATGATAAGACACCATGATGGAACTTGAGATAAACAGAACAGGGCAGATCATCTACAGCTAGATATGCATATTTGTAGACTTGAAAATATGCCTTACAACGAAAGAATGAGTAACTAAAATTACATAAGCAGAATGCTAAGAGGCATGTTTTCCATAAGTTATGATAATATTAACAGTACAAAATGTCAACTCTGATTTTAAAAGAACACTTCACCCAGTAGACTGAAAAAAAAGAGACACTGAAGTTAGCAATGTTCAAATTGAAAATCAGATGTTTTGCTTCATTTGGGATTTTTTTTTACATCAGCTCAGTAAAAGGCCAATTGGTTTCCACTAATTTTCCGTCAAATTTTGTCTTTAAAGCAGTGACTTGCATTTTTTAGCAGGCTGACCTGAATAATCTGAATGGTACCTTCTTCTCCTAAAAAAAGTAGCAGAAATCTGGAAATTATTGACATTAGCTGCTATGCAAAGTTTCCTCACACCTGTAAATGAAAAGCATCTTCTTTTAAGGCACCAGAGAGAAACAGACTGTTACACATTTCTAGTTCATTTTCACAAACAACTTGAGTTCAGTAAGTTTAACTATTGTTTCGAGGTCATATTCAATAACTATTTTTTCTTTTAAACATTATTTTATTTTATTCTCCTGTGAAAGATTTGCTTATGTTAAAACTTTATTAAAGCAAAATTGTCAGTGCTGCACAATATTCATGTCTTGCATCAGCCACAAATTTTTTTTACCTTTAGAGCAGCAAAGAGATTGTTCCACTATCTCTATTTGGACAACCTTTCAGTAGATCTCAGGCATGTATTTTACCTCTAATTTCAAAGTACTTGTTTAGATTTTCACTGGATGAATTCTCTGTGCATGAACAGGCTGCTCATATCCTCTAAGTTCTTGAAGTTCTTAAACTTTAAATGCTTGATGAAGAAACATTCATTTTGTTGACCTTATTCCATCTTCAACTTTTCACCATGATGACTTTTTAATGTATCTGTTAGGAACCATTTACAATAAATTGGAATTCATATGCACACACACATATAAAAACCACCACCCTTCCCCTGTAATCACATACCACACACTGCTATAATCAAAGACAAGCTCAATTTGGACAATTTATTTTAAATAGCTTTTTTTGCAATTAATGCCTGTAGGGTATTTTTAAGTCCTGTGTAATAATAAAGCCATCAGAAGTACCTTTGCCTGCTCATAGCTATCAGCAGAGAGTCAGATAAATCAGTAAAATAAAGGTTTCTTGTCTATTTAAGTGCAATCAGATTTGCCAGAGAGGTTTAGACAGTTCATAACTGCCTCTTTCTAAAAAGTTGATAAAATGCTAACATAATTTGCGCTATTTGATTAATAGAAATGAAATAGAGAGACAGACAGACATCTTGCCCTCTTTAACTAGCATGGGAGTTTTGCTCTTTCTGGATTGCTAAGAAGCTTTATGCCATAGAGAAATATATACAGAAAATGTCTAGGATCTATTACCAATAGTCTTCAAGGTATTGGATTGCCACAATTCTTATCCTTATCTTCATCATCATTATCATTATCTAAAAGGTGATGTTCCAGAAACCAGCTATTTCCAACTTGGTAGAAAAATTAAGTAGCTCAGGTAGTTGATTTTATGCTACTCTATACTGCAACTCTACATGCATGTAAATTCATATTTTGCGGCAAATGTTATATAGAAGATATGATTAGGTTTTTTTTTAATGTCTGTGTTCATCATCAGTTAAATCCTCGTTTTGGTATAATAAATATCTGTTTACATTTTTGTTAGTTTTTGTTTTGAAACAACTGAAAAAAATTGACACAGCTGCGTACATATTAAAGTTGGAGGTAAGTAGGATTACATAATTTACATATACAGGCTCTTGACCATCCCCATTTAAAATGGGTAGAAAAATGCATATTTATTATTGATTTCTAAATAACCTGGATAAAGTCCAACTAAGATTACAAAGATTGTATAAAAGTTGAAATTCTTTGCTATTCTGGGACTGACACTTCTTGTGTTGAGGAATAAGTACCATCCATTTAAAGAGATGTTGGACAGACATTAAGGAATAAATCAGGATAGATCTGAAACATTCTTATTGGATTGGTTTGCTTGTTTGTTAGTTTTTTACTTTAAGAATTATTGACAAAGTAATGGCAACTGGGATCCAGGATGAAAATCTGGGACTTCTTTCTTTGAGCTGAAGTTCTTTATCCCTAGGCTATAGAGTCACGCTAGCAAAGGAGAGACAAGTTCAGACAATTGCTTTGTTTTTCCCCCTCCTTTTACAGTACATATGTTCCGTTCTCCCTCTCTTTCTGTGTTTATCTTCAATTTCAGTGAATGTAAATTAGCAAAATCCTTATAGATATTAAAGATAAGAATAATGGCAATTACATTAAAGAAGAGAACAGGTTTTGACAGACCACAGGCTAAGGGAACTTGGATTTCTGCAGAGGGCTCTTCAGTTTCAAGATCCTAGTAAGAGACAGTTTGGTAGAAATAACTAGTGTCTTCTTAAACACTGTATTTAATTTATTTTCCCCTCAAGAAAATATCCAGTTAAGAATCCAATTTTTGTTCTTGACAGCTATCAGGCAAACTTCTTTTACTCTCTTTCTTTTCAGTTTTGGGGTAAGAAGGGTGCTTGAGGCCAATTTATTTCAAAGTCCTATATCATCAGAAAGGTAGTTTTATTCTGGGCACTCTAGCTAAAGTAAGAGGTTTAGCATTCCTCAGGAGCTGAGACAGCTGTGAAATAGTGTTTGTTGCTGAGAGTAAAAGTTACTGGTGGCTTTTAAATACCAAGACCAAGGCACAAATCTTGATAATTGTAAAAAAAAAATATTAAATTGAAGCTTTGTGAAAAAAACATTTACTAAATGTAATTTTTAAAATGAATTTTTAGCATATAAAAACTTTATATAAAAGCTATATATTAACTATAATTTTATACTTTTTTCTCTTTTAGTAAAAGCTCTTCTTTATTTGTAAGACTTCTTATTTATTCCTTCAACAAATTTTAAGTTTGGTGGGGAAATTTGTCTGGCATGTCTTCCAGAGAGCAAACCACTGAGCAGTTATTATCAAGATACAAGAGTGCTTGATAACACAATCAAAAATCTCCATAATTCATGCTTCTCTCTTTATCTAGAAAGATATAATGATAATATGCAGTAGGTAAGTAAATTACAGAAAATTGTCTGTTTAAATCTTCATACATATTTAAAAGATAGAGATGCCTTTGCTGATAAGCCAAGCTCTGCATCAGTATTTTTTTTTGCATATTACTATGATCCTGATGTTTCCGAAATGTTATTAACCTTGTTCTTCCCAATTCCCTTAATAACAAACAAGGCTATGAATGCTTTCAGTTGTTCTGCCATTCCTATCATATACAGGAGGACTTCTATAATTAACCAGAGTAGATCAGATTATAAACTACTGTCATTTGGCTTAGTGGGCATTGAGAGAGACATCAGCACCACTTTGTAGCTGAAGTTCACAATCTTGCAGGATATGATTTAAAAAAATAACCTCTTGTAACCAGAGGTATTAATACACTAAGAACACTTTTCTGACATATTTTAGGTTACCATAAATAGCATCAAGAATAAATTCCCTCCCAATGATTTCCAAAGGAAAGAAGTTCATGTTTACTGCACCCTAATTATTTGTATTTATTCTAAAATAATAGTCCAGTTTATTAGCGTTTTTGAAGAACTTTTAAAAATAAAAGTTTAAATTTAAAAAAAATTATGTTTCTTCTACTATATAAAAATACACAAGTATTGTCCCTTTTCTTCTCCAAGATATACCAGGCTGCTTTCAAGGGCAGAAGCTGACCATTGCTTTAAAAAAGTCTAAATTATAGAATAATATATGCTGAAAATATTATGATCTAACTTTATAAATGCCAAACATCAAATGTTTTAACTCTTATCCCTGGTGAGGTGCAGCTGTATTCCCATACCATTTTTCTAGAGAATTCTTTTGTTATATATAAATAGTGAAATATCAGGTAAAAATATCTCCCTGATGACCTAAAGAAGGAGCAGTGTTGGTTTTGCTAGAATTCGTGGGCATAAACTAAAATATATTCAGCTGCATTATCTTACATAAGAAGTATTTTATCAATATGTGTAAGATCTATGTATGTTGCATACAGATCTGAATCTGCTGGGGAAAAAGTAAAAAAGGAAGACAAACTAAGAAAAATAATCCCTATTCAACAATATGTAATAAAAAAAGATACAGCAAACAAAACAAGCAGTTCAGAGAAGAGATAGGAAATTTGTATGGCATGAAGAATAGAGTTCTCAAGAGTTAGTGCTACACAACCTTTTCAAAATCCCTAAGCATCAGATTTCCACAGTTGTAATATTAACATCAATTCTCTTGGGTTCTAAGTGAATAAAAGTTGTTATTCAAATGTCTTTGCTTCATCAACTGCTATTGTTTTCATAGCATTATTGTTCTTTATAGGGCTTCACGGTATTTGCATTGCTGCATTATATGCTGGAACTGTGGGAAATTAATATATTTTCTGAATGAGCACAGAAAATAATATTTTCTTTGTGTAGGACATCTCCTAGAAACTTCAGAAAAGAAAAAATAGCATGGAAAAGAATTTTCCCTAGAAAATATATTCAGTCCTGAATTTATGCTACCAGACATTTACATGAAAGAAATGATACTAGGAAAAAAAAAGAAAGAAAATAAATGTTGCATTTTCAGTCAGGTGCTGAATAGATTCAGGAGAATTTCAACAATGCCTGCAGTCTGTATCAATTTCCATAATTAGTCTGTCACTGAATTGCTGCAGTTATTAAAGATCTATTAGAATATGGAGGTATTCTAACAACTTTGTCAGATGGTTCTTTCTATGTGTAAATTCCTTTAATGCGTGAAATTAATTGAAGTATCTGAATCATCAATCAAACCCCTAATCAACATTCTAATCAACAGAGAAGTATCTGACATGACAAATTGGGTTAATTGTCAACTGCACATCAGGAAAATTAAATTATTAATGAAAAAAAAATAATTTAGCCTTTTTCAGAAGCTTTTTTAAAGGTTAAAAACAGAGTAGACCTTTTAAAATAAGTAAGAAGGAACACCTGAGGTGTTGTTTGTGATCATTGCACAGAAGTATCTCAGAACAAACCATTTTGTAATCATAAAAATATCTCAAGAAAATATTTGGTTTTATCACATCTGTGAGGATCATGAGTAAATTAGCTATTTATCAAATTTCAATAGAAAAGTATATCTGAGTGTAAAAAATATTATAATATATTTAAATTGATAAATAGTCACCCTTCTTAATAATTTAGCCACCATATGATAGATATTAACCTGTATATAAATTTCATTCAATCAATAAATACAGATTTTATTGAATTCAGGTAAAAAAATGCTGTTATAACTACATTTATTAAGGCTTCACAATTAACATACAATTATTTTCTCAAAACAATGAATTACTTATATTAAGAATAAGGTTTGCTAGTCATTTCTTTGCCAGTCACTTCTAGTGTCAAATTCTGTCTATTAGACACAATTTGAATTCTTAGTTTACATTTGCTGGAAGGCCAGTTGTTCATCTTCCACAGCTTTGTCACTTGTACTCTCTTATAATTCTGAAAACTGACAGGTTACTAAGAAAGGTGAATACCTAAGCACCAAACTGACTCTGTATGCAGACATGTAGATCCTACCACAGGTCTGTATTTTTGCACCACTCCTTTAATGTTGTTTAAAGTAGGAATCCAGGAATCCTATCCACACCACTGAGATTTTGGCATATGGAATTCCTGTAATTATTTTATTAATTTATTTCTCTGATTATGCCAACACCACGACTTTGTTTAATAGGCTAGGAATGCCAAAAAGTTCACGCTTTACACAGTGGACTATTTTTGTTTTTACTTTTTACGCATTATGAGGCTTTAATTGAAGTCATCCTTGAAAGACTGATACCGAATGACATTGAATATTTGTCAGCTTGACCAATCTAGCCCACTATTCTGCTCCTGACACTGCAGATAGTGAGATGACCTTGGGAAAGTATGCGAGCTTGGCTATGTTCTGCAATCCTTATTCTTGGTACTTATGTCTTCAAAACCTGTGTATCTTGTGCCTACTTCTCCTTCCAACTGTTTTGAATTTATCAGCCTTATATCTTAGTCCTGTTCAGACTGGCACAAATGTTCAGAGTATGGTTATCACGTGCTGACAGCATTTACTTCAGCTTAGAATAGAGCTCCCAAACCTATTGATTTTAAAATATAATTTGTCAAAACTGTAATTCTTAAAACAAAAAAACAAACAAAAAAACCCCATGCTTAAAATGTTGGGAAAGGGAACTGACCTTTTATTTATATGTGTAAATATAACTTGATTATTCCTCTTATTAATTTCTTGACAATCTATTTGCAATACAATCATATTCAATAGTGATCCTTACATATGCAGTCCAATTATCCACCTAGTAATTTCCATGAATCATGCAGTCAGAATTGTTGTACACAAACTGTATAATACATAAATTTTCCCTTTATGTTATTTTTATCCCTTCCACAACCCTCTCTAAAGGTCAGTGGGGTCAGTCATCATTCAGATCAATGCATTCAGTCATCATTCAGATCAATGCATTCAGTCATTAGTATCCAGAACTGTCCTCTGGGAGGAGTTAGAAAGTGAAGGCAGCAGTTTTTTACTTCCCCATTCTCAGGTCCACCAAAGAATTTTTCATTGGTGTTGTTACAAAATCTACTTGGTCATTCCTTTACTCACAAGTTAATTGTTTACCTACTAACTGATTTTATTAGACTGCTGCCACATATGGTTGAGCCCTTCCACTGCAGAATCAAGACCAAGTGGAAGCAAAATGACGCATTGCTATCCAATAGGAAATATGATACTGCAGGATCAGTGTTGTTTGAAGGACACAGCCTTCTTGATCCTCTCTGACCTTCTTCAGAAATTTTTGCAGTCACAGCTTAAAAAAGATCCACAGTCAATACCTTGACAAAACCAGGGGACTAAATTTCCAAGTCATTCAAAAGGTAGCGGACTCTATGGATTACTAGAAACACTGTATTTTCTTGGCTGCACAGTCTGGTAGTTAATCTCCCTTTCTCATGGGTGTTAAGACCTGTTCAGTGTTGTCCACAATTTAAAGGATTTCAGCTGAACTGTAGGCAACACACCATCACCTTTTTAAAATGTCCTGGTGTGTAGCAGTAACAAAGAGAAGACCACCTTTTCAGTAATATGATAGTAAGAGTATTAGTCAAGAAAACAAAGGCAAGGGATTTCCTTTTTTTTTTTTTAATTCTCTTAAATTCCAAATTCGTTAATCAAATTTCAGGGCTTTTATCAGCACAGAAACAAAAGTTCCTTTCCCCTAATGAGAGTATGCTCCTTGAGTGAACTGTGAAGTGAAAACCCTCATTTTCATTCTTTCCCAGTGTAAAATAAAAAAATCCACAACTTTTCTCTCAGAGTCTGGAGTGGGCATTTATATGACCAGTAATAGAGGGAAATAGAAGGCAAAGTCTGTGGTCTGTGGGAGCATCATAGACTAGATAAAAGTGAAAAAAATGTAAACATAGAGACTGAAGGTAGGTAGAGACTGATCTCTGAAGGTCAGAGATCAGACAGCTACAGAAGCTGAACTGGGTAGCATCACAGACCTTTTGGCCCCAGTACAGTGAAAACTGAGGAAGAGATAAACTCAAGGCAAAAACAGAAATGAAGACATCACATCTGGTGGCTCTGACCCTCTGATGCTGATGAAGGAAGGTGTAACAAGGACTTTGCTGGCAAAAGAGAAAACTAAAAGGACATTACTAGTGTAAGAGGAATAATCAGAAGACTGTGTTTCTAAAGGGGACCGGGACAAAGATGTCTGAGTGGAAAATTTTATATGAACATAGTAACCTGTAAATACTGGTAAACTGTGTAATAAACTGGCTTTGCTTTGCTGGCATAAGTGGAGTCAGTGTCAATCAATCCTCGCAGGTATATTGTATTAAAGACTTGGAAAAATACAGGTAGTGCAAAGAAATATCTATGGATGGGATAAGCAGCTTAAGGGGGTGTAAATGAAGTGTCTGAGAGCACCTAAATTTAGCCTAATAAGGGGGTTAGCTGAGTGGGCAGAAGGTGATTTAGACTGGAGGTAATTAGAATTACATTCTTAAGAAACATGTGAAAGAATACAAAAACAATGCTGCCAGGCTTTTGGAACTCCATCACAGTTCTTGCAGCATCCCAAACTGAAGAAAGAAGTTTAAAAATGCTAGAATCTTAAGATGTGCGTCATCACTGAAGATACTGCAACAAACATTATGAACCATGGATAAAGTATGCTGTTTTAGAGTTGGTAGGGACACACAAACAGTTTTTTCTATATTGAGGCTGCTCCATATATACCTTTTACTACTACTGGTCACTTTTTTTGCTCAGCCTGGAGAAGAAAAGACTGAGTGGAGACCTCATTGTTGTTACAACTCCCTCCTGAGGGGAAGAAGAGGGGCAGACACTGATCTCTTCTATGTGGTGATCAATGATTGGACCCAAGAGAATGGCGTCAAACTATGTCAGGGGAGGTTTAGGTTGGATTTTAGAAAAAGATTTTTCTCCCAGAGGGTGTTTGAGAACTGGAACAGGCAACTGATCACGGCACCAGGCTTGACAATTCAAGAAGCTTTTGGGAAATGCTCTCAGAGACATACTGTAACTCTTGGGGATTGCCTCGTGCAGGGCCAGGAGTTGGACTTTGATGATGCATACTTGTCCCTTCTAACACAAGGTATTCTATGATTCTACTCTCTTTTGCTTTTCCAGCATGGAAGGTAATAGCCCCATGAAATAGTTAATAGTAGATATCCCCATGCCACTTTCCTATGATTGCCATTTTGGTAAATTTTCCACTCTTGAAAGCTCAGTCAATCAAGCTGTTTTACATCTCTCACATTTCCAACAGAAAATGTGATGCATTTACATTAGGATTCATTCCTGTTGCTTGTTCCCTTCTCTAGCACTATACTCTGTAATTTTGGCCTGGAGCTACAGAAAAATATACAAAGCCATGTGCTTGCTTAAATTCATTGGTTTCTGCCTGATGCAGTGTGAATGCTGTGAGTTATCTTCTTGATAGCCTATCCAAGCTGCTGATTTCATTCCACAAAGATATCTTAGCAATAAGTTCTTAGATGCTAGACTCTCACCAGACTGATGAACCCAGGTTAGGTATCGGTGCCATGCAGTCACACCATGTCACATACCTATAACAAGGAAAGAAATGTTCAGATAGCCAATTTAAGAAACTTCCTGTTCCCAAGGAAGTGGGGAAGACTGAGTGCATTTCAAGGAGTGTGGAAGTATGGGACATTTTACAGTGGCGTTTTTAACTTTTGATCAACTTCTTTATCTGATGCTGCTGATACTGGAGACAGGAGCAATGACCTGTGTTTGCCTAGAAATATAAGCTTGTGTTCCATGAGTCATTAGTAGGGACTGCTGCATTTTCTAATGTAGGGTGCCCTTATGTGTCATATGTGTCAGTCTTGTTCTTTAGGAAAAATTAGTGACTTCCAGGGAATTTTGTAGATGGAATAGTGTTGCAGACATT
>NW_005054407.1:496687-568323 GCF_000277835.1 Geospiza fortis | reverse complement strand
GAGCCAGCTGCCTTTGTTATCATTCTTTTCTTTTCTATTCTTAGCTTAGCTTAGCTTCTGAGGAAACCTTTCCTTCTATTTCTTTTTAGTATAGTTATAATGTATTATATATATATAATAAAATAATAAATCAAGCCTTCTGAACATGGAGTCAACGTTCTCGTCTCTTCCTTCAATCAAGAGCCCTTGTGACCACTGTCACAGTATAGCTACATTTGCAATGAAAAGGTAACCTCCATGAAGAACCAAGGGAGATCTGCATACCAGTACTTTTAATGTTTTGACCTTTCAATATCATGAGACTACCATGAAGCTGAACCATTCTGAGTCAATGAGCCTGACATTTGTAACGTTTTCCATTATGTGAAAGGAAGAACAAAATGTCCTTGGGTAAATGAATCACTGTTAAAAATAGCCACCTACAGTGGGAGATAAGTGTCACTTGGACACCTGCTTTAATGAATGAGCTTCAATTTCAAGTGCCCTAATCACTAGATGAGAATCAAGGTCTCTTTTTCTGTGATTTAATATGAAGACTCCTACTTGTATGTTCAGTGGCTCAGCTTCAAAGAAAAAGGTGATGGGCAAAGACAATAAGAATGCATCACTGCTTGGTGATTGAGACATCCTCTTCAAATGAGAGGAGTGCAAATTCAGTCTCTTGCAAGCAGCGGGAGAACTGGAACGCCTGCCTACGGATGACAGCTGTATGAACATCAGTGTTTACAGATGTATGAACATCAGCGTTTACCAAATTATGCCATGTTGGAAAACAGAGGGATTAAGATGTCAGTAGAATGGACCCTACATAAATAAAATGTTAGAAATATTTACATAGTTTAAAGAATTTCTTTAACTGAATGCTTAAAGTAATTTAATGTTGTTCTTTTAATATATAGGCAATATCAGTACAGCTAACCATGTTTATAATAGCTTTTTCAGATGCTTATTATAATGCCAGTTCTTCCTGAATAAATGTTTTTACAAAAAGAAAAAGTCACCAGGAAGATTATCACTATGAAAACCTTGTTAGATACAGTTGGAAAATCATTCAGTGTGCTTCAGACTCTTGTTTACACATTAAAATAGCTTGCATTTTCTAGTGTTTGAAAAGGAATCTGCTTGTAATTCATACAAAATAGCTTTTTTAATGTTATTATAATTGCAGAAGAAATCACAGCACATGAAAAATTCAAAAGAACTCTTTAGAAAATCAAGAACATAGGGATTAAAATTTCTTCTTGTAGTGCTTTTCTTTCAACAAGAAATAATTTTATTAGTACTGTGAAGTAATAAACATCTTTAATAGGGAAAAAAGGCAAGAAAACAGAAATCCCCACAAGTCTTTTCAAAAGAAAATTATTTCAATCTTTCAATGCTTAATGGTCCACTATTGGTGTTTATCTTGCTTAGGAATATTATATTTATGTGTTTAACTCAGAGCTTAGCAGATCTCCTATACCGGTCTCCTATACCCCTATTCATGGAGAAACTGAAGCTCATCAGAATACTATCTGAGAAACAAAAGAAAATTATTCATCTCCTCTTAATATGGCAAAGAGAATATTTTCTTATGATATTGAATATTCATGTATGTGCGTCTATCTGTACATCTAAAATGTCCATGGCTTCAAATAAGCTTTAAATTGGACATTTGAATAATAGAAAAGTGCACTGGGTGTTTTCAGAGGCAGCTATACAAAAATAATAAGCTAACTCCATGATAGTGCATGTACATTTTTTAAAACAAAGTTAAACTTTTTAGACTGTGGAGGTCAATGCATAAGAACTAGATACTCATCTGGAGTAAAATGAAGCATCATTGATTTCCTACCTCCCGTGCCTTTCCAAAATGGTTTCGAAATTTTTATTCATGTTGAGTTATTGAATATAACTCAACATGAGTTATATTACTTCATTCAAAGTCATCACAACATAAGAAAGACATTAAGCTGTTACAGAGCATCGAAAGGAGGGCACAAGGATGGAGAAGGGCGTCGAGGGGAAGCCGTATGAGGAGCAGCTGAGGTCACTTGGTCTGTTCAGCCTGGAGGAGACTGAGGGGAGATCTCATTGCAGTCTCCAACTTGGGGCAGGCACTGATCTCTTCTCTGTGGTGACCAGTGACAGGACTGAGGGGATGGCCTGAAGCTGTGTCTGGGGAGGTTTAGGCTTCATATTTGAAAAAGATTCTTCACACAGAGGGTTCCTGGGCACTGAAATGGGCTCACCAGGGAAGTGGTCACAGAACCAGCTTGACAGAGTTCAAGAAGATTAACCTGAAGTATTTTTCTTGACTAGGCAGGTTCAGTATTTAGAACAGAGGGTACTCAAAAAAGGCATTTCTAATTTTAAAATACAAATTAAAAATATAAAATTGTGTCTTAATGTGGTTATTTCAAAGTAAATTTTTGCAAATCTTTTATTTTAAAAACTGCTAATCTTGGCAAAACTGGGTCATTGCCTTGTTTCCTATGACTCTGAAGAGAAATCTGCCATTTCACCAATACATGACTGAGGGAACTTAGCCTAAAAAATGCATCAAGGAATAAAGTTGCTTTCAGGTAAATTGTGAGCAGCTGGTTTTACTGAATAAATGTCAATGTTCATAATTCTGAAAATTAGTAGTTTGGAATATAGCCACTTGATCTGTGCCCTTCAAAAAAGGTACTTTTCATGAACCACTATATTAAAAGAGAAGAAATAAATTTTCTTGAAAGCATGGTCCTTACTCCTATGCACCAATAAAATCTAGTAATTCTCCAAATCTACCGTATTCCACTATTCAAAGAGACAAGTTTTGTATGGTTTTGTTTGTTTGTTTTTTTCCTCCACCTGGACATACAGAGTGCATCTATACAAGAAAGCTGTAATTAGTAAGAAAAATTCTGACACACAAACTGGTTTCTTTTCTCTGAAAAAAGAAACCAAGAAGAAAAAAATATTATCAATTAAATTTTTATCTCTACATATGAAATGTCCCAGGTACATCATGATATTGTGAGTTGAAATAACATCAAATGTCAAATTCTGTAGTGCTTTGGAGCTGATAAAAATCTTATCCATAGGTATGATGTTTATGTGAAGTTTAGAGAGTTTTAAACAAAGTTGAAATTTTTTGCTAATTTTTTGTTCTTCAGAAACCTTGCCCTGTTTAGATAAATACAATGATTTTTTTCATCATCATCATCATCATCCTCATCATCATCATCATCATCATCATTTTTATATTTTAGAAAACAAAAGACAGTTTGTAATGTAAAGTAAAAATGGAAAGAAGGTAGTTTCTGGAATAGTATTTTCTTTGTCCTGAGTTATTAAAAGGAAAAAAAAAAAGTGAATTTCATATGGTATTTTTTACCTAAACCTTTAAACTGTAGTAAATTAATAATAATAAATTATTGTTTATTTTGATGATTGTAGAATCTGATTAAATCCTTCACTTCAAATTAAAAACAGAGGTGTCAACACACTACAAACAAGTTGTATAAGTCTCTCCTTGCTGATCTGAGCTTGCATGTATCTTTCCCCTACATGTCAGAATTGTTGTCAGAATGATTTTGGATGCTTTATTCCATTAGTAACAATGAGCTTTTTGAGCTACACTGACTACACTTCATTGGTACAAGACAAGTATTGGCACAAACTGCATCACGATGCACATGAGCTGAAGTGGCAAGTGGAAGCCAAGAGCAGACATTGAATAGGCACATATCTCATATTAATGTTTATTGATACATATATCCCATTCTTTAACAGCATCTGACAGACATAAAGATGGACGATTCTGGAATGGATATGGACTTAGTGAGTAGACTAGAACACTCCAGGGAAGGTCAGTGCAAAGGGAAGCAGCTATGGGATGCAGAAATTGATGAAGTGATTTTTGGGCTCTCCTTCCCAAAGGGTGGTGATGCTGCTCACACAAGTAGCTAAAGGACACGTTTATTCCTAGAAGCACTAGCAGTTTTTAACAGCCCCTGGGAGCTAATCCTACTGAAAAGGTGCTTACATCTGCTATCTTCAGCCATATTAAAATTCTTAATTTAGAGTTGGGAATTGTCAAGTACCTCTTCAGCTGGCACCAGGGAAAGCGTAGCCAGCTGGGAGCATAGCAAACAGAGGCAGCAATTTGTGCAGCAGTTGAGATGGAAGGTTTCCAAAAACTCTCTTGAATATGGGAAGGCTCAGTGCTGGCAGTGATGTGCTGCAGGGCATGGATCCCAGCAGCAGCGGAAGAAGCTACCCCAGTACATCGGACACCTCTTGAACTCCCATGGAGGACACAGCCATCCAGCACAGTGTATGGAGTTTTTCTGCCTTTCTATGAGCCTTGGGCAGGCAGAGGTTGTGGCATTGCCTAAGGGATGTTTGCACAGGCTGGGAGGTCAGTGAAGTAACCACTGCAAGAGGAATCTGCTCAAGTTGATTTTTAATATGTGTCAGTGGCCGATAGAGATAATCAAATTTTATGTTTGGCTTAATTTTACATTACTACAAGGGAAGGTGGAATAAAAGCTAAGAAATCCTCAAGATTTTAATTGGTCAGATTTTTGTATTTTTTTTAGTCAGTAGGACAGTTAATCCAAATATCAAAGTGTGGCTGAAATTGCTTTGCTTTGTGTTTGTTTTCAATTTAATTGGACATAACTATCAGAAGACTCCAAAAACTGTAAACTGGTTCATGAAACCTTATCTTTGTTTTTATTGTATGCCAGTGAGTTATGGTAATAACAGATATATCATCTGCTAGAAGCATCAAACCAAAAAAGCCAAAACAACAAAAGCCACAAGAACTCAAACAAACCCCAAACCAAACAACAAACAAAAACACTCTAAAAAAAACCCCAAAAACAAAAACTCCAAACACCAAAACAAAACAAAAAAATTCCCTAAAAACAAACAAAAAACCCTAAACCAACACTGAAACACTCCCTCCAGTTTTCCTAGAAATAAAAGCACTTCTGCTGTGACAATTGGTATCTATATTTTTTGTGTGTAGAACGTCTTCTGGGATATAAACTTACCTGAAAATTTCCTTTCACCTGTTTCAGTTCTCATCTGAAGGGGAAAAAAAAGAGTAGAAATAAAAGAAGAAACAAAAATTTGCCTTACATGAAATAAAAATTTCACCATCTGTACTAACAGAACATATGACACAGCATCTGCTAAAATTAACTAAGCATAGATAGAGAAATTGACAGATCTAGACAACTCATGCCCAAGACTCTCAAGGGAAGTAGCAAATTACTGTGATAGTAACACAATTGGTTTTACCATCTGAACTATAAATTTCTTATGATGAACTGAATAGCTGAATTATCTCCAAACCACTATTTTTATTTTATAATAACTCAGAAGGAAACTAGAGACTTTTTAAAGCCTCAGAGGACTAAAGACAGTAGCAGTATTTCAATTACAATGCAAAAAATGCCTGGGGAGCCATAGGCTGTTTAGGCAGATGTTTATCTTTGATAAAATAACTGATTTGTAGCTATCAAAGAAGAATCAAAAATAAAGTCCAAGCAAATAATCAGGCCTTACATTTTGAACCCCTTATTTCCAGATGGGGAGGGGCTGCCCAGATTTGATAGCAGCAGGCTCCTTCTATGCTTGGAGTATATGATTTTATAAATGTTCTTTTTATCCCTGCTCTGTAGGGCTGTGTGTAGTGTCCTTACCTTTTTCATAATTTGTCATAATCAGAATATTGATTGGGGACCAAAGGGATTATAATACTTGGGGACAATCTCTTAGACCCAGGAAGAGTGGGTTAGTACAATGATTTTTCCTTTTTATTTTTTTCCCAGTACAAAACACGTATTATCTAATGTAAGGGAGGAAAAAAAAAAAAACAAAATAAAAAAAATGCTGAGTTAATTTAATTAATTCCTTGAGAATTTGTTGTCTTGAAAAAACACTGAAATACAGAAAAGAGATGAAAGAAATCTCAAAAGTCATCTATTTAAAATATATATCTATATTAATAGCGCTAAATAAAGGAAGGCCAGGTACGTCTCTGGCCTCACATCTCATCTCTGTGGAGGATCAATTCACAGTGTGTGGACTTGATTACTTTTAAAATGTTGAATTTAGCCTGCTGCTGGGCCATATGTGATGAATTAATTATTTCCGTAATTTGTTTTTTTTGGACAAGAATCTGATGTAAAAGAGGACTCCATTGCTTGATTATCAGAGGGCTTTTTTTATATGTAACTGAACACATGGCATGCATGTTGGTTTCATTGTATGATGACCTATAAAAGTTTCTGAATATGCAGACCTCCTCAACAAATACCAAACCTGCCATCCTCACGATCCAAAAGAGCACTGGAAGGAAGTTGTGCAACAGTTTTAACTTGGTTATTAACATGAGTTTTCTTCATTAGACTATTTAAATATCAGGACTTAAATAACTTCTTAGCTTCATACACATTCTGTGGAATTTTTTTTTGTTAAAATAAGATTTAGAATGCAAAAAAATGCCTCGTTTGCCGTCCTAAGGCTTCACCCTTCTATACTACAGTTTTAATATAGGGACATAAAGAGTTGATTCCACACAAGACAATTGCATGTTACCACTAGGTACTGGTTAAAAAAAAAAAAAAAAGAAAAATTGAAAGACATTCCACCACCACCATGCTGAAGCTAAAAGCACTCAGACAACAGTCTCATTGTTAGAGAAGTGCTTTTTTTGTAAATCAGATGAGCACAAAGGGCCAGGCCAGGCTGGCCTAGACGTATCCATTCAGAGCAAGACCAACCACCTTTGTTCTGGGACCTTGTACAGTCAGTAGGAAGCCTGTGGCCTGTTGTGAGCAATGGCGATACCAAGACAGAGCCACAAGTGCAGAATTCTTTCAAAGTCTTCAAAAGCAATTGTGTGGTGTTTGTGAGGTCCCCAGGACAAGGGGAGAGATGAGAATTTGACTCCAAGTTCTCAGAAGGCTGATTTATTATTTTATGATGCTATGTTATATTAAAGAATGCTATACTAAAACTATACTAAAGAAAGAGAAGGTTTAACAAGAATGAATAATAACACCCTTGACTGACTTAGAGAGTCCGACACAGCTGGCCATTAAGAAAAAAACAATTCACGTGTTTAGATAAACGATCTCCAGACCACATTCCAGAACAGCAAAATGTGGAGAAGCTGAGGCTTCTTATCTTCCCAGGAGAAGAAATCCTGGAGAAGGGATTTTTCAGAAAATATCACAGTGACACAAATGTAGTTCCCCAAATGAACTCCAAGTGAATAAAGACATTCTTGCTTACTTACCCCGTGTGGTTTCCCATATAATTTTTCTATGAATAACAGTTCTAATGTGGATTTTGGACCAGTTTTGTCATTATCTTTTACTTCCAGGTAATTTATATGTATTTTTCATCAAACCAGTTTATATCTCAACTTTCTGTAGTTATCTATTCTCACCAAAATAGAAAATGCATTGTTGACTTAACCAAATACTCTTTTCTAAATTTTTCAATATTATTTTCTAATTTTTCAAAATAATTCTGAATTCCAATTCCTATCTCTCTTATTTCCTTCATATGGCATACAATTCGTTTCTGAAGACTGAAATGCAAATGTTTTATTCACTAAAAAATTATGTGAATGAAGTGAAATGACCTGTGTCATACTGGAGGTCAGATCAGATGATTTAAAAGCCCTTCAGGCTTTAAAACCAAGGAAATCTCTATAAGATATATGATGTTTCAAAGATATTTCACCATGTTAAATGATTGCCACAGCAGCTTGCATGAAGATAAGCAAATAGTGGTCTCCTAAAACCTGAAATCTAAATTTCCTTATCTGTCACCAGATATTACAGCTTAGTTGTAGTTACACAAAGATATACATCTAACAGTTTATACTCTGTCTTATCTTACAATTACAATACTTTTGAGATTAATAAATTCTCTCTTGAAGTTCTCATAGATCTGCAGGCTGTTATTCAATACTTAGTCCAGCCCCCAATAGTGCATTTTCTAATAGTGTATTAAAATGGGAAATGATACATTGAAGTTCTTGTTTTATAAGGCATTGCTACACAAGTAAATTTCAATTTAATATAATTAATAGCTGTAATATCTGTAATAACTGCAATAAAGAAGTCTTGCTGGCAAATAGGAGATATTAGTGTGAGATATTAGAGAATTCTCCCGATGCTGCTTAATACTGGAAACATACATTTAAAATGCCTCTGCATTTGACTCAGAAGTTGGGAAAAAAAAAAAAGACAACCAAACCACACACATCAATGCATCTCCTCTGCTATATTCCTACACCTGTCATTCAGGTAATCTTGACCTCATTTTTTTCCTGTATTTGACATAATGAAGAATTAATTGAAATCACAACCACAGACTATTAAAAATGATGTAGATGGAAAAAGGTTACAGCCTAGAATACCAAGTACCCTTTACAAAATCATGCAGACAGAACACTCAGAAAAGTAGCTGAAAATTAGATATGAGAAATCAAAAAAGTGCAGAGAAAATTCACAGTGAAGAAACCAAACAATGACTTAAAAGTATAGATATAAAGCATATACTATAAAGAAATATTTTAGAATCTAATTTTGCATTTAACTAAAAAATAAATAAGCTGCTCAAATCACTTTAATTATGAGAAAGAGGTCAAAATTAGAGGAAGCCTTGAAAAAAAAAAGCATTGGGAAATACTACTGGAAAAGAAAATGTCTCTAAGGGAGGTTTGGTTTTTCTTTGCTTTCTCTCCTTCTACCTTTCTTTTAAAACAAATATTTTTAAAAATCATAGAACTGTTGGAAGGGGCTATAAAGGACTGTCTGGTCCATCCCTTTTTTTTTTTTTGAGAAGGGGGCCTAGACAAGATTTTTTTTTAAGTTTTCTTGTTTTAAAACCTTCAGGGATGGGGACTCTACCTAATCACTGAGGAGGTTGTTTTCAGTATAAAAAATTTTCTTCCTTAGATCAATATGAAATGCTTCCCTGAAATGCAACTCATATCCATTTCCATTTGCCTTCTGCAGCTGCTTCTTGTGAAGAGAGAACCTTCATGCTCTTTGTAGCCCCCCTATTTAGAATTCTCTTTGAGTTTTCAAAAAGAAAATAACTACTTAAGCCAGCAGTTTGAGGCCACAAAGTGTTATGGTCTGTCTGTTTTACAGAAATTTTCCTCTGTGCCTTTTCTGCATTTTGCATTCTCAATTGATTAGAACATGAACAATTTATGAAATATGTTGTGCATGTACACAGAGTCATATAATGATTTGGGTTGGAAGGGACCTTAAAGATCATCTCATTACAACCCCCACTGCTGTGGGCAGGGAACCTTTCACTAGATCAGGTTGCTCAGCGCCCCATCCAACCTGGTCTTGAACAGGTCCAGGGATGAGGAGTCCACAACTGCTCTGAATAACCTGTTTCAGTCTCACCCGTCTCCCACCCTTGTAGTAAAGACCTTCTTCCTAATATCGGATCTAAACATATTCCCCTTCAGTTTAAGGCCATTCCTCCTTGTCCTGTCACTACATGCCTTTGTTAAAAGTCCTTCTCCATCTCTCTTGTAAGATCCCTTTAAGTACTGTGAGGCTGCTGTAAGGTCCCCCTTACAGTACAGTACTTGACACAAGGGGTTTAGATGATATTTAAGCCAACAGAATTAACACCGACATGATAAGGTAGACTAAGAAATATGAAAACACTACTAGAAATTAACTATTTTCATGGCATGTTTTCAGCTTGAGGCAGCATCAACTCTGAGTTACCTGAAATAAAATTTAATTTAGTTTTATGTACTCATGAGCAAAGGCAGGAAAGTCTCAAACGTGCTTCAGTGAATGTGGTCATAACCATGTTTCCTCTGCTGCCAAAAGCTGGATGTGGCTGCCACTACTTTTTACATTAATAGAGCAAAAATAACTCCTGGAGATGTTTTGCTCCCTGTAAGAATTATGTGCAAGGCGGGCTGAGATGATAGGATGTAAACTAAATTATAATTTATCTTGTTTTATGTGTTCTAAAATATAAGAAAGCCAAGTGAGCTAAATGCTGAACTAATTTACAATTACCTCTCAGTGGGTACAGAATCTGGTCCACAGTGCATAAACACTGGATAAAACGAGAGAACACAAATTAATAAATAGTGCACTGCTTAAAGCATCAGAAAATAGTCCTTCCTAAAGACTAATTACAAATTAAAAGATGCCTATCAAATTAAGCATGCTTCAGGCAAGCAGAAATGGAATAGATTATAAATAAAAGAATTAATACTACATCTTCTTCTCACTTTAAAACACTAATTACAAATTATTCTGAAGATATGACAGCAAATCTTTTCCTGTTTTATTATCCCTCTGCACCAGGGAGCGGATAAAGCGTAAGAGCATTTGCCCATAGAGCAGAAAATGTTTCTCTTGAATCGTCTCATGTAGCGCTAATTTGGTAACATATCCAAGCTGGTTTTGAATTGCATTTGATGGAGTTTGGAGTTGCCTGGAGTTTATTTCTAAAACTATGGAGAAACAGAGCTGAAATATCCTGTTATTGCCGTATCTCAGGAATTCCAGTGCTAGGTGAGCCTCTTTCAAGGAAATTGTCTTCTACAGCATGCTGTCCCCTTTGTAAAAAAATTCCTTTGAAAATTGTTAAGGAAATACTTTATCAGTAATGTTTTCCCAGTATCTAATATTTTGGTGAATAATAGTCTTTTCTTTCCCCCCTAAATAAACAGGAAGGTTGTCATCTTAATCTTTCTAATAATCTATATCTTGAAGATTGGGATCTCTCTATTCTTCTCAAGGTTAAAAAAAATACATTTTTTTTCAGTCTTCGGTAATTCTGATGGTTCTCTGGGATCCTGCATTTGATCCACAGCAATAATGAAATGTAAAACTGAAAACAATAAGCCATATTCTGCCCATAGCGTTACCAAAGCTGAGCAAGTGACTGGATTATTGTCTTTGATCTTTGTATTGCAGCATCTTTCTTTTTCTTTTTCTTTTTCTTTTTCTTTTTCTTTTTCTTTTTCTTTTTCTTTTTCTTTTTCTTTTTCTTTTTCTTTTTCTTTTTCTTTTTCTTTTTCTTTTTCTTTTTCTTTTTCTTTTTCTTTTTCTTTTCTTTTCTTTTCTTTTCTTTTCTTTTCTTTTCTTTTCTTTTCTTTTCTTTTCTTTTCTTTTCTTTTCTTTTCTTTTCTTTTCTTTTCTTTTCTTTTCTTTTCTTTTCTTTTCTTTTCTTTTCTTTTCTTTTCTTTTCTTTTCTTTTCTTTTCTTTTCTTTTCTTTTCTTTTCTTTTCTTTTCTTTTCTTTTCTTTTCTTTTCTTTTCTTTTCTTTTCTTTTCTTTTCTTTTCTTTTCTTTTCTTTTCTTTTCTTTTCTTTTCTTTTCTTTTCTTTTCTTTTCTTTTCTTTTCTTTTCTTTTCTTTTCTTTTCTTTTCTTTTCTTTTCTTTTCTTTTCTTCTCTTCTCTTCTCTTCTCTTCTCTTCTCTTCTCTTCTCTTCTCTTCTCTTCTCTTCTCTTCTCTTCTCTTCTCTTCTCTTTTCTTCTTTTAATTGTATTACAAATATTTAATTAGTATTTTCTAAATAATGTTTTAAAATAGCAGTTTTTCCTTACCTTATATTTGTAAAATTTCTTACTTTGTCATAAAAATGAATTTGAATGTTGGACACAGTTTAGTTCTCTAAAATTTATATTGGCTATTACTTTTCTCTTTAATAATTTCAACTCTCTGAGTGCTTAAAAATAGCAATGGCTTTGAAAGTCACCTAAATATGTAGATGGAGCAGAATTCCAGCAGAGAACCATGAAATACATGAAATTTACTGTCACTTAAAACTCATCTTCTTTATTTCCTTGCATCCTCTTTCCCCATTTTTTCCAAGTGTAAAATTCCTCTCACCAGGCTGACCAGCCTTTTGGCAAAAATGCATTTGTCCCAGTGTGTCAGGTCAATTATGATTTTTTTTCCTAGAAGCACTCAATTTTCAAAAGGAGTTAGATTGTAATAAATTTTAAATCCCCCTTATCAAAATAAGCTTGTAATCAGTTTTTGACTCATAGGATGCAATTATGCCTCCTCAGACCCTTCCTCTTACTAGCAGGATCAAAGAGAAAACTATTTGGGACCCCATGCTATCAAATGCTCCTAGAACCAGGAAGGTTTGCTTGACAATTTCAGAAATTCTCTTTAAAAATCCACGTATGTTTTTAAAGATTCACCTCTATTTCAAAAATTTTATGCTGTTTGAGGTGGCTGTGTTAAAATTGCCCTGAAAGACGCACAAAATCTCCATTTCCCACAGACTGTCCAAGGCATCGCTTGAGAGAAGGGAGGCAGAAATGAATAAATAGAAGAATGATTTGACAGGTACTAAAAACAACAGCAGCAGGTGTCACATTAAGAATTAACTTAGAAATATTTTCAATGTTCAGTTTCTGCAAAGAGCGTGTCATTCTAGCTAGAGCTCTACAAATGAAAAAGCTTTCCTTGGCACAAAAGGAGCAATAGCTGGGTAGATTCACTTTCTGCATGCTGCAATATCTGCAAGAACAAGACAGTGAGATATTATTTTAGGCAGCAAATGAGAACCATCCCTCCATAACTGCCTGTTAAAATCAGATCTTTTTTTTCCCAGAAGACAGACAGTTCAATCAACCATTGCAGCTTAAACACAATCTGCATTATGTCTCTACCTATGTAAGATGAATGTGGAAAAAGTGCTAAGGGCAGTAAGCATCTGTTATAAAAATGAGCTATATAAGCACACACATGTCATGCCATCAGCCAGAGAAGGAAAATATTTGAAGTAACTGTCACTCCTGTAAGGACAATGGGCCTGATTATCTACTACCTTAAAACTTAGAGAAATGTTACTGACGATGAAAAATGGTTCTGTTTAGGTGGGATAGCATTTTATGGCTGCTTAATGGATAGCAAAGAAGCAAAGAAAAATGTATAAACTCATATTATTGAGAAGACACTTCACAGAAGAAACCAGGAAATATTTAATCTTAAAACACAGAGCTGACCCTTAATTTTCTGTTGTCTTTTTTCCTGGTCTGTGTTCTACTCCACTTCTCCCAAAAGATTGGCGCTTTCTGATGTCAGGACTAAAGCTGTAAAACCAATCTGTCCTAGTGAGCAGGTTTCTTTTTCACAGTTACATGTGGAATCTGTCTAATTTTAGACATTCAGGTGCTGGAATGTGCTCACAGCTCTTCTTGTAATCAGTGGGAAGAGATAGGTATTGTTAATGCCATTCACCAGATAATGTAATAGACTGAAAATGTATTAAAAAAAAAAAAAAAGAATCTCCAAAGTTTCAGCTGGTTTTTCACCACTAACTGAAGAGGAAATATAAAAAAGCAAAACCAATGGACTTTAAGCCATGGGTTTTTAGCTAAATGTGGTTAAAATTTTCTCACTGTAAATGGCCAACTCTTTTTTGCATTCACTGAAGTGTAAGTGCAAAAGGACTTTGGATGTGAACATGCGAGTGGCTCCTAGCAACAGATGATCCACAAACTCCCAATCCTTAGATCTTGATTTTTTTATTTGTTCAAGTCCAGCCTTTAAAACCTGCCCAGCCTTCTTGCCTTTCCTTTTTATAAACTACACTAATCTGCGTAAATGTGTTATGTTTCCATTGGCACTTACAAGCTCTAACAGCAGTAGAAATATATATTGGGGTAGCATAAAGGATAGGATTTTTTTCATGTACATATGTTGTCATGCCAAATGCAATGTAAATTTCTCTAAGGGTGAAGGGCATTGTGAGCTAAATGGAAATCTCTCTCAAACTCTTCCTTTCCTTAAACTCAAAAGATGGCTATGTTTGGTTTCAGATTTCCTTAGTATAAATGCTTATTCATAGTAACACAACCAATCCATAAAATATGAATTGTTCTTCAATCACAAAATTATTAACCACTTCAAAACAAACATGGTGCTATCCCATGCCTTAAATGATGCACACCTACAGAGAACAAGTGCTTTCTAAGTTACTAAATGGAAAATTAATCCTGAAAATGCTGGACAGGGTGTTCAACCTATGGATAATTATAAAGTTTTATTGAAGGAAACAAGGAGAAACAGTATTTTAATCTTCTGAAAATCTGGTGCCATTTGCAATTTATCCCCCCCACACAGATGTATCATGTTGAGTTAGTATGATCACAGATATGTTTTTATTGATTTCTGTTGCATTTTTTTGTACAAAACACTATATTAAATGCAAGATTCTTCAATAGTCTGTTAGTAGGTAACCTGCTAAATGCCCCTACATTTAAAGTCGCTAATTCTGATGGGAATTGTACTTCTTATAAGGATATTCATTTTGCCTTACTGCAATGCTTTACTTAGACTAGGTGCAGGTGCTACCAAGTAACTTTACTTTTTGGTAATCTGTTCTCTTGAATTGCTAAGCATGAGTAATTAAAATAAAGAGCATCACACTGCAAGTAGCATACCTCCAATCTAGACCACTGAGATGCTGAGACAGATGCAGAGATCTGCTGAGACAATGTCACTAGACAAAAAGTGATTTGGCTAGAACCTAAACGGAAAGCATGTTGACATAAAATTTTGTACATTGACAAAATATTATATCTATTTTTAGCAACTAATCATACAATACAGCTTCAGTAAGAATTAATATATTACTATGAAAATACACAGTAGGGAAATGTAGCACACATTTTTATTTTAAGTCAAACCAGGAACCTTTTTATTGAGTTAATAATGACACATGATTAACCAGCACTCAAGAATTATAGTTTCAGGATCAATAGCAGCAAAAAAGCAGATGAAGCATAACACTTGACAGTGGACAAATAATTCCAACAACTTTCTAACCACCCTCCTACACCTACTCTCAAGAAGGTCTAACTCTATTCAACACATACACAGCTACAAGCTCAGCTTCCCTGCCCAGCCATGTGGGTTGGGGGTTGGTGTCCCAGCTTTGTGTAACCTCAGCCATGTGGGTTGGGGGTTGGTTTCCCAGCTTTGTGTAACCTATTTGTCCACACCCCAAGGATTGTGGTGCCACGCATGCTGCCTACACAATTCCAGAAAGTGTAAGCTTCTCCTGGCACCCCATGGGAGATTCTGCCTCCCAGACTGGTCAGGGCAGGTGTGCCTTGAGGAAATTACAATCAGGAGCCACCCCACTACTTCCTCTCACCACTTGTCCCCATTTTCACAAATGTTTATACTCTTGCAATACTTTTTTCAAGATTACTCTTTCTGCCTCTTTTTTTTTTTTTTTTTTAATTTGCCGTCTTAGTTTAGTACTGCTGAAGGTCATCTTCTTCAGGACTATCAATTTTGGGCAAATGCTCTCTCTGGTCTCTGAGAGTTTTGGCCATCCTTCATTACACACTGTTTACATTTCCATTCTCTTTATCAGCTGTTACTATCCTGGCCATTTTACTAGGAGAAAGCTGTGTAGGGACCCCCTGCATTTTTTCTTCACACTTAATATCTCTTTCATATTTTTTCTCTCCTCTAATTAGTGTATTTCATAGTTTTTTACCTTAATGATTTTTGCCTCATACATGCTTACAATATCATATTTTTCACTTTACACACACACAGTTTTTACTTGTTTAAAATGTCATGTTATCAGTAAATGTACCACATCTCTGATTTGCCATGGCTCAGAGATTGTTGTAGACAGGTTTGAGAAAAGTAGATATATAGCTAAAGATGATGAATGATTCCTCATAACCAGTCTGGATTCAAAAGTATAAGATAGGATAAATCCATGGAGAAAGATACCTAAATATCAAGGGAATTTATAGAAACTTCTAAGAGTGGCACAGTGTCAAGCTGCAGCAGCCAGAAATTTATCTGCTATAAGTTTCAGGTACATGGCTCCAACCTATAAAGCTTACTGGATGAAACTGTTACACATATTTGGATATACCTGAGTTATTGTGTGCAATTTTCAAATCTGAAGAAGAAAAATTCTTGCTTTATCTGATTCACATATACATATTTTATATGTAAAAGGTTGCAATTTCTAACATAATCATATCATCCACATGTTTTCTGTTGCATTTTCTGGTCTCCAAATACCTTTCTATTCATGTCATTTTAGTTTCATCCGTAAATTGTTTTCTTATGATGGTAAAAAGTCACATTGACAGACTGATAGAATTATGGAGAGAAAGTATCCTTATGACTATTTAGACTGGCCTGCTGCTTAGTACAGGCTGTAGGTTTGCACAAAATAACTTATTTATTGAACTCTTTACTTATGTTTCAGATGTAGCATATTTTAGAAAATTTCCAGTCCTGATTTGAAGAATCGAGAAGTCATTACAGATTGCTGCCAACAAAACCCATTAAACCAACGTTTTCTTCTCAAAACTTCCCTGTTACTTTTTTTTATTGCCTATACAGCACACAAACAAATTTATAGATTTTTTTTTTGTCATAAGTCTTTATTACAAGAAAAGATATCTAGGCAATTCTAGGAAAAAAAAAAAAAGAAAAGAAAAAAATGTGTTTTTGGCAGTTTCCCACATGGTTAGACCACAAGATGATGGTCACTTGGGAAGTATGTAAAATTTAAATGAGTGACAGAGAGGGAAAATTAAGTCCGAATTCAAAGGTAAGGTCCTAAATCCTCAGAAAAACCTACTGGGAATTACATTATTACCACTACTCATACATGCAGCCATATGCATATTCAATTCATGTGACATAATTAAACTCTCAGAGACTTTGACGATGACTGGACTCTAATTTGATTTGTAACAAGTTAAATTAATTTTCCTCAAGTCAAGTCTGTTTTGACCATGATGGTAATTAGTTAGTGACCTCTACCTGTGCTTATCTCAATCCACAAGCCTTTCATTACATTTTTTTCTACCTGGTCTAGCTGAAGAGGAGGGGTGATAAAATGGCTTTGGTGGGAATCTGGTGTCCAGCCAGGGTCAACATACCACATGTCCTCCAAAGTACAGTTTTGGCAGGGCTGTAAGGTAAGTTAACAAGTTTTATAACAGACAGCTGTGTATTAATCCACTTCATTATTCACAGCAAACACAGGATTTTGGCAGACTCTATTTTACTAACTTTTATTAGATTTACATACTAAAATAATTTTATGTATGTGTAATGGTATGCTAATTCTTGATTATTAGCTTAGGAGAGAAATTTGGTGCTGCAGGTAAAGTAGTTTAATTTTGAGAGCCTTACAGAGAGCATCAATTCTTGTAATTTTACAGAAACATTTGAAATAAAATATAGAATAAAGTACCTTTTCTGCAAATACTTATTAAGATGTGAGTAATAACAACCAAAAAATCACACAGAGAGGGAAAAATAATCTTTATAACACATATTTATGTGACACAGTATATTATTGTCTTGCTGAGCTGCAGTTGTCAGCAACAGTCTGCTCTTGACAAAAAAACTTATGGCAATATTTCTAGTGGATAATTTACCATGATGATCCACTTTCACTTTTTTCCCCTCCTTTTTTTGCGTCTGACAAACTGAAAATTTGTGAAAAATATGGTGAAGGACAAATACAACCTAGGAGTTACAACATGGAACTACAAAAGCTGAAGTATCTTTTTTGTGATGGTGTTCAGATGGTTTCTCCTAATCCAGTCTGTGTGTTGATACCTTATGTATAAACTTAGGATAATAATATTTATAATTTTCATGGATCACTATCAAATTGTAATTAACCCATACAGTTATGCATTTTGAGAAAGAAGAAGCTGCTGGGTTATGAAACTTGGTTTAATGATATATGTTAAATCTTATCTATTATAGTTCAGCAGTTTACAATTTAGTAAACTAGATGATTTTAAAAAACCCTGACCAAAAAAACTACTCAACAAAACCTTGATTAATTTGAAATACTGAAATTGAGGTCTAACTTCATTCCTTACCTTTCTCTTTAAAACACTTACATAGCTGGAACTTGTTACTTCCTAGTTATGGTCTTTGAAATGGTAAAAGTCAAAATTATCATTTGGTTTTCTCTCTGTAATGGGTATATAAAACTGTGCACTCTAAAATGCAAATGGGCTTCTAAACAAAAATGTTACTTAGGCTGATTTGACTTTTAGAATGAGTGTTCCACAGTGATATTTGACTAACTGTCAACTACCTCATATCTTAGAGGGGGAACTGATTTTGTTATTTGAGTTTATAGAGGGCTTACAGACTAATTCCTTTAAAAGATTAGAGTAATTATATTTTGAATTTTATCACCATCTTCAAAGACATACGGTGTCATTCACAGACTCAGTTGTTCTGCCTCTAATTTATTTATGGATATCCAGTCAAGGCCTTGACTTTGCTCTAGCTTTGACCAGGTATCATCACACTTAGTTAGTTACTGTATGCTTACATATTTCGCACAAATTCAAGTCAGTTCATTTTCTTTGGTGTCCATGATATTTCTGAGAAGCTATTGATCATGTGTTCTTAAAGTCAGATGGTGACATTGTAATAAACCAATATCATATTTTAAGTAAGTTTTACATTCCTCATCAAAGAAAGCTCTACACTTGGATATACGTATATAAATCATACACCACAGAATTCGATGACCTCATAAATATTTTCCAATGTCAGTGATTATGGGATTCCGTAAAGGGAAAGTTCTGGAGTACCTAATTGATGAAAGCTCTTTTGCTGATATGTACCAGGCAGGTTCAAGGAATAAAAGCAGCTACTGAGTTTCTTTTTGCTGTGTATTCCCTATCAAAAAATGCAAGCACCACAACACAGAACAACTTTGCTCATTACTATTTCTGTAACCTTTGCTAAGGAACAAAACTTTCCCATGCTTTTTATCTATATTTATATCCCTTTGTTTCAGTATAACTACTTGAGTGTGTATTATTACTACCATGTGCTCAATTTATGTCTGAAGCATCCAGAAACAATAGTTCCACAAATCAAGCTTAAGCAGGCTCCATCTCTGGCTGCTGTTCTACTCCAATACATTCCAAGTGATTAACACCACCTGTGGCACTCCTAATTCACAGCAGCAGACAATTATATCACTTGGATACCCATTACGGGTAATTATTCCCATGACAGACTGTTAGATATGGGTTGTGAACATTTCAGCTGTAAAATTTTTTGCAATTTTATTTTAATTCTGATATTACCATTGAGAGGTATATTTGGGGAACAAATCAGGGTTACATTAAAGGTATGCTTGCAACAAGCAAAAGATTAATTTTTATTGCTGGAGTTGTAGTCAGATTTATTATTTAAAGATGTGATGAAGGGAGATTTTACATGTTTGCTGTTAAAAGATTATTTTATTTCATTCTTTTAGTACAGAGACAATAGCAGATGCTGCTGATAAAATTAAACTAAAGATGCTTATAAACAAATTGTTGTATTTTAAAGACTTTCTCTTCTTACATATATTTTTTTTCTTTTTTTTTCTTCTGAATATATAAGTTTGACCCCTTTTAAGTATGTAGGGGAATTCTCAGTGTGAAGAAAGGTACAAAATTCATAAAATTTTCCTGATGCTGCAGCATTAATTTTAAAGGTACTTTTTAAAAATGAAATAACAGGCTTACACTCAATCAATATCACAATCATAATCTCTTTGATTTCCTATGATGCGAAATATGGTCTTATGTTGAAAATAAACACACTCTGAATCCGAATTGAGAATTTATTTTCAGACAGAAAGAAGTGAACTGAAATCAATGGAAATAGTATAATAAATTTAAATTTGAATTATTGAAAAAATATTTCTTCTTTGTAGATTCATTTTCAATATGTTCATTTATAAAACCATTAGTATTGGATGAAAAAAGAGAAGGGAAAAAAGAAGAACTCAATTTACATGTTTATTACATACAAAATGAAATAAAATATTGTTTTCAACATAAAAAAAAAGAAAAAATATAGAATTAAGAGGAAAAATGTTTGCACATGATGTGAATTTATCAGTCATGGTTTCATTAATAAGCCTGAGTTCACATTGGATTTTCCTGTATTAACTTAGACTCTGATAAACATGAAGAAAACACTCTCTGTAATACTCCTATCAGGATCCTCCCTCTAACCCTAGGCCTTTATTGAATAAGTAAGAACCCTAGCTATTAATCATATTTGATCCTCAGCTGGGGACCTAGGAACAGTCCAGGTAGCTGATAAGGGCTCCATGCTTCTTTCATATGATATATTAAACTTTTTAAATCCTGGAGGCATTTCACAAGTGCTGTTGAAATGGCCAGTATGATAGGCAAGCTACACCTGCCCTTACAGCAAGCTCAGGCTTAGGCTTTGGCAAAAACGACCTGACTTCTGTAATATGGAAGAGAGCTTATGTTTGCATCCAGAAGAAACAGAACAAACCCAATCCTCCTTACTGTGGACTAAATGGCATGACAAATGGCATCTGACTCTTTTACACATGCAGTCTGACTTTATCACCATTTGTCACATGCCAGTGGATCTCTGAGAGACATGGAAGCGACAGAAGTAAATAGGATTTATACAGAGTCTGTGTGCACTGTAGGTTTGCACAGTGTATCAAGCAGTGTGGAAATTTGAATCAAAGCTATGACATCTCACAGCCAACAGTGTGGGCATGAATAGCTCTCTCAAAGAGTTCTTCCTGACATGATAGTTTTCAGTCAGCAGAAACACAGCATAGCTTCCTTAAAGTCTAACTGGTACCATGACATAAATTCAGAGTTGGAAACAGCATTACTTCGAAGCACTGTAATTATTTCTCAGTTCCCCCAAGCAAAACTTAATTCCTTATCCTCCTTTGACAGGTAAAATAGGTGATGCAAAATATTTATGAAGTTATCTTCTATGGCCGAGGATTACCCTAAGGTAACTCTCAGGTCAGATTAAATTTTTTTTATATTCAGATTGCCCTCAGGAATTCACAGTAACTGTACAAGTCTGAAAATAAATGTGATCAAAAGACAATCTATAAAACATGTAGATGTTTAGCTATTTGAAGTTGATGGTTCAGTATAGTTCTTTGTAAAAATGCAAGTGTATTTCCAGGAAATCAGAGAGAGAGCTATAACTAAGTATTTTTCATAAGCAGATCTCTTGTCTGTATTTATTGATATGGATATGATAACTAACAAACACTGCAGTATCTAAACCAGAAATCAAGCATATTCAAGAAAAGTAGTGATTAAGGATGTTTGCTGCTAACATGTATAATTTTTTCCACATTGAAGGACTAAAACCAGTGGTTAACAGGACTGTGGAACAGTTTTTGAAAATATGAACAAACACAGGCATTCTCAATATACATAGCAAATGTGAATGGTTTCAGTTTATTCTGATCTTGTCCAGTGAGAGCACACCAATTCAAGTGAACAGCTAAAACCAGCTAAATACTTCCAATGCTGGAGTTCGTGCAGTTCCTGAAAAAGCGGGATTATTTTACTATGCATGAGGAGGTGTAAAAATCAAGATGATTCTATAACCTTGATATTACTTCAAGACACATCACATACAATTCCCTGAAAAGGCTCACACTGGGTGGGTGGAGGAGGAAAGGGAAAAGAGGGGGATAAGGAAAAACCCACACCCTTTTGATTAGAATTTGCTTGTAGCAGCTTGATTTTATAAGCCAGGTTTCACACTTTAAATGTGAAGGACTTCGTTGAGTTTGTGATAGAGACAAAGCAAAATCTCTTTTCTTTGGCTAGATATAAAACTTCAATATGGCTCATAGAGTCAGTCAGACTCAGAGCAAGGGTTTGGACACTGGTACTCTACAGACTGCTTTTTGCTTTTCTCACTTCATCCATCACAGGTCAATTGCTAAATCCTGGCAGCTTATAAGAGCACATCAGGTGTGAAAAGCATTTGCAGAATACTTAATGGTCACACGCTAAAGATTTTAAAGTTCAATAGCACCATCAGAACAGTTGTCTGAAGAGTCCTCTTAGAGTAATCTGGAAATTACCATTAAACTCCAAGGGTGCTTTCTTATACATGAGTATCAAAGGTAGTAAAAAAGACTCAGTGTTTACTGCTAACACACTGATAGGCAATCCAGGGCTTCACTGGTGTCACTAAGCAAGAAAATTTATTTTTTATATCCAACTGAAAAAAAAATGCTGAATCTATTTTCCCCCTCTCCTTAAAAAAAACAAAACAAACAAAAAAAACCCAGCAAAAAAACCCCAATCAAACAAACCCAAAACTAACCAACCAAACAAAAAACATTGCTGGAAACTCACACTGACCTTTCTTGTAATTAATAATGCATTGCATTCTTTGTGCTGTAATTCATTTTGTTGATAACTTTTTTATTTTCCCTGGAAAGTTGCATATATAAGCGATTAAAAAACTTGTGGAGCAGGTGTCAACCGTCTTCAGAGTTGTTAGAAGTGCAGGCTCCTTTTCACACTGTTCTATTGCTGACAAAAGGTCTTTTAGACTTCAGCCCCATTCTGACTCTGTTTATTAGAGAAAGAAACAATACCATCTGTCATTCATTTTCTCCATAGGTTGAAATTATTCTCTATTATGAGCAGCGTATCTGAAAATAGACCTTCAGAGAGTATTTCTTTAGTGTCAGTAACTAAGAAGGCACTATCTAGTAAGTTGGAACTGATGCTATTACCATTTTTTTTGTGTTCAGACCAGGGAGTCCACCAAAACATGTTCTACTACTGCAGCAGTAAAGAATTGAAGAGATATTTGCATTTTGCAAAACTTTCAAGCAACACTTAGCTTTACCACTAAAATATTTTTAACAGCTCTATTTTAGGAATGTAATGATAAAATGAAATTTCTAAACTTGACAAATTTAGAAAACAAAGAACAGCTATTATATTTATACTAAAAGAAACTTGTCATTTTAAACATTTATCTTTTCAAGAAAGGTAGTTGACTTAAAGCACAGTTTTCACTTTTGACTACTAACTTCCTCATACTAAATGACATTTTAGTACTTTCAGCATTCATGTTTCTATTTATGACATATCCCCTTGCAATTTGCCAATTTATTAAACTATGAAATGGTACTTGAATGTGAATTGTGATGTATTAAAAGCGAAATAGCATTTACTTCAATTCTGTCTTGAGAAAAATGTTTATTTCATGCTAAACTTCAGAAGATTCCACTGAAAAGCCTACTTTAAATTTTTCAGATGACAAAACCTTACTTCTTAATAACTTTCAAGCCTGCAAAGCATTCATAACAGTTCCAATTAAGTAAATTTTTTTAAAATCTCTTTTTGCAAACTTTTGTGATCTCCACAATCATGCTATATATTGCTCTTCATTGTGTCCTGTAAAATAAAAGAAGTGGAATCTGACCATCAGAAGATAAAAGTTGGGAAATCTTGCAAGGGCATCTCATGTATCATCCAGAAGTTTAAGTGTTGCACATATTGAATTTCAATTAGCTTCATATCTGTTGAATGCCTTTGGGGATTACAATCTTGATATTTCACAATTTTCAATAGAAGACTGGATTAAAAAACAGTGACAATTTTCTGTAAAGTATTTAGTAGTCTTTCACAACCTAGCAGATGTGACAGAGTCTTGTGCCCTATATTTATTTTCTCCTGCTTGATTTCATCCCAGTTTATTTTAGTATAAGAAGCTCTTATTCCTGCTTAACATTCAGGTACTTAGATCCTGGTTTGAATGTAATAGAATTTTCTGTGTGTAAATTAAAGAGTAAATTAAGGAAATTTCTCTGTAGACCTTGTAGTTGACACCAAAACAGATGAGCAAGCCTTCAGAAATTGTTCCAAAGAGAAAAGTCTTAAAGTGAAGTGAACTTTGATGACATTGTCAGAATGAGAGGGATCTGAATAAAAGGCATTATAGCATACAGCTGAAACTTGCTCCAAAATATTTGTGGAAGACTTTTCTCCTTAGAACCATTGCTGCAGTAATGTATACAACTCTGTACAAACTAATTATGTTTAAAGCAATAATGTGGAGATTACAGGTGCAGAACTAATAGACTGGGAAGGAATTAGTCAAAGTTACAGACTGGGAAGTTACAGGCATAATTCTATAACTTGCTAGGAACTTGCATTGGCAGTATCAGCAAGAGCCTGCAGAGTGATAAATCCTAGAGATTAGCATCCCCTCCTGCTACTTTACACAGATTCAAATGCTGCAATGCTGAGAGACAATTTAGAACCATCAAAACACATTATATATGCCCTAGAGGAATATTAAAAGGATATAGAGCAAACATCATAGGCTCACAGACTAACATAATGGCTTGGGTTGGAAGGGATCTTAGAGATCACCTAATTCCAGCTCCCCTTCCATGAGCAGGGACATCTTTCATTAGACTAGGTTGCACCAAGCTCGATCCAGCCTGGCCTTGATCATTCACAGGGATGGGGCATCCACAACTTCTCTGGCCAAGCTGTTCTAGTGCCTCATCATCCTCATAGTAATTATTTTTTTCCTAGAATCTAATCTAAACCTACTCTCTTTCAGCTTGAAGCCATTTTCCCTTGTCCTATCACTACATCCCTTGCAAAAAATCTCTCTAATTATCTGTAGGCTCCTGTTGGGTACTGGAAGGCTGCAATTACCTCACCCCTGAGCCATCTCTTCTCCAGGCTGAACAGCCCCAACTCTCCTAGCCTGTCCTCACAGATAGCTGCTCCATTCATCTAATAATCTTGGTGCCCTCATCTCAACTCCCTCCAACAGATCAATCTCCTTCCTTTGCTGCAGACCCCAGAGCTGATGCATCATTTCAGGTGGGGTTGCACCAGAGCAGAGCAGAGGGGCAGAATCCCCTCCCTGTCCCTGCTGGCCACAAGCGTTTAGATGAAGCCCAGGACACATTTGGCTTTCTGGGCTGTGAGTGCCCATGGCTGGGTCAGGTCCAGCCTCTCCCCCAAGTCCTTCTTGGCAGGGCTGCTCTCAATGTGTACAGTCTGTGTTGATACAGCAGATTGTTGTGACCCAGGTGCAGTGCCTTGCACTTGCTCTTGTCAGTGGGCTCAGAGATTGCCATGGGCCCGCTTCTCAAGATAGTCCTGCTTGCTTTGGATGAAAACCAAGGACCTCCTTCAATCTGGAATTGAACCAGAGACTTAGGGATTCCTGCAGGCCATACTTCTACCATCTGCTCTACCAGCTGAGCTTTTGCAGGGAGACATGGATGGATGATGATTATATATCTCTCCTATGTACCTTGGCAGAAATACTCTGTAATATGATTTTTCAATCCTAGTCCAACCAGTCAGAGATGGTCCTTTCAATTAGAGCTTTTCATAAAATTTTTTTTACTCTCTGCATAATTCCTGTCACAATAATATGTTTATCCTAAGAGATATAAAGGCTTCTACTTTCAAATAAACACGTCCATACAATTTTTGTTTCGTAAAAAGTAACAAAGCAGAATTGCCTACATAATCTTAGTAAAATGACTTCATGTGTGTCTGCCTGTGTATAGGTATGTGTGAATGTGTGCTTATGTTTGTTAAAGAAGGGCAATGTTAAAACTCACTATTATTATTATATCAACTAATTCGATGCCATTCTACTTCATGTCCTTTTTAATTTTATCTTCCAATGCCCATTTTTGAATTCCCAATTGCATGTCTGTTTACCGAACCATTTTTTATGACTGTACATTTACCTCAGTAAGAGCCAAGCCCATACTTTGACTCACATTTGAAGTTCAAATATAAAACCATAATACCAGAACACCTTAACCAACAGTAAGATATGATAAAACCCCCCATATATTCTCAAAGCAGATATGAAATCAGGAAATCCATAAAAAAAGTGAAATACATTGTATAAAAAAATGCTTTCATGTAAGAAAAATAAATTTCCTATTTCATTCCATTGACTCTTTACTATGTTCCTACAGTATCTGACATCTATTCCCCAAAACTTACCTGTTTCTTTTAAAGGGGTCTTACTTTCTGAGTCTTGAATTAATGATTTATGGATTTATTCTATTTTAGGTTAAAAAAAACAAAACTATTTGTTTATAAGATATTAAATACTAGGAGTAAAAGCCACCTTGGATCCACTGTCTGGAATATGTAGGCATGCAAGAGTCTTTCATAAATTACTGATAATATCTTAATTCCTTAGCAAGGGCTATGGGGGAGAGTTTCCTGAAAGGTAGTAAAACATACACCTGGAATATACCAAAATCTACATTTTGAGACTATTGGCCATCAAGCAAAAGTTCCTGCTAAGTAACATGATGACCTTTTTTTTCTGTGTAAGTTCACTTTTAAACTGCTGTGTCTCTTGTAGTTAGTGATGTTAGAATCACAATATTGTAGTTATTTGGCTAAATCAACTATCTAGCTCTGATTTTTAGGAGGATTTCTTTCTTGTTGTCAGGAAATTCTTTCCACTAATCGAATTTTAAAAACCTCAGTTCTTTAACTTAGGAGGTGATAAAGAACACTGCTGCAATTTGAATAACTTTATGTTCCCTGCTCCAAAGTTTCATGTAATGTCTTTGGATTTAGCTTGAACTTTCAGAGATGCTTTGTTGCCTTGCTCTTGTAATTGAGGTTGCATTTTCCTATTTAATGGAGTGTTGCAGAGACAAGTGAACTAAATATTATTAGACTTCTTTGCAATTTTTTTCCTAATATAGTAATGGTCCCTAAAATTAATGAAATATTTCATGCAAAGGATGTTATTAAGTGGAAGTCTGAATAAAAAGAATGTAATGCCCCCAAAACATGAAATCATGAAGAAAAAAATTTGAGAGTGCCAGAACAGAGAAACTTTGTTTCATTTGTCCTCAGAGATACAAGAAACTGCAATGACTGCGGCAGTCAGCTCATTTCCAGTCATTAAGATAGAAATTCCACAGAATTTAGATATTCGTGCTATGCACCCTGACTTCCAGTGAAAGCAAGAGGAATAATTTTAGCAAGTTTTCCTATATTCGTAGACAATTCTTTTATTAGTGGAAAGATATATTTTGCCGGTTTTATTTCTGATGCTGTTGTTGTTTAACCCCAGCCATTAATTCAAGCCCTACAGAGGCTCACTTCCCCAAGAGTGAGATTGAAGCACAAATCAGAAGCCTACAAGCTAGAAAACCCATGGGTGGAGATAAAGACGGTTTAATATGAAAAGCAAAAGCCAAACACACACAAACAAAACAAAACAAGGAAGTCATTCACTGCTTCCCATGGGCAGGCAGATGTTCAGCCATCTCCAGGAAAGCAGGGCCCCATTGTGCATAACACTGACTTTGGAAGACAAACATCATCGCTCCAAATGTCACCCTCCTTCTCCTTCTTCCTTTTACAGTTTTTACACTGAGCATGATGCCATATTTTTGGAATATCCTTTTGGTTAATTTGGGTCACCTGTTCCAGCTGTGTCTCCTCCCAATCTCCTATGCACCCTGAACTTCCTCACCAGCGTGACAGTATAAAAAGCAAACATATTAACAGGAGATTATGTAAGAAGCCACTGCAGAAAGACAGACTTTGGAGAAATCTCAAAAGCAGTAAATAAATATGGGGATAGGAATAAGAATAGGAATAGGAATAGGAATAGGAATAGGAATAGGAATAGGAATAGGAAGTAAATGAAGGAAGTGGATGGGAAGGCTGCTTTCTCCATTGAAGCACAAAAGGATATACACAGCACAGAATAATGTGTTCCTTAAAAAAAATCATAATCAATAATAATCTTAAGCATAATAGAACATGGTCATCTCAAAACTGTAAGGGGGAGTGCTGAGACATTTTGAGGTTGGTTGCTTTTCTTTGGTTATTTTTATTTTACTTAAAAAATAATAGCCCTTGAAATCTTCATACAAAACATTATTTAACCCGTAACTTGCCACTTGGATGGCAATAAACCTTATGGATTCTGCAAGCATTGGAAAGAAAATATGTGTGGTCAGAGACAAACACCTTACTTCCAAGTTAGAAAATACTTATTCCACGGTTGGTAGTTGGGAGACGATTTGGAGAAACAAGTCCATATACTGTTCCTATCTTCAAAGTCCTGTCTTCTTTTCCAAGTATCCATTACCAGACACTACTAGAAATTGGATACTGTGACAGCTAGGTTTAGTCTTGTATTATTTAGATAATATTTCTACTTTCCTGTTCCAGACATAAACTGAAAATAACTTCTTTCATATCCAAAGGGAAAAAAATAGACCTTTATTATTATTTTTATATTTAATTATCTGTGCTAGAGTCAAGATGTTTCTGTCTAAGAAGCAGATCTCTGATAAGGATAATACTTTGGCATCTTATGAGAAAAAGTAGCCTTATATTGCTTAAGGATTGAAAGGCTTTGCGGATGAAAATGCATTTTCTGAAACAACTTAAACCAAATTTACACTACAGGTGTAGCAAACAATTATAAGGTAACAAAAAAAAAAAAAAGAAAAAAGATCTGTTAAATGATTCTTAAGTGTTGATAGGTCAGATTATCAGTGATTTGCTTGGTAAAAAAAATGAAGTAAAAGCATGGATTAGCAATACTTTTTTTTTTTTTTTACAAAATGGTTTCCCTAATGGCCTCTTTGAAAGCAATTATGCAATAAAAGGATGCTATTTTTATATGGGTATATGAACGTTGGCTTGCAAGTGGATCTAATGGCAGCTGGCTATATATCTATGATCTTGTGATGCCCTCATGCTGCCATTGCTGTCATTGCTGGCACAGCTTCTTTACAATTTCCCAGAATTACCATAAGAATAATTCATGCTTAGTATTCCTAGATATATTTGTTCAATGTGCTACTTAAATTACTTCATATCCATGCTTTTTATAGCTATGGTGTTTTGAAAGGGCTTAGAGAGTCTCTTAAAAGACTTTATGATCATGTCATACTGGGCAAATCCTAGACAAATATTATTTTGGATGTATCTTTTATATTTATTAAGAGGAGATTATGTTCCATATAAAGGTTGATGCTTATTTCAGTCTAATAGATTTCTTTGTTTCAGAGTTCTCTGGAGATAGAGGCTGGTTCCAGTAATGTCTGAATAAACTTACTGAAAATGTAATATTTAGCTTATATTGTTTTTCAGAGAGGAATTTTTCTGAGCTGAATACACTCTAGTGCAAACCACTTTACCACAAGTGTAATAACATGAACACTCTCTTCTCAGCTGCCTTTTCGAGAATAGAGATATTTAAATGTTGGATCGTTCATTTTTTCCTATGACATTAGTAATTATTTTTTTTTCTCCCATACTTCTTCTTTGTTACAGTAAGAGGCAACATCCTCACAGGAGGATGTTCCATTGAGAAACTCCTAGTCAACATGCAAGAAAAATATTTTTTTGTCCAAACTCACATACTAAAAAACAGAGGTTCTCATAATATTATCCTGCTACAGTTATTTTACTTTGGTATTGCATTAGTCTATTATAGATTATACATGGAGCCCTTTTATCTAAGAAGATATTTGCAACTTGTCTTTATTTGGTGTGAGTTTGCTGACTAGTGCAAAGGGTCTGACTGGAGCAATCTGGAGAGCAGTTTGCAGCCCATGGATTTGGAATAAGACAACTTTACCTCAGTAGTACAGGTCAAAAGGAGCTCAAACAACTGAGTCACATTTCCTGAATGTATAAAATCCTAAAGCAAGCCTTCTTCAATATTTATAGCAAAAACATGTATCTGCAATATATTTTAAGAAGGGGCTCAGGAAGATCTTTAAGCTTGGGTAGCATCCAAATCATCTTGACAAAATCTCAGTCTGAGGCATATGTATTAGCTGAGTTTTGGAGTAAAAGCAGAAAATTTTGGGCCTATTCCACTTTGCGCCAACAGATGAATAGTTAGAGTGTGAATGAGCCTAATGAAGCCCGCAAATGCTCAATCTCCCTTTTGGGTGAAAAGCCTTTTCCTGACATCCAATCTAAACCTCCCCCTGTCTCAGGATCAGGCCATTCCCTTGGGTCTTGTCACTGGTCATGTGAGTGAGGAGATTTGTACCTGCTCCTCCACTTCCCATCTTGAACATATTGAAGTGTGCAATGAGGTCTCCCCCCAGTCTCCTCTCCTCCAGGCTGAACAGACTGAGCAACCTTAGCCACTCCTCATGCAGGCTCACCTCCAGACCCTTCACCATCCTCATTGTCCTCCTTTGGATGTTCTCTAATGGCTTAATATCTTCCTTTTATTGTGGCATCCAAAACTGTACACAGAATTCAAGCTGAGGCCACCCCTGTGCAGAGCAGAGCAGAGCAGGACAATCTCCTCTTTTGCCTGGCTGGTGATGCTGTGCCTGATACTCACAGGACACAATTGGCCCTCCTGGCTGCCAGGACACAATGATTTATGTTCAACCTGTCACTAACCAGGACCCCCAGGTCCATTTCCACAGGGCTGCTCTCCAGCCTCTCTTTCCTTACCCTGATCTATACATACAACCAGGGTTGCCCCAGCCCAGGTGCAGAATTCAGCACTTGCCCTTGTTAAACTTCATATGGTTGGTGATTGCCCCATCCTCTAATTTGTTGAGGTCTCTCTGAAGGGCTTCTCTGCCCTTGAGCGAGTGGACAGCTCCTCACAATTTGGTGTCATCAACAAACTTACTTAGCATTCCCTCAAGTCCTGCATTCAAGTCATTAATAAAGATGTTGAAGAGAACTGGGCTGAGGATGGATATCTGTGGAACCCACTAGTGATAGGATACCAGCCTGGTGTCACTCCACTTACCGCAACCTTCTATGCCTTCTGAGTCAGTTGCTCACCCATTGTGGTTTTTCAGCTGTGCTGGGCATCTTGTTCAGAAGGATGCTGTGAAAGGCACTATTGAAAGCTTTGCAGAATTCCAAAGGGATTACATCCACTGGCTTTCCTTGATCACCTCAGTGAATTGCCCTGCTGTAGAAGAAAATCAGGATCAACAAGTAGGACTTTCCCCTCACGCAGCCCTGCTGGCTGTGCCCAGTGACTGCATTGTACTCCAGGTGTTGTTCTACAGGGTTAGAGTTAATCTTCTTCAGAGTAGTTAGCATAGGGCAAAGTTTTAGTTTTGTGCTGGAAAAAGTGTTGATAACACAGGAATGTTTTGGTATGGCTGACCACTATTTACAGGGTCAAGGCCTTTTCTGCTTCTCACATCACCTCTCTCAGCAAGGAGGTTGGAGATACATGGGAATTTGGGAGGGACATAGCCAGGACAACTGCCCCCAGCTGACCAAAGGGATATATCCCAGACCATATGGCAACATGCTCAGTATATAAAGCTGAGGAAAGAGGAGGAGGGGAGGACATTCAGAGTGATGTCATTTGTCTTCCCAAGTCTCCATTATGTGTGATGGAGCCCTGGATTACTGGCAATGGGCAAACACCTGCCTGATTATAAGGAATGAATAAATTACTTCTTTTCTCTTCTTCTGTGAAGAGCTTTTGCATTACCTATTAAAATGTTTTTATCTCAGTCCATGAATTTTCTCACTTTTATTCTTCTGACTTTTTCTCTCATCTCAGTGGTGGAGGAGTGATCAAGGTGTGTGGTGTTTACTTGAGAGTTAAGGTCTAAATCATAACACAAGTTTAATCTCCTTCAAGTTTTTTAATTTGTAATTTCTCTGAAAATTCAAAGAGAAATGCAATAATAAAAATTGAGAAGTTGTTCAGTTACTCAGAGTAACTCATCTTGACATTTTGCACACGTTGCTAAGAGTATTTTCATCTGATCAGTAGTTTTCATCCTCTGTTGTAATCATTAAAGGAAAAATTACTTTCAGAGCAAACCTCTTCAAATCAAATGGCTACAAAAGGAGATGAAAGGCTATGTTGAGTTGACCACATACATGTATTCAGTGTTTATTGAAACATCCTAGAATGCCATTGCATGTTAGGAGATATTACTTTGAGAGGCTGAGACAAAATCAAAAGTCCTGTGTCCAAGTCTTGGGCTCATGAGAACAAAAAAGACTTAATAATAATTGTTAATTGTTAATACATAAAAAATAAATAAATCTAATAAGAGTAGCACCTTCTTGTCGTCTCCCTTTTCCAGAATACGTATTACGGATTTCACAATGCAAATTAACATTTGGAATGAGGAAGAAAATTAGCTTATTTAGGAAGGACAAGACCAATCAATTTACGCAATATTTTATGTGGCTATGCTCTCTAGACATATCTATCAGATAAGCTCCAAATTTAAATGAGAAATTGGGTGGTTTATGAATGCATGAGGATTTGAAGCATCAATTCATTTGTCAGGCTTCAATAGTTTTGCCAATAAATTTAGTCAACTGTATGATTTTATCTGTAAAAACATAGGTGAACAGTTTCCCACCATACTGGAGTACAGCTTTTAAAAATTTGGTGAATATCAGTGATACCTGAATGTTGATGATTTCTTTAAAAAAAACCAAAAAACAACAAAAACAAAAACTAAAGTAATACCAAATTCTAGGTTATTTCTTTCAGAATGCCAGAAAAGCAGTACTCTATCTTCTTAGTACTCTTTCAGAGTTGGACTTTATCTCTGATTTCCCTTTATATTTGAGAGTTTTCTGCATATTACTGAAAGGAAACTAGCTTCAAATAATTAACTTTCCATGTCAAAATGTTAATATCTGATTATTATAATACATGGCTTGATTTTACTATAAAATATTAAGGGGGTATCAGCTTACAACTTCTCTTGCTGTACAAAGAAAAGACTGAATTAAATCTTCTTGAATGCATTTCATATTTGTTTTATGATTAATTTTTTCTAGTGTTGGAATTAACAGGAAAATCTCAAAAGTATCCAGAAAATATGTTTAAGATCATCCTAGGAACCTTAATAACTTTTGAGCAAATGTATTACTTTTGTGTGGCAAGATTTTGTTAATGGGGAGGCTGCGGGAGTGGCCTCTGTGAGAAACTTCCACCAGGTCCAATAGTGGCAATGCCAGCCAGTTCCCAGACAGACCTGCTGCTGGTCAAGGTCAAGCCCATCAGTGATGGTGGCAGCACCTCTGGGGCAACATATTTAAGAAGACAGATCAAAATAAACACATATAAAAAACTGCGGTAAAACAGAACCCAGGACAGAGGAGTGAGAATATGTGAGAGAAAATTCTGCAGACACCAAGGTCTCTGCAGGCCATGGAAGTCCACATTAGAGCAAATGTAGCCTAAGAAGGATCCCAGGCCACAGCAGCGGATATGCACAGAATGATGTTGTGACCCTGTGTGGAACCTCATCTGGAGCAGTCTCCTGGGATGACCTGCGATCCTGGGGAGAGGAGACCACACAGGAGCAGATTTTCTGGCAAGATCTATGGCTCCACAGGGGGCACCATGCAATAGGAGGCTGTAAGATCTTAAGGTAAAGTCCTAGACTGATTATTAACAAGACATTGAAAACTTGATTTCAGTTCTGTTCATTGCAATCGATTCCTAAGAACACTGGTTGAATATTTATGTTATGAATAGTGAAAACCCCTGTGAGCAGAATCCTCTGGGATAAAAAAAAATATGGCATAAAGATTTTGGATATATTAGTGGTCTTATAATTTATATATTTAAACATGTCTTTATCTGTGCATCCCATTGCCATTCAAATGCCAAAAAAATATTAGTTTTTCCTCAAGATAACATTACCATTTTTTAAATTTAACTTGATTATGGAAACCCATAAAAATATTTTTCATAGACAGACAGATTTGGACTGTCTTTTTGATTTGAAAATTATAGTCAGCCATGCAATCAGCAGATAAAAGGCTTCTAGTTTTCTCTTGGAAGTCCTGTGCAACCATAATCCTAGCTGACATTTGACAGATTCTCTGTCAGATTTCCATGTTTTATCTTTCCCCTCTGAGGTTATTTTTAAAGTGTGGCTATGAAAACTCTGCACTGTATAGAAAGCTTATTTGTAATTGGCATGGTGCCCCAACAACATACGGAGGTTCTGAACATATCGCAAAATTCCACAAATGTGAGTTACATATTAGAAGGAATGTTATTACACATGTGACTTAGCAAGGCTCTTCTTTTCACAATGTAACAGGCTAATTTAAGTCTATATTATTTATAGACTTCTAAGGTATTATAAGATATTAATAATCTAAACTAATGAATATTAAAATTTATTACAAACTTGAATAGGATGTCTATTGAGATTTGCATGAATATATGTATGTAGGTAAATTTACCAAAATCCCATCTATTCATTTGTGTACCAGGCAGAAATAGTTTGTCTACCTCCCTTCACTGTGTTACCTTGAGAGCATTAAAATTAATTAGGCAACTTTCTGTTCAGTCTGAAAGTTTCCCAGACATTCATAGAAATTCTTATTCTAAGGCTATAAACATCGTTTTTTTTTCTATTTAGTAGTGCATTACATTTAAGATTTTGGATAAGCTTAGGCAATTTGTCAGAGTGGCACCAAATCAGAATATTCATCTGAACTTCAAGAGACAAGCTGTTTAACTTTGTGAAAATCTGCTGCACAGAAGTTCCTCAACATATGCCACAGCATTCTGCACCTTGCTGCTATTGTAGAAGACATTGCAGAGTCTGGTATGCTGGGGAGCCGAGATAGGGCTCCCTGACTGCACACAAATAGTCGTGTGCCAGGTGCAGGTGCTCAGGCACTGGCAGAGGTGGGGCTGAAGGATGGCCTCTGTAAGGGGAATCCCTGTTCCAGAAACAGATGCTTCCAGCAGAAAGCAGACCCAACTCAGGACAAGGCTGAGCCCAGCAGACAAGATGGCATATTTGTTAAAAAGAATTTAAGAAAGCTGAAACTCTGGAGGTCAGTGAGTAGGACACTGCTGAGGGTTATGTGCAGCTTAGAGGATTTGGAAATGGAGTGAAGCTGAGTTTGAGAAAAGGTGGGGATGAAGGTGTTTCAATCTTTTGTCTTCATTTCTCATTACTCAAATCTATTTTAATTATCAACAAATTAAATTAAATTTCCTCCAATCAAGTCTGTTTTGCCTGTGATGGCAACTTGTAAGTGATACCCCTGTTATTGCCTCAAGCCACAAGGTTTTTCTTATTTCTTCTTCTGTTCTTGCCCCGCGGGCAAGTGGGTTACCCTCCATGATCAGTGGAGCAGATGTCTACACTTAAACCAGTAATTTTAGCTTCCCTTCATTCTGAGAGGAGACAATGAGGTATACACAAGGAATTGATATGTGTTTCACTTTATTTTGGTTATAGACTCGCCTATGGAAAACACGCAGCTTTGTTGCCCCATGGATTAATGAACAGCTCCCATATTCTAATCATATATCAAAGCATTATTACATGATTTGCTTTAAGGCCATGTGGCCATGACTGCTGTTGGGCACATAAAGAAGCAAGAGCAGCCAAAGCTGACACCTCTAGGCTATCATTGGTTTCAGCTGAGTATCAAGTTCCAGAATTCAGTACCAAGTGTCAGAGCCTTGGGCTCTGTACTAGGGGCTCAGCTGTACTAGGGGCTCAGCTGTACTTGGGGCTCAGCTGCTAGTGCTCAAGCCAGCACTGATCTGGTGCTGCTGTGCTGCCTGGAATCAGACTGCCATAAGGAAAGCTTTGTGGGAAAATCTTGTGAGAAGAATCTTACTCCTCTCAAGTTCATTCTAGTTCAGGCCCTATCCTTGCCTATGCTACATCACAGATATGCCTGTGTCTGTCTATGTATTGTGTTCGTCTCAGTGGCCTGATTTCCTGCTTTCATCTTCAACTCTGTTTTATTGTTCTGGACTTTCCTGGCCAACTGGCCTTTTGTCTGATTGAGTTTGGAGTGGCCACATTTGCTCAGTGACTCTTGCTCAGGGTCTGTGGGACTGCATTACTTGGTGAGGGTGCTGTCCTTCACACCTTGGGACACCCTTGGCTCATCTACTCTCAGAGAGCAGCCCACTGTTTTTGCTCCCTGACCATGGGAGCTGTTGCAAAGTGTTTTGATGCATACACTGTGGTCTTGTGTAAGTGTTTTGGAATGCAATTTATACATAAATTCACAATATCTGTGCTCATAAATAAACAATATTAGGAACAAATCCCCAGCTCAGAGGTCTAAAGGCACATTAGGCTGGAGTCTGTACTGCTTAGTGGCTGCTCCCTCTATTGCACTTTTTTGAACAAAATTAAATAAAACAGAGTAATGGAGAAAAACAGCAATTAAATTATGAAAATAATCATGAATACAAAGACTGTTTTTGCAAGTCCTCTTATATTTAGCAGCAGAGGTTTATATGTGCCTGAGACAAACCAGATTGAAGCACAAATGAATGGAGGTTTCTAACACATTCTACCTGTTCTCAGAACCCTTAGGAGAGGAGAACTGTGCTTAATTACAGCTGTCTGGATTAAACCCTGGAGGTATAAAAATAGTAAGATTTATTTCTACTGTTGTTTGCCATTAGATATGTATTGATTGTATTCAGCCAAATTAATTTCCTCTTCTCTAGTGTCATGCATGCAAATTAAATATCTTGCTCTGGCAGACACTTGGTTTAGAAGCTGAAGTTTCACTGCCATGTTATACCAATTCTGACAGAGATAGAAATAAATCCCTGAGTGATACCAAAGTTTTTGTTTCATATTTCAGATTACATAAATGGTCAGACTCCATATATATCGAGCAACTCTTTTACTATTTTGTATTTCATTGCAATAAACTCAGCATTGAAAGAATGCTTTTAATATTGAAGAAGTAGACTTTAATTTGAGAATAACAGTAAATAAATAATCAATAGTAAAATATTTTTGGAAATATTGCTGGAAAAAGAGAATTAAATAATCATTTAGGTATATTCTTTTCATACAAGAAAAATATACATTGAGATATTTGGGTTATTTTCCAAGCCAGAAGCACTGGAATTTAGTGCAACCTTGAAAAAGCATTATCTGAGTTAGGCAATAACACCTCCATTATTTTGTTTCCAATTTATAGAATCATAGAATTTTTTAGGTTGAAAAGACCTCCAAGATGGACAAGTCCAACCATTAACCCATCTCTCTCAAATCCACCACTAATCCACATCCCTAAGTGTCACATCTTATAAATACCTCCAGGAATAGTAACTCCACTCCTTCTCTGGGCAACCTATTCCAATGCTTGCGAACTTCTTTTTGTGAGGAAGCTTTCCCTAATTTCATATCTCTGTGGTCAGTTGTGGTATGTCTAATGAGTTCCCTTCGTCACACTCTTTAGAAGAGGTTCCTTCTTTTAGAAGATATTCTTTCTAGATGAATTAGAAACATTTATTCTATGAACATAAAAGGCATGCAAGAATTACAGTGATCAGGGCCAACTTATTTGAGGTGTGATATCACAGAATCACAGAATCACCTAGGTTGGAAGACGCCTTAAAAATCATCAAGTCCAACCCATGCCCTAACACCTCAACTAAACCATGGCACAAAGTGGCACAACCAATCTTTTTTTAACACATCTAGGGATGTGTGACTCCATCATCTCCCCAGGCAGACAACTGCAGTACTTTATCACTCTTCCTGTAAAAAACTTTTTCCTAATATCCAACCTATATTTCCCTTGGTGCAGCTTGAGACTGTGTCCTCTGGTTCTGTCAGTTGCTGCCTGGAGAAAGAGACCAAACCCTACCTGACTACAATCACCTTCCAGGGAGTTGTAGAGAGTGATAAGGTCACCCCTAAGTCTCCTTTTCTCCAGGCTAAACAACCCCAGCTCCCTCAGTCATTCCTCATAGGGCTTGTGTTCCCAGCCCCTCACCAGCCTTTTTGCCCTCCTCTGGATGCACCCCAGCATCTCAAGGTCCTTCCTAAACTGGGCTACTGATTTCACCTCTAACTCAGGCTTACCCCACCTTGGGCCTGCTTCTAGGTAGTCCAGCTGCATCCCCTCCCCCCTTCTAACTTCGTTTAAAGCCCTCTCAATGAGTTCTGCCAGTTCATGAGCTAAAATCCTTCTGCCCTCAACAGAGAGATGGAGCTCATCCAGTTCCAGCAGGCCAGGTGCCATAAAAATTGCCCCATGATCAAAGATCCCAAAATTCTGCTGATGACATCAACCCTTGAGCCACTTGTTGACAATGTGAGCTCTCCTATTCCTTTCACTGTTTTTCTCTGCCCCCGGAGGGACTGAGCAGGACAACACTATCTGTGTTCCTGCCCTATCAACCACTTGACCCAGTGCCTAGAGTCTCTTTAATTGCCCTGACACTCTGTTTTTCAATCTCATCACTACTAGCCTAGAGTATCAGCAGTGGGTACTAATCAGAGGGCTGATTCAGCCCAGGGAGTCTCTCAGTATCTTACTTGTTTATTACATTATTTTAAAATCTAAAAGAATCCTGCATCAATCTTTAATAATAAATTGTCTAGAAAATAAGTTAATTACAAACTTACGGGTTACAATTTCCTCCTATTGACTGCTTTTTTTTTATTATTTTCTGATAATATCATTGACTGAAAATTTCATTTTCTCAATAACTTTGTTCAAAAATGTATCAGCTTCAACAAATTTTTTAATAGTTCTTGAGGTGGAAATTCTGGTCGAAATCAGAGACAACAATATTATTCGTGTAGCAAAGGCTCTATCAGCTTAGGCATCATATCCTGAAAATTACTGAAAGATATTAAAATTGTATTGTTTATAAATCACATCCTTACTTCCTTCATACCACATTCAAGCAACACAGTCATAACATCGCTCATTATTTTTTGAGGTTGGCATCCCCCTGACATTTTTATCTTCTTTTTGCCTCCTAAAATGAAAGAAAATAGGACAGAGAAAGTAAAAATCCTGAGGTTTTCTCTGTAATTAGCAAAGGATGAGAAGATATTCTATATACAGAGCACTTAAATTAGATGCCTGCTCCAAGTAGCTCTTTGGAAGAGTCAGTCTTTTTGCATTGCCTATATGAGAATCAATGTAGACTAGCCTTCTAATTTAGGTACATATATTTGGGATTTATCTGCCCTACTTTATATATCTAAAAGGCATACAAGTCTTAATTAGTCACTCGGGTCTCACTTTGTAATAACCTCCAAGGGCAATTCACTGCATAAGAAAGAGTGGATGAACTGATCTTTGGGAGAGATACCAATATCTTTTTTCCAAGCTATAGTTTTGGGTTGTCAAACTGTTACAACCTTGATTCTGTTGCTCATATGAAGGTATTTATCCCACTGAGGGGCTCTAGAGCATCTGGGGCATCCATATAGAGTTAATAAAGGCTGTACAGGAAACCCATTCTCTTCCAGAGAAACATTACTGGCAGAATAATAATCTGCTAAATGTGTAATGGTACTAAAAAAAATGTGTCTCATGATCTAGAAGATAAAGGGACCTTTAAAGGTCCCTTCCAACTGAAACTGTTCTGTGACTCTGATTCTATGTCAGGAATCTTATCATACAATTGACTGCTATTCCAGATTTAGACAATTTAATTAAACTTTTCACATGTCAGTGTGTGTTTTCTACTCATGAAGTGCTGCTTCTTTTAAAATGTCAGTAGAAAAGTAAGAAATATTTGAGGCTGAACAGAAGATTGAGTGCATAAAGGATGGAAAGCGTAGAAGGGTTGATGGCAATCTTTTACCCCTTCTGATGTGAGGAACCCCAGGGGTTGCAGCAGTGGACGAGACCACCTTCATTGAATGAACAGCATGTTACACAGAATTCCTCTCTGTGGTGATGTTCATCAGCACAAAGTCCTGTTTCTCAATACAAATTCATCAATCACTTGTAGATCTGAAGAATATCTTAGACAGCATATTATAACATCCTAATCTCATTAATGAAATTATAGCTCCTGAAATTATGCTCCTGAGTTACATAGAATATTTCCAGTGGACAAGAAAATGCAGTATACATTTACAGTTCAATGCACATTGGAAACAGGAATATTGACAAAATATTGATTATGTGTACTTTGACTAATAATATTAGTATTTAGATACACCTTAATTAAATAGCAGTCACATGATAACTGCGATATTTTTCATATTCCCGTATGAACATGGGTGGTGTCTACATGTGAATTATGTGTACAGGTTTACAGTACAGGAAGTAGACTTCAAAGACTTAATTCACTGATCTAAGGAAATATGGCAAGTGCCATTTGTGTCCTAGACTGTCTTCACTGGTCTCCAGCTCCATTTTCATAGAGACATGGATCTCCCATCTGTTTTCTCAGATAATTTAAAGCAACTCCAAATAACACTGGAGGCAATTTTTAGGCAGCACTTACAGCCCTATAGCCTGTACAGTACAAAAAAAAAAAAAGAATTCATTACATTTAGGTTTGTTTGCCTATATATCAGTGCAGCCATTGTTTTTTGCCCTAAGATTTCTGAAAGATACTCATTTGACTGATACAGATCCTACAAGATACCTGGAGTGATGTTCTGGAGCAGCTGGAAACTTGTAAAGATAACTAGGATTAAGGATTCCACCTTTTAGGCAATTTAATCAAACATTGTATATCAACTTTAGAACAATCAGAATTACTCTTTAGACTCCACTAATAGCTGCTCGTTAATTTTATTGAGACCTTACATACTTAAATCACATTAAATATGTAAAAACCCCACACCTGTATGGAGACATTTCTATTTCTTAAATGGGAACAGAATTCTTTCTATCACTTTAAAGTTGAGTGTGTCTGGTCTGTCTTAGATGGAGTTAAACTTCCCACAGCAGTTGTTGTGCTTTGCTTTGCACTGGTAGCTGGAAAGGGTTTGGTAACAGACCAGTGCTTTGGCTACTGCTGTGCAGCACTGGCGCATCATCGACACTGTCTCTGCAACATTCCCCATTTTCCCACACTGGCAGCTGAGAAGATCTTGGAAAGGGACAGAGCTGCCACAGCTGACTCAAACTGACCAAAGGATATTCTGTACCATATGGTGTCTGCTCAACAATAAAAGCTAGGAATTAGGAGGAAAGTGGGGAGGAGACTTTTTCCATGTTACTTTCTTCCCTCCCTCTCCTGCTGAGGGCAGCAGTGATAGAACGACTTAGTGCATACCTGACATCCAGCCAAGGTCATCCCATCAGAGAAGTGCCATACAAAGTCAGGTATGGATGTTAGGCAAGGTGAATATCTCCCACTGGTTTTACATCTCTCATATTTAACATGTTCTATTCTATACAGAAAATTCTGTATAGCGTATTCATAACAGTAGGAGCCTGAACCCAAATTCCAAAGCTCCAAATTCCAAGGTCTCTCAAGCTTCTAATTTAATACTTCAACGTTTAAGGATGGAGATGGACATTTATGTTTTCATTTCTCATGTAGAAAAAAGGAAGAAAAAAAAGCCTGAAAATTTCACTAATTGTCTCTGATCCAATTATTTTCAAAATACTTATTAATGATATTAAAGCCAAAGAATTGCCACTTACTTTTATAATTTCCTGTCTGCACATCCAAAAAATTTCTCAAATCATCTCTTCCCTATAGTTTCTTCTCTCATTTCCAATGAGGGTTATGTTCTCTGTGATAGACTTCAGAAAAGAGCATCCATCAGCAGCTAAAATTTCTGTGTAAAATCTACCATCTTAGCATCACATTGTCATTGGAATTAGGATTATATAAAGGATTAGTTCCACACATAACCATTCACTGAAAGCTCTTCCTTTTAGTTGGCTCTGCATTGTGAATAGTACACTCTGGCAGATTGACAGAGTGGAAAACTGGGTGTTATACCTTCATGCATGTTCTCTCCAGCAAGACTTATCCAAATTTGATGTCATGTTTTAATACAACATTTAGATACCTATTTAATCTTAAATCACAGCAGATTAGTTAAGGCTTTAGACTTTATTTGAAATATCTGCATACTTGTTTGATTTCTTTTTCCCCAAAGTAAGCCTCAGACAAGTTTGACTGGCAGGGCAGCAAAATATTGTCAAAATATCTGGATTTTCTTCAGCATCAGAAACAAAAATTAAAATAACAGAATGTTGGTTTTTTCAGTGAAGCCCAAGATAGAAACCTTGACATCCCTGTAGGCTGAAACATTGTGGCCAGGAATACTGGTCAGAGGACCACACAGAAAGAAGGTAAAAGACAGCTTTAACTCTGTATGACTAAGTGGAAAAAAAAAAAGTTGGTTTTTTTTTCCCTATATTTTGATTTTACTAATTCTTTCCTTTTTGTAAGACTTAACATAGTAATGTAAAATTCTAAAGCACTCCTAAAAGCAAAGGCTGGTAGCTAGACTCCTGTTTTATAGAAGTGTAGAAGAACATCTAAGTCACTATAACACAGCGTTATGCTCCTTTTGACTCATTCTCCTTATAGAAGAGCAAGACAATTTTCTCTTTTAGTATAATGGAAATTTACAATAATGTCAAAAAGAATTTTTTTTTAACTAAAATTGTGTTCCAGACTATTAGTTGATGTTTATTATATTTTCTGAGAGGACAATAATCATAATTCACTCTTAAAATATTATTCTATTTGTATGTTGGACACTGAGATAATTTCCTAAATTTTGGAGCATTTGGTTTCAAATAAATGGTAAATGCCATTTAATTTAATATGAAAATTTACAGTCAAAGCCAACTCTTAGAAACCACCTACACTTCTATTGTGTTATTTACGTTAATAAATATTTTAGTAGTACATCTAATCTGCATCTTAATACATGAACTAGGGTTAGACAGTATCATATTTAAAATCATATATTTTGAGATAAATTCATTGCAGAAGAAAATAATACTAAAAGTAAATAAAAAACAGGCTTTAGGAGAACAAAATTTGCAGTTATTCAGAGCTCTCTATTTATGCCCAAAAGCATCGCAAAGACCATACAGACTGAAATTTTATGTCTATGGAGATGCACACACACATATTGTCTGTACATATATTACACTCCATCAAATTTTAGCACTGCTTCTTTGCTAGCAAACATCTGTTCCAGACATTTTATACCTATGTAAGACAAACTGTTTATGTGCTGAGATTGTCAAGTATTCAACTGGTCATTGTCTTTCAGCCTTATAAAACATCACCAGTAATTAACCTGTTGCAATATAAAATGATTAACGTTATGTTTGTGTTCTCTTAAGACAGTTGAAGCTGTATTTTTGGTGTGATTTTACTTTTTTTTTAACTTATTTAAATTTGTAACTCTCAGTCTACCAGTATTTTCTTTTGTTAAGCCAGTTTAAAATTGTCTCTCTTTTCCTTTCTGAAAAGCTAAGCCTACTGGCTGTGGTAGATGTATTGATATTTGGCACCTAATGCACATTGTTAAAAATCAGATCCACTTGATCATTCACCTGTGTCAAATTTTAATTTTTTTTTCCAATTTTGGCAATTGAGAACGAACAGCTGCAGAAGAATGATTCTTAACTGATTTTCCCATGGCAGTATAACCTCTTTCATTGCACTCATTTAATGGGATAGCTTATGGAACTGTACAGATTGTTAAAGAATCAGGATGAACTTATGCTAATAGCTGTCCATTTTATTGCAGACTTGAACAAAGAAATAGCTTGCTGACCTCATGACCTTATTCTTGGTCAGGCTGTGAATGAAGTGTCATCATAAAGGACAGAGAAATGGGTCCACTATCAGAGTACTTTTGAAAGCAAAAAATGAGAAATAAGACTAAATTGTCTCTCCTCTTGTACAAATTACTTGCTTTTATTTGCAGTATTGCTTATTTTCCATGGAATGTATACTATACATACTTTTTTTCTTTATTTCTTTTTGTTTTCATACTTAATCCATGTTAAACATCAAGAGAAGTACAATAATTTTAGAATTGTTTTCTACTCTTACAAGTACTGAAAATCAAGATTCAATTACAGCACACATATTCTAGATGATATCAAATAGGGATGGATAAAGGAAAAAATCAAATAAGTAGGAGTTAAAAAATGACACTTCAGTAACAAATTTCAGTAAAAAAATCTAATTCAACATTGTGACTTCTAACATCAAGTGTGATGATATTGATATTGAACATTTTAAAAATGAGATATGATCATTCAACACATATCTTAGTGGTGAGAGAAATAATGTTCAACATTATGATGAAAATCGATATGGTAACAATATGTTCCAATAAGGATCTTCAGCATACTTATTTAAGTATTTCCTGGAAAGTTTCCATTCTGTCATTGGTAGTAAAAAAATCAGTAAACTAAACATTTCATAAATATTTTGGGTAAAATAAGGAGAAAGTTTTCATAAGACTTCAATAAAGTAATCATTACAGATAGGATTTCAGTGAAGAAATAAGTGAAGAAATAATTCAGTGTTTTGCTGAGTAATATCTGCTGTTGAGCCTACAGCAGATTTAAGCCATGGGAGAGCTTGACATATGTGACAGGATGCCATTTAGAAGTGCTGCCTGCATGTTATCCCTGGGGAAGGCTTCGTTTGGCTCTAGTGGTGCAAGGAAATGCTGAGAGATGCAGGTTACAAATTGAACAATCCCCAGCTGTGTTATATACATTTGTGTCTGAGTCTATTACAATTCTTCCATGTATGTATGATAAAGCTGTCTGCTGTCATTCTGCTGAAGTCATTAAATATTCTCAGTGTTGTGCATTGGTATTGCTAATTGAGAAAAACACCATTAAATGCATTTTATTTTCATGTCAGTAGATCACAGTGACAATTACACTGGAGCTAGAATTCATGCCTCTGGCACATAACCACAATTTCTCCAACTTCCAAGCTCTCTGTCATTTGATATGCTTGATTTTGTATCATCATGATCTTAGACATTGCCCATAAGAACTAAAATTATGAGAAAACTCTAGACACCCTCTCCTATCACCATGAATCTTGACAGTGAGATGGTTGTAATTTTAAGGTTTCATAAGACATGTTTAAAGCACCACAAACAACATTCAGCTCTTAATCTGTTCTAAATACAGATACTGTTGTACAGTGACAAGGGCTGTCTAAAGGCACTGGCTTTGTCAAGAGTTGTGGAATGGAGAAAAAAAAAATTAAAACCACTCCTCTGAAAAAATATATAAGCACACGAAATTCACAGATGAGGATTTTCCTCTTCCAAAACCAGTAAAATATGATAAAGAAGGTTGAAGATTTTTTTCCTTCCTCTTATGTGACAAAAACTGGGAATAAAGCATATATTCCTCAATTCCTATCCTTGTATCATAGTAATTTTTATTTAGTGAGGTGGGATACTGTGCACACAGTTTGTGGATTCAAAATATCTGCTACACCCTTTCAGCAATACTACTATCTAATAGCTTCAATATATAAATTAAAAAACTCGCTAAAATCTCCCCTTTTAGTTATTTAGAGGCAAGAGAGCTATCTGACATCCCCAGTGCTGTGGGAAGTGAGGATTCAGACTGCCTCCTGTGTTTTGCCCCCAATGAGATATTCACTGAAGGCATGTGAGTTTGGAGTGAAAATTAGATTAATTTCCATTCTGGTGTTAAGACTGCCTTTAAGTTTATTTCATAGTATAGCATAGCCTGAGTGTTAGGTCCGCATGCTGAGCAGACATATCTGAACTGCTAAAAAAAAAAAAAAAACAAAAAAAGGTACAGATAGAGAAACAAAAATGTCACCGTGAAATGAAAAGACAGAAGTAAGAGTTAGAAAAAGAACAAAGTTACTGAAAATTGAAGCAGCTTGAGTCTTGGAAAACCCAGAAAAGCAGAACACATGAAAGTTTGTATATAACATGGTGTTTCAAGTTCCAAGAGTCAAGAAGCTGCTAAATGTTTGTTTAATAAAGGAAAAAGCTCACAGTTCTATCACCTGTTGGCTTGGTTGAAACCTGGTCTCAGCAGTGAGCAGTGCAACACTTGTCATCTGAGGGACAGTGGGACCAGGAAAGAAATGAGTGTGTTTATGTGTCAGTGTAGTATTTACAACATTGTTGGCTTCAAGTTTTTAATTACCATTTCACTGTGTTCACAAAGTCCTTATCTAAAAAAAGACCTAAACAGGAGCTGGCTAGAGAAGCTAACAGACAGCACATATCTGAAGGGTGATCAGTCCAGAATTAGGGGAGGTTAGTAGCATCTATTTTATTTCATTTTTAAAGTAAAAACATTAACAGCACGCAAGTGTTCTCGTATGAATTAACTCAACATTTATATTTTAATACAGGGTCACAACTGAGGAAAAAAAGTTGTATGTTATATGCATTATATAGGTTATGCATTAATCACTTTATCATGACATCAGATTCAAACAGGCATTCTGATTTATTAAATATAAAGAATCTCCTCATTGTCACTAGGACTCATCAGTTACAGGGTACTTAATGAATACTTCTGCTGCAGAATTTAAACTTTCCACATGTATCTCAGTAAACATATTTACATAATAAATAAAATTTCTGTCACCTCATAATTATATTTTTCTGAAATATAAAAATATGGGCATTCTATGGATATCACTCTTAATCTAGATACATATATATACATAAAAATAGAAGCTTGAGTCAAAACATCTTCATTTAATTAGAGAGAAACTTCCAAATGACAAAATAAAACTTTTATTGTTTTATTTTAATTTACAAAAGTGGACCATGTAGTAGACATTTTTAATGAAATATTTGTTTCCACTTTTACACATACCTAATCTCAATTTTTTCACAATTTTCATCTTATTGTTAGAGCACTCTAGATTGCTCAGATTTTAAAAATAATCTCAAAGTGAAATACTTTGCAAAAAACTAAAGATACATTCTCAAAAATTAAACTGGTTTTTATTTTGGAAGCGTTTTTTTTTCTGATTAGCAGCAACACGTCTTCCATGCTTATTGCGGCAAATGTCAAAATATTGTATATCACATACTACCTAATATGTAACTATTAGTCAAAATATTCAACTACCAAAAAATGAAGCGGTAGAAGATTAAAATCAGCAAAGTTGAAGATACTGTTTGTAATAGCAAAGCAAATTAAAACTGTAAATGCTGTGTGATGTGAGAAAATATGAATGTTTAGAAAAGACTATTTGACATTTTATTGCTTGTATGTGCCAAGAGTTTGGTGGTGTCGGGGTGGGGGTGGTCTGCAAGGACAGCATCTGTGAGGAGGGGCCAGGTGTGCCCTGTGCTGGGCTCAGCCTGCTCCAGCCAGCTCCAAGGGACCCACTGCAGGACAAGGCTGAGCCCCGCAGTCAGGGTGCTGGCACTTTCGTGGAAATGTATTCAAGAAAAAGCAAAATGCTGTCTGGTAAAGTGAGTAAAAAGAGTGTGAGGAACAAGCCTGAAGACACCAAGGTCAGTGAAGGACGAGGGAAAGGAGTTGCTCCCCTGCAGCTTCTGGAAGACAGCCATGGAAGGGTTGGCATTTTCATGTAGCCTGTGGAGAGGACCACACCACTGCAGCCTGTGGAGGACTCCATGTAGGAGCAGGTGGCTGTTCCTGAGGGAAGTGCAGCCAGTGGAGATGAGGAGGGTAATACGTATGAATGCGTTAAGATGGTTCCCTGCAGCCTGAGTTGATGGGGAGTAGGAATGATTTTCAGTGGCTGAAGGGAAGTGTTTTCTGGAAATGGATTTTCCCTTCTGAGATTTTATTTGCACTGAGATACCTTCGTGTTGTGTTTCAGCAGCTCAGCACAGGTAGCCAATTAGGATATATTTATACGGTTACTTGCATATCAGTAAATCCATGACAGCAGCCTATGGATCCTGAATGATTAATACTTTAGACAGATAACCTACATAGTGCAACATAACAGTGTATCTGCTCTGCACAACATCTCTGTGCCTTGACAGTTATGCCACATCACTGCCTCACGTCTTTTTCACTGGGTGATAGTTTTGACATCTGTGTTACAAAAGATGTACAGCAAAAGGGAAAAAAAAAAAAAGGGCATAGAATTTTCGGTCAGATAAAGCCACCAGAACAACAGGCAGGGTTTTAACTGCTGCCTGTGAAACCAAGCAAGACCAAACAATATGTAAGGCTGTAGTGAAATGTGACAATCTGGGGTTGCACTGGGAGAAATGCAAGTTTCTGATGTTCAGCAGACTATAAATAAATCTATTGAGAAGGCAAAATCCTCACACACAGTCTTTAAAATTTTTAATTTTTTAAAAATTTTTCCCCCCCTCACTACTAAACTCTCTCTGCTCTGGTGGATATGTGAGAAATGAACTATGCATCTCACCTCAGAAAGGCCTACATTAGCCCTTGATCCTTGCTCCTGCTACTCCGTCTCTTTCAATATTTTCTGCTACACTACCAAGAATCCTACATGGAAAAATTGTTGCATTGAGAGCTTTAATTTAAATTAATAAAACCACCTGTCATAAAAATAATCAACCAGAGGAGCAGAAAAAAAAACCCCAAAACAACAGAAAGGTATTCTCATATTCTAGTACTAAGGAAAAAAAGATGTTTCCATTAGATCACCACAGAGTGTTCTCCCATAAGACATATTCTTATTATTCATTATTTCACTACATCTATAAATATACATAGTTTTAAATTAAAGATTGCCAGGAATAAGTACATGGACCACAGAGCAGTTGCTTTTCTTTCAGTTATCTTGCAGTCCTTAAATTGATTTTTGTTCACATAAACCCAGAAAATATATTTGGGTGGCTTATTCCTGATACATTTTATCCTCAAACAGAAGGGATGAGGAAATTGTGAATAACTGAAATGATAATTTAAAATAGAAGCTGTTACATAAACACAAATGTTAGCACTGCTATTACTGTACCAGTAATAAGGGCAACCTGAAGCCAAGGTATGGAACCTTGAGTGCCATTTCATTAGATTCACATGAGGTATTTTTAAGTTCTTGGTGAGCTCACAATCCACAAAAAAGAATGCAGTGAAATAGATGATGTAGAAGAAAAAAAATCACAGACTCAAATGCTAAATTTTTTAGTAATATAAAATTTATTTTAATGAACAGATCTGCAAATTAGTTTTCTAGCAAGTAAAAGTTTTGAACTTTAAAGAGAACATATTTTCATTGCATTCTATTTAAAATTTTAGTGCACTATTGAAATTACTTTTTTCTGTTGCTTTCTAAGCATCTTGAAAAATTTCCAGCATGAAATTAGGTCATGTGATGTCTGCTAACAAATTGTCTTTTTTAAATGCTGTGATTAAAAAGAACTGGAGATTTATAATGTATATACTTGATAATTTTTTCTATAAACAGCTTAAACTTTATTTTTGTCTGTCTTCTTTTGTGCAAAATGGCAGCACAGGTTTAGGCCCTGAAAGTTGAAAGGAAAGAAAACTGTCACAGGGCAGGGTGTAGCAGGTGGTGGGTTGTGGTGTAATTTGTCCTTATGTATCTGGTGTTCAGGGGCAAAGAAGTTTGGTTTTCGTTGTGGTTTTGTTTGGTTTGGTTTTTTGGTTTTTTTTTGGTTTTGGTTTTGGTTTTTTGGGCTTTTTTTGATTGTTTTTGTTTTATTTGTTGTTGTTTTTGTTGGTTTTTTGGTGGTTTTTTTTGGGTTTTGGGTTTCTTTTTTTTTTTGGTTGGTTGGTTTTTTTCCCTTCAATTAAAAAAATCATTCTGATGTTTTTTAAAAGGCTAAAGGATTAAAGTCTAGTAATGTAAATTTTGCCCAATGGCACATGCATAAAAATCCTGATAGCTGAGCTACCAGAGGGAGTCATTGTACTCAATTGTTTCTCATCAATACCTCACTTCCCTAAAAAATTTCCTTGTCATCTCTTGAGTTTTAACAGTGGAAGGTTAGCAAGCAAAAACCTTGAATCTGTTCTCTCTGGGCTCAATTAACTCTATCAAGTTAACAGAGCAAGGAACAGCACTTTACACTGACAGGACTGTCTGAAATGGACTGTGCTCTAGGGTCACAAGTCATCTCCTATTCAATTCTTGTTCTAAAAAGAAGTCTTTTCAACTTTTCATACAGCTGCTTATGCATTGCTGTCGTGTGTTCACTTTGTGATAGGGACCAGAAATCAAATGAAGAGAGGCCAGGTCTCTCATATTCTTCTTTATCTGGTTCTTGCACACATGCTAGTAGGCTATGATTAAAAGAGACTCTCCAGGTTCCCTCCCGTAATAGCAATCACAGTTGGATGAGGTACTAGCAGGAGACTTACATGCGTGGTCAAATTTATGCATAAAATTATCCTATTACTTTTTTTATTTGATGCTGTGTTATGAGAAACTGCAAACCTTTTCCAACTAATTCTGTTCATACCATTGAGTTTTCTAAAAATCCATCAATTCCCTCCTCAAATATATTCTCTCCAAGAAGAGAGCCAAAAATTTATCAAAAATTTCCTCACATGAAAGTTTTTTCATAGTCTTGAATGACCATCCTTTTTTGCACTAGCCTGTATTCTGTAGGGTCCAAAATTTAGGGAATATTTCCCCTCCCATTTTTGGTGTTGTTGTTGTTTTTGTTTTTTTTTTAGCAAGCAGAACAGAAACCTGTATTTAGAATGGCAGGTGGTTTTTTTTCGTTTTGATCTCAGTTTCTTTCCTACTAATTAGCTGGTCCTCAAGATTTTTTTCTGTGGAAAAAACCCAGTATTTTCATTTCTATTGGTGTGCTTGTTATTTGAAAGAGTAGACAACAAATAATTGTCAGGAAAAGACAGTTCTGAATCTGCAAAAGTTCAAAGTGATTTTATGTATTATGAGAAAAGTAGATCATTCAACTACAAAAAATTTGAAAATAATTGATTAAAGGAGTCTTCTCCTTAAATAGGTAATAGCGATTTTATTTTAAAAAATAGTGTATTTGAAAGTGAAATCTTTTTTGTTCCTCATTATAGACCTGTGAATATAGAAATAAATCATTATCAGGTACTATTGATATACTTGTTATCTATTGATAAGAAATGATATCAAAATTCTAATGTATGAAAAAATGTATCTGGAAAGGAAATGCATATTGATACAGATATTGAGCACCCAGTACAAGACCTATGGGAGTTTTGCCTTTGGTTTCTGCAGGGACAGGTTTTCCCCCACAAGCTTTTATTAATGCAGCTATAGGTCTGCTTGAGGGCATGGAATGTTTTATTCACATATATTTCTGTAGATTGGTTCTAGTCCTTAGATCACTTTATGCAGAGTGCTTAATAGTTTTCTGTGATGGCTTTCTTATCACGTCCTGAATTAGCTGTACTTGTTTCATAGAAGTTAATGACCTAAAATTAAAGTGTTAAGAAATTGGTTACTATTATTAATAATGTAGCACAGTAACTGGTAATATAATATTGATACAGATGCAATATATTTCAGTGCCAATATTTGAGGGAGCAAATTTGAGCCAATACTTTTCAATGACAACAACCTAACTTCCTTATGCTTTTGGTGATTATCTAAATAAAGGGTAGAAAGAATATTAGAGGTCACGAAATACAGCTCTCTAGAATTCTAAGTCTCTTGAGGATTTTTGACCTTGAAAGGATTAAACAAAACCTGCATCAGGCATCTGTACAAAAGAAAAACCCCTCATAAGACTGACATTTGCTGGCCTATTTCCACCTGTGCTTCATGCAGTAATGTAGAAGGATCAACACTAACTTAAATACTGGAAAACACATGAATTAAAAAGAATCATCAATTTCAGTGATTTTAACACATTTTTGGAAGTCTTTGATTTGCTGTATAAATATTTGGTATTCTCTGTCCTCTTTGATAAGAACACTAGGACATTGGGGTTTGATTCAGGATACTTGATTTCTGTTTTTAGCTCAGCTGCTCCAAGACTGACCTTGGACAATTCATCTCATAGTCCTAAGATTTATTTTCTGCTTTTAACTCTTTATTCTCCTAGCCTTTTTAGATAATAACCAATTGATTCAGGGCAGAAATTGTACCTTATTGAAAGTAAAATATCTGGAGTTACAGATATTCAGACTGCTTATAATGTGTAGGCTATTATACACCTGAGTATTACAACTCTGTATTTCTTTCTCTAAATTTATTCCTTTACGTGATATTTGGTACTTTAGAATTACAAATTTTCTTTTGTGAGATAAGGACTTTTCATTAAACATTTGAAATGGCAAAAATTGTTTATCCATAATAAAGCTACCAAATCTGTCTCTCATTTAATATTTAGTGTGTTTCATATTTTCAGTATCAATTCAAAGTGGAAAGGTGTCAACATTTGGTTAATCCCCACTAAAAAGCAACATAGGTGAGTTATCACTCTTTGTTCTTCAGATGACACAGTGACAAATGCCACGCTACAAATCCTGAGAAACTGAGGTAAAGGTGAACTAAGAAGGAACCTACCAGAAAATGTTTGCTATGTTCTATGATGCAAAGTTGAAAGTTCTTGAGAGGTATTTGGTCAGAAAGGTCTCTCACATCTAAATAAAACACACAGGGGAAAATTCTGTTGCAACACTGTGATCTTTATAGATTGACTTACCACATAAGAATCAAGAAGTAGATCAGATTTCATAACAGCTCCAAGTTGATGGGGTAGGGTGAAGTGCATAAGTTTCTTATTAAAGAATTGTAGACTTGTGGTGGAAGCATGGCCCATAAATAACTGCAGTAACAAATAACAGCAAATAACATCTGCGGTTACACTAACTCAGGAAAAAAAAATTTACAAGGGCCATCAATCTTCATGCTTTAGGGCATGAGCTGATCACCAGCTGACATCCACAAGCAATCTCTCTCTTGCTGTTTTATTATGCAGTAAAGTAGATTATGAGCTTTTGTGATTTTGGAGAAGGAACAAACATTGAGCATGGCTACTGATAAGGTACAGGACTACAAAGACCATTGCTCCAACACTAGATTACGATATTTTTTAAAAAATGGTGCAACTTGCTTGCAAATTTAAGATTGATCAAATGTTAGGTTATTGTTATCCAGTAAGACTAATTAACTAATCACTCTGTGAGATTTTTTTAATGGAAATTCAAGGCAAACATTAAAGAAGAAAATATTTAGCAACACTTGAACTTAAATCATACAAGAGACATTTAGGCAATTAGGTTAATATCTGGTAATTAAATAGATCATTAAAAGGCATTCTTCCTTTGTCAACAATCCCAGAAAAATAATCCCTTCTCTCCTTCCTTGAGAAGAGTCTAAATTATGTATGTTCTCTCAGTCAAATTAGAAATTCACATTCACATGAAAGTCACATGAAAACACAAAGAATGGGTGAGTTTTCTTTGTATGATAGAAATTGAAACTTTTTATCCTATCCACCACATCATTTGGGGGAAAGTAAGAAAAAAAAAAGGTTATGTATTGGTTCTTTATTTGTTTTATGTTATTGGCTTTTTTAGACTTTTTTCTATAGCTTAAAAGTTCTAATAACTTCAATGTATTGTTTACACGGGTAAAGAAAAATGTATTTCCAGAGGTCAAGCTTTATTGCTACCATTGGAAAGATACAGGGTTCCTAAAAGTTTGAGTAGAAAAAGATAAAGACCGGCATAATGTTAAGTAGCTTTTCACAGCAGTATTTTGAACATGATTACCTAGGGTGATTTTCACAGAAGATAAGATTTTGAGTTTATTTTGAGAAGGAGAAAAAAGAATCAGTGTAATAGAGCAGTAGTTAGAGATTACAAGAGACTGAATATGAAGTCTCTGGCGCCACCCTAATAGGCAATTCATGAAACAAAAGTAAATATTAGCATGTAATGTGGTTAGAACATCATGCAAATAAAAGACCCAACATAATGATTAAAATATAAGATTAAGTACTACATAAAATATGAATCTTTAAAGATAACTAATGCCTTTAAATAGCTAAAGAAGGACTACAAGAAAGCTGGAGAGAGAATATTTACAAGGGCATGCATTAATAGGACAAGGGGTAATGGCTTTAAACCTAAAGAGGTTAGATACTACAAGGAAATTCTTTGCTATGAGGATGGGGAAACACTGGCAGAGGTTCCTCAGAGAACTTGTAGATGTCCTAAACTGGAAGTATTCAAGGCCAGGCTGGAACTAGATGTTTTTTAAGGTCTCTTCCAACCCAAAGTATTCTAGGATTTCATTAATTAAATTATGAATAATTTGGGTTTAAAGCCCTTTAACGTATTAGGTATCTCTGCTCTATGTCATAGACAAAATTTGTAGTGTAAGTTTCCCGTGGTTAATTTGATTTGTATTGATGCAAGATTCACATAGTTAAGATCTGAGTGAGACTTTGTTATATACAGATAAGAGGAGGAGTACAGGTAAACTTTTCTAACAAAAAAGCCAGTCAGCATAGGAAATGTTCCAAAAATCTAGTATTTTAAAAGAAACCTTGAATCATAAAAGAGAAGCTGTAAATTATTTTAGAAGACAACTGATTAATGGTGTCAAGCACTCTTAAAACCCTAGAATTAAATTTCTTTTTTCTTCTCTAAAAAATAGACAAGATAAAGTAGATGGCCAGCTTACTTTAGCTGCTTTTATTTCTCTCTCCATTCAAGTAAACACTCATGGGTCCAGAGGAAGAGAATAAACAGAAAAACTTAATTATATGCCCCAGTGAGAATGAAATAACTACGGAAGACAGGGAAGGATTTTCTGTTCATCTTTTTTATTATTACTTTTTAATATTAGGATAAAGAACATTGTGACTTTTGGGAGAATACTTAATAAAGAAAAGTTTTTGCTATTGTTATAAACTAGTAAACTATGTATACTCATGAATGCATCTGGGCACTGGGGCCAGGTGGCAACAAGCATGAGAATCAATCATAGAAAGTAAGTCTCCAGAGCTGGGTGTCTATGCAGAATTCCTCTTGGAATGGTTCCTAGAAAATTATACTGCCTAAGGGGTGTCCAGACTCCTGTGTGAGACTGCTAGTTGGCACACGCTAAAATCACCCCAGGGAATTTTCTAGCACTTTGCTAGTATAAAATATTGTGTTCTGATGCTTGGGAATGTCTCCAAATACTGTTTAATTTACCTTTAAAGACACAGCTTCCAGGAAGAAATTCTCCCAAAGATGTCTTCTATATTGGGAACTGCATATTCAAATGCTCTCTTACTCATTCAATTCCATGTATTTTTGGCCCCATTAGCTTTGAAGTCTTGTTGTTGCACAGTAAGACAGTGGGAAGAATGAAAGAGAACTTCCTGTAAATTGTTATGTGTCTTGTTATTTAACTTCCAGTGAGTGATGCACTGGAAGAGCTTGTCCAGGAAAGTTGTGGATGCCCCTTCCCTGGAGGTTTTCAAGGGGAGCTGGATAGACCTCTGAGCAACTTAGTGTGGTTGATGATGTTCCTGACCAAGGCATCAGGTATTTGAACTGGATGATCTTCAAGGTCCCTTTCCCACCCAAACCATTCTGTGATTCTGTGAACTTTCTTTTCTTGGCAAGACAGAGTGCCCTCAGGATATGATCTAAACTTCATATTTTCCTCATCTGTGATGAATAGAATAAACAGAAGTTTGTGGAAGAGGAAGTTCCTTTTGCTTTACAGCCATCATCACCGGAAAATCAGGCATTCTGAGTCCTTAAGTGTAAAGAATGCCTCTGAATCAGCCACTTGTTGATAAAGCTATTTATTTAATGTTATCTCTTGGGTAGCTGCTGGCCATCTCTAAGCTGCTAACATTTATCACCTGAGGTCATTGGTTTATTCTATGCTAGTTACCTGTGCAGTCAAAAGAAAAAGTATTTATCTCATTTAGCTGGTTTGAAAAATCCTGTGGAGACCTACGCTTCTCTCCTTCGGCTATAGCCAGTGTTCTTTACTTAGGATGTTTGGATCCTCTGTTACATAAAGGAGAAGTTAAGTGTATAAAGCACAGATACTGAAGCTTATTTTCTACTTTATCTCTTATAGAGAGAATTCCACTGAGAAAGGAAACACATTTTATGGTGTACAATGCACAGTAAAGGTTCATCCTACTTCAGAAATGTCACTGTATTTTTCTGCTGCCCTAAAAAAAGAGGAGCCCTTTAGAGTGCTTTATCTGTTTCACAAATACTAATTTTTAAGCAGATGAACTGGTTGAATAAGCAATGTCCTCTCAAGCCTTTATTAGTTCTTTATCTTTGCATAAAACATGTTTGTATATGTCATACAATACTAATTCCAATAGTGATATTTACTAATTAGAATGTTATTGTTAGCTTCCAAGAAATTAAGGAGGAAGGGGAGAGCTTTTCTTAAGTGTACAGCGGTAGAAGTAGTGCTTCTTTTCCAGAACCCAACTGTCATCAAGCCAATTTTTCTTAAAAAGATCTGTAGGAGGTTTTACTAGACTCTGAAGCATGTGTGTTAACAGCTTTTTAAAAAAAAACATGTAGCCATTGTATGATGCATTAAGCTAGAAGAAAATCATCATGTCCAAATAACCAAGAAATAACCCCTTTCTAAGAAGTAACTCTAAAGGGTGCCATTTGCTATTAAAAGCAGAAAAATATAGAAGTCAGACAAAACATATTCCCAAGAGAGAAATATTTCATACTTCAGAATGCAGCAATTGCAGCCTAAGAGACTTAAAGCATTTAAAACAGATTTATGTTCATGCTTAGAAGCAAATGCTTTCAGAATGGCAATGATTACTGATGCAAATGATTTTCTTACTGAGTATTTTCAGCCTGAGACATGCAATTCTGGTAGTTGGGATATCTTTCTAATCTACACTGGAAACAACACTGGCAGAACAAAGTGTAAAAGTCATACCTGGGATTTTTTTTAATGCAAAAAATGGCCCAATTTTTCAATTCTTCTTTAAGTTATTACTTATTCAAAGTTTTATTTAAATGCAAAAGACTAGGACCCTGGCTAAATCAATTCCTATGGACATTGCTGAGATCCAAATATTTAAAATATTTAAATGGGTGCTTTGCTCTACAGTGGATTAGAAATGAAATCTTCGTATACTAGTAAAATGAATTCTACTGTTCAAAAGAGATCTATTTAGAAAACCTCTTCCATTCCTGTTTATAGTCTCAATAACATATCTTGGTCATATTTATACTTCAGAACACACGCAGAAATACCAATAGTTTTTCGTATCTGCTAATAAATATAACTGTAGAGCAATTGCCTTTCAGTTCTTTATGCTGCCATACCCTTATGGTCCCAGGCAGCCCTTCCTTCTGTTGTCTGCTTCCTTTTGACTAGGAAGCGCTCAGATATAAAAAAAATAGTAATTTATACACAGTAAAAATTTTAAAATATTTAAAAACATGGGGTTTTATACATAGAACAACTAGCTTTACTATATATGCTTTTAAAGGACATATAGGTGAATACCTTATATGCATCTATACACATCTATAAAGCTTTAGAAGTTGAGTAAAAGTAGCCATAAAAATAGGTGCAAAGTAGGTGAAACACTATGTAACAGGAACAAACTGAATAAATAATTAAAGTTTAATTGTGAAGAGACACTAAAAATTAAACAAAAATGAAGGGCAAACTTGGGTTCCTCCACTTTACCAGGCTGTAGAGAAAGCCTTGAAACGTCTGCAGTGGTGAGCAGATGCTTCAAAAAATAGGGGCATCAAAAGTCTGGGTGGTGTGTGGATAAGTGACTTATAGGGTTTCATTTCCAATGGTTACATCACTCTTGTAGGAAGCCCTAGGGTAAATCCCATCATATGTAAGGAATAGTCTTGCAGATTTAGAGGCCCCTGCATCCAGCCCAACAGAATGATCATGCAGTATAACTGGGACAGACTTTAGTTCGCACGGTGACACACAAGTAACTCTTAAAAATGGAAAACCAGAGCAAAATGCAGCTTCAGAAAAAGTGTGCATGCAACAAAAATAAAAAGACCCAAACAAGATCCCAAAAAATTTGGGATCAACCAATATGCTGCATCAACCAGAAAAATCAGTGAAGGGGGTCATGAATCATAAACTGGATTTTGAGGTACATATGACAGAGAGAAGATACGTAGTAATGGAGTGACTTCATTTCCCAGTGGTTAAGGGGGATTTTACAGGTGCCTTGAGGATCACAGTGGGGAGCAGACTGGTGCTGTGTCATTTCAGAGTATTCTCTCTACTACAAAAGCAGCGAGACAGGTTTTGGGATACAGACTGCAGTCCCATTCTTTTGAAGACCACATCTACTGCAGAAATCAAAAGTAGATAAGAAACAGCAATGGGTGTGTATCTGAGCTGAAAAACCATGGTTATTGCCCAGTAGAGAAGAGAAGCTGTCAGTCTGCCAGTACTAAAAGAACTACCTCTATATCAGTAGCACCTATACTACTGTCCTATAGCAACTGAGCAGTGAAACCTTGTTTGGAGTTTGGTTGGCATGTTCTTATAATACTTTTTTAATAGGACTTCAAAAAGAAAATACCTAACAGACTTAATAAGACCATGTAATAGTAGTTCATGGAATCATAGAATCATAGAATGACTTGAGTTGGAGGGGATTTTGAAGATCATCTAGTTCCAATTCCCCAAAGTAGTTTGGGATTCTTTTCCTTAAGGCAGAAAAGTGATGAACATGAGCCACGACAAAAGCCTGTAAGGTCATGAATAGTAGTGTTGTTTCCCAGATAAATAAATGTAAAATATCAAATAAAGGTGCCAGTTTCAAAACAAAAGGAGACAACTCTTTATGACATCTTTAAACCTGTAGAAATCCATGGCACAGGTTTTTAAGTATTTTAAAAGCACTGAGACTTAGCAGAATATTAGAAAGTGTTACAGAAGATAAGTGATTAAAAACTTTTTAATGATAAAGTCATGTCTTTGAACTTAGAAAGTATCAAACTGACATTGTCATGTAGACTGAGATGATATGCTGGAAAACCAACACTCACTGCATTACTACAAAAAAATTAATAAAAATAAAACTCCTTAACACCAACGTAGTATTAAGAAGCAGGCATTCTTTATTTGGCTGGATGGATGAGGGGATATCTCCTCTAAAATACCATGTAAGCTAAGTACAGAAAAAAACTCCTATTTATTTACTGTATTTTATATTTATATATTCATTGATTTTCCTGTAATAGACACGCATATGATAATAATTTTCCCAAAATCATTAACACACATTCCCTCTTTTTTATGTATGCATTCTGATGCCCTGAGCATCTCTTTGGTGGTCCCTGGTGGTCAGCAACTCCCGAAGTCATATTTAACCACCAGGTAAACTGGTAAAAGCTTTGCATATCTGGGCTGGTTACTCTTCAGTTCTTCTTGATCAATGAGTTTAATTTCCACCACAAAATCAAACAAAAAAAACCAAATGAAACAAAAATCCCACCCTAATTTTAATTAGGCAATAAGGATAATTTTATTTTAAGATGCAAAGCTTGTTATGCAAAGACTCAAGTTAATGAAAAGTTAGCAGCCCTTTACCCCATCCTTACTTCCAACCAGACAATTTATCAACCTCTGTACAACTTTCTTAGATTGAAATTTTTCTCTCTACTGCCTCTGAGCCTGTCACACAACTCCATGATCCACTTGCCAATGTCTTGGTCTTGACATAACTGTAAATTCCTGGGGATATCTCATAATCCTTTGCTATATCTAATATTTTGCAGTCTCCTGGAAAAAACAATATTTTTCATAGAAAGTTCAATACACACTGCTTGACAAAAATGTTCCATATGATCCAATCACTTCAACTGTTAATAAAATTTAGGAAAAAAATACCATTTACAGCTCCAAATAATGAAAACAACTGAATTAAAAAATAATAATAAAAGCAAACATTTTAAAGTTTTTTTTTCCTGAACACTGAAATTTTCTACAGAATAATACTGTTGAATGGTTAAACTTCATAAATTTTTTTGTCTCTACTCATAAGTACCAATCCTTAAGCAGAAAATCTTAAATGAAAGGTAGTGCTTGGATACTTGGATAAATGAAAGAAGGGAAGAAACTCTACAAAGAAAATTACATTTTGTAAGTCTCCTAGATTTTGCAGCAAGGAAAAGAAAGCATCAGCACTTACACGGTAATGATGAGGCTGCTAAGGGAATACTGTAATTTCAAAGACACTTTGAATAGATCTTTTTTGAGTAAGATTTGTTTGTAATTTAAATAATAGATACAGCTAAAAAAGGTTATTATCAGATGTTCAGGTCATGTTTAAAAGAGCTGTAACTGATTCATGTTAAATGATCATTGCCTCAAAAGACGTATGGAAAATACAGGGTGAGACAAAATTTGTTATTTTTAAGTAGATATAGGAAGTAAATATAGGAAAGGAAATAGAGTTCCAGTATTCAGGAAATTGAAGCCTGTGTATATTAGGTATCTAGTTCTAGAGGGAAGGAGGTAGGTAGAACCCAAATCATGTCTTAAATTGAGCCATAAATAACATTCAACAGTTATATTTTTTAATCAAATTAAGACAAAGGATAAAAAAGAAAACAGGGAAAAGAAATTTATTATTCTGGTGCGGAACTGAGGCAATTATGTTTTGTTCCAGCTTCATTTTTGTAGGAGAAAGACAGAAGAATTACCTTCTGGTTATCGTCCTTCAATAAAAATTATTCACCCTCCAACTGCCTTCTTATGATGGTCTTAATCCACAAAGCAAGGCCTCTTAGACACCAAAATACAATGCAACTTAAACTCCCTTTGAGGGACTTTGGACTCTCCCAAAAGGAATATATCCCAACTTCAGAATGCTGATGAAGTCCATATAAATATTCTGAGCACTAAGTGGAAGACACAAAAGGATCTCCAGAACTCTATAGACCTCATCTATCCATAAAGTTTCACTGTTAAGTCATGTCCTGGATGTGTTCTAGTCTCCTCAAAACTTTTGCAAAAAATGATTGAGCAGGACATCCCAGAACTAACTGTGCCAGGTGATCTCATGAAGAGGGATCATTTTCTGCTGTTCTCTACTTTGAAAGCATAGAAACAGTGAGGAGAGTAATTTCCATGCCATGAAAATACAGATTTTCCTAATAACCTTCCTCTAAATACCCAGCCCTCCACAGCCTTCCTGTCCATGTCTTTGGTTTGCTGATTTAGTCTGGTTGTCATCATCATCTTTGCTTTGTAAGATATGCATTATTTTGGTACAACTATTCAGAGCAACCTTGAGCTGTATTTCTTATTCATTAGTAATTTAATTTGTACACAGAAGCTTAGGAAGCTCTTATTTCTATAGTAAATAAGAGGTGAATGTGGCTTTGTGGGGTCTTCTGCAGTAAGTTTACTGTGCATTACATGAATGAATTTTTATCTTCATCTCCCATTGTTTCCCCATGTTTGTGATAGTGGTGTTTGATACTATTAGGCTTTTAGCTGTTGCAAAACAAATTTGCAGCTCAGTCTGACTGAAAACAGCCAAAGCATGACATGCACATCCATAGCTTAAGGCTAAACAGATTACTATGGCTACAGTTTTGTTTAACAGGTACAGTCATGCTGCTTTTGCTACAGCAGTTAATTTTGTATGCTGTGCTAATTTAATATTATTTCTAGGCTGTTTGGGTTCTGGCCGAATTGAGGAATTCCTGATTATGGAGCTATTGATAGTGGTGTTGTTTGGACAGGAAAGCTTAGCTACATACATAGACAAAGCTTAGCCTCGCAGTGAAATGTGCTATCACCTCCAGGGCTAAACTCTCTGGAAAGTGTTAATTACCCTGTCCTGTATTTCACCCTGTAGGCATTCATTGGTTACTCTTCCTACTTAGAGCATGGCAGGTGGAGGCAAAGGTTCCTATGGATGGTATAATTCAAAGAGTTGCAAAATAATATCCACCTTTTTTAATTCTTCAGAAGAAGCAGAAACATATCTGATTTTTACTTACTTATTTTCCAGACATCATATTAAGGGAACGTGGAAATTCACTTCCCAACTTTTCTCAGTTTCTTACTTTAACATTCTTTCTCTCTCACAGACAGTCTCTTTTTGGCAACTTTTAGCATGTACCAAGATATTATAGAAATAGATTATACAGTATTTGAGAGTAAAAACCAATCATTTATAGTCTACTATACACAGCATATTGGTAGGATTACCAGACTACTACAGTGATCAATAGTATCTTCATCATGCAGTTGCATAGGGAAAAGTGAGCTTTTGCTGCGTTTTGTAGTAGAATGACCCTCAATATTGCTGAGTTGGTGTCTTCTAATTGATCTCCTATGCAGGGGAGGGCTGAAAAGGATCTTGATGTCAATATTTTTACCCTTGAATCTTTTTGGAGCTGGTATTTTACCCGGTACCCTTTTGTCTGTGTTTTACTTTTCTCATTTTTTGTGGTTTAAAAGTACAGACTTTTTCAGACCTTAGCAACAATTTTCTCAGTAAAATTGATCCAAGGTTACACAGCTGCTTTGAATTAAAGTAGGCCTTGAATTAGAGGCAGCTGAATTGGGTTGAGTATGAGGCTACTTCAAAATGAACTGAGTTGGCTTTTCAGAATAATGACAGCACTGAGGCTCCAAATTATGCAGTAATACATTTGCCTAAATATGAGGATCTAATTTTCTCTGAGATGTCCTGTTTTCTGTGAGAAATCCTGGCATATCCACCGGGTTTCTTGAAAATCTTCAACTAACAAAAATAATATAGAAAAATAGATAAAACTTGATTTTTCCCTGATTAATTCTTTAGCATGCTGTAGTGCAAGCTTTTTTCACATTAAGAGTAGATACATGTCTTTAAAGTGTTTCCAAAAGAGTTAATTCAGCCTCATTGATTTGTTTAGGTCTGCTTACTCAAATTTTGCAGCAGTCTTGCATTCTGAAGTAATTTTCACTTTTCTCAAATTCTGCAAAAAGTTTTTATTGGAATGTTATAAAAATTGCTGTCAATTTCCTTATGCTGTAAGTGGATGTCACATCCTTTTAATATCTTTGTTTACTGGAAGTATGAAACACGGTGGAAGCTTCTGCAGATAGAGCAGAAAAGTACTGAATCTGAAGGATAACACTCACTGAAACAAACATTTGCAATCTGAAAAAATCCCCACCTGTCCCTGTTACTTTCCATGTCAAGTTGCATAAGATGCAAAAACCTATCTTTTGTCTGCTCAGTTGTGGAAAAGGAAGTGACAACTGCAGCATTTTACAGCTCGTAACAGTGTCAGAAGCCAAGTCAGTAAAGAGGAAAATACAGAGGGGAAAAAAATCCCTCACAATGTGCCCTTCATTAAAGAGAAATAAGAAATAACAAGGAAACATCTCTGCAGTGACTGCAAATACATGAAAATACCAACGGAAGAAAATATAAATATGTAAAGCTAAAGCAGAAAATGATTCATAAAAGAACATGGTTACACTGGGTGACATGTGTACTCAGAAAAACATAGAGACACCTAGAAAAAGAAATGTTTCTGTGAACTAGGGAAAAGTTTAGGAAAATTGAAGTCAGTCGAAGTTTAGATTAAGAGATAGACAGAGATGGGGGAAGGGATATATTCTGAAATACTTCTGTCTTTAGCTGAGTGAAAAAAAAACAGCATTCACATATACTTCATTATTCTGGATGTCAGCTCTTCTGGCTATGGATTATCGAGGTTTAAATAGCATTTTCTGTGTTGTATTAAAATCTTAGTCTTAAAGAATTTTCTTTTATTTATGTGCTTCTGCAGAAATTCTTGAAATATTGTGCCCAAAACAAAAGGAACTGATCTAGGTCCTGAGGATCAAGAGAGGCATTTCTGTTCATTTCAACAATAAAATCTCTGCTCTGAGACACAGGCTCATAGATGATAAGATGATTTAAAGAAAAAGCACCCATTTAAAAAATAGTTTTTTGAAAGAAGATTTCTGATATTGAAACAATATCAGCAATTCAGTCTCTGACCTTTTTCACTCCAAAAAGTCTTTTGCATGATATGACCTCTGCTACTATTTTATACAAAGAGTTTCAGCCTGTATTAGATTTAATGATTGGTTTTGAAAAAGTGGTTCATCTAATATATTATGCTTATCTGTGATGACATTCATATGCCTGGAATCTCTAGCCTCTAGATAAGTATAAGGATTTGAAGTTGATCTAAGCCTGTATAAAATGTAAGTATTAAAGAGATAGGGTAATAGGTAACATGAAGAAATGTGTTTCTGCATATTAAGTCAGTAAAGACACAAAATTATTTTTAAAAATGCCCTTGACATCTTATCTTTCAGGAAGCTAGTGCTTGGGAATTTCTGCTTTGCTGCAGAATTACATGTATTTTCAGATTTATCAAAAGAAGAGAAACAACAGGGAACCCAGTTACTGATTATTAATAGAGATAATGAGATTATTTCATTTGATTTGCTGAGAATGTTAATAATCAGATCTATGCAAAAGCAAAATATAATGGTAGCTAGATGCAAGAGCAAGCTTATCTTCTCTGAATACAGAGTGCTATTTTGCCATGGTAATATTCTAACTAATGAGAACCATCATCTATTATATAAAAAAATAATCCCCTCTCCAATAAAATGGTACATATTGTAGTAATATTGAGAAACACAAGACTTAGGATCCTCTTCCAAGAGAAGGTATACGTGTTTGAGTTTCTTCATATATTCTGGAATATTTGAATCATGTTACTCAAGTTTGCTTGCATAAGAAATTCTTCTAGGAAAAAATAAGTATAAATTTATGCTAATAACAATTGAATGAGTAAATTCTATGACTTCTGTTATTTAAAAGCTTTGAAGGCTAGAAGAGAAAGAGCATTTTGAATTTCTGCTATTTAATAATAAGTCTACTTCTAGTAAGCAAGTTACCTACCAAATAGAAACCCTGCAATTTATAGAAGTGTTATTTTTTTTAACTTAGGGATCAAATTGAAATCATAAAATGAAAAAGAAAAATAACTGTTACATTCTGTCTTTTGTATGGCAGAAAATATGTTTCTTCACTATTTAATGAAAAAAAAATTATGTTATGGCTTTTAGGTGTGTGTTCATAGGCTCAAGAAGTAAAAGGCAACCTGATAGAAATTTGAAAAAAAATATGTTGTTTTTGTAATAAAATTTTGCTGCTTTCTGTTGGGAAGGAATGGTTATGTTGAGCGTGAGATTGTAGATAAAGCATGATTTAAATTAAAACTGCACTGGGGTGTGACTTATATCACAATAAGGTATTGCTAGATTTGTATGTCTCTTGTATGGGTTCTGAGTGGAAGCCAAGAAATGTGCCACTGGCTGTATGACCAGAAAAGGGAACTTGTATGTCACAGAAAACTTTTATGAAAAATCCTTTCCTTAGGATTTTTCCTCCTGAGAAGTTGAGAGGCCTCAGGAACAAAATGTAAACAATGGTTATCTGCTGCTGTGGAATGCAACAGGTGGGTCTGTGATTGGCCCATGTTTGTAATTAATGGCCAATCACAGCCCGGCTGGCTCGGACAGAGAGCCGAGCCACAAACCTTTGTTATCATTCTTTGCTATTCTATTCTTAGCTAGCCTTCTGATGAAAGTTTTTCTCCTATTATTTTAGTATAGTTTTAATGTAATATATATTATAAAATAATAAATCAAGCCTTCTGAAACATGGAGTCAGATCCTCGTCTCTTCCCCACTCCAAGAACCCCTGTGAACACTATTACGCTTGTAGGCCTCATTCCATGATGATTAATAGACAATGAATTTCAGGGTTTGCCTTGAACCAAGAATGAACAACCTCCTTTCAATGAAAGTGGGAGAAGGGGCAAGACAGACAGCAAAGTGAAATTAAGTAATTTCTGGCTCTAATGCTGTTAGGTCAATGGAAATTTCCATCTGACTTAGTTAATTCATGGTTCAGCCTTTAACAGGGGACCCAAAGAATTCTCAAGCTCATTCATCCAAGCTGCATATATATAAACTAATGGTTTTTTGTATGAGTAATCAAACTTGAGTGTTTTCTATTTGCTCCGTTGTTACTGTTTCCACCCAAAGGCATAATGACAAGGTAGACTGCGCTGTCTTTTACTGACATGCAAAAATAAGAATAAAATGTTATTAATGTAGCAAAATTGATTTGATTTGTAAAGTTTTTGGGTTTGTTTTTTTTTTCAAAAATCTTCCTTGAACATATTAGGAAAGGGGGAAAGCTCACAAATGACATCAGGAAACAGATGGGAAGGGAAGAACACAACATATTGCTATTGTTCTATTATATGAGTCGGGCTAGGAGGGATTATGTCAGCTGTTAGTTCATTTAAGGAAATTGTAAAGAATTTAATTCTCGAGAGCTTCTGAGAAAAACTGCAGTTTGGGGAATCAACCACCTACAGCATGTGCTTAACCCAGTAGTAAGCATGTATTATGTATAGCTCCTTTGTGCCCAATGGCAGAGGATATGAATCTTTTCTAGCCCTTAGATGTAGACCCAGTTCTTTCACTGAAACTGTAGAGAGTTATGACCTCAGGAGCAGTGGAAGTCCCTAGATCACATTAAGACAATAACTGTTGCACATATGCTTACATAAAAAGAAAGAGCACTGCACAACATCAAAAACAGCTATCCAGTTCCAAAGCAGAAATAATATCAGACATTGGGCTTTGAAAAAATGAAAGCAGTAAGAAAAATGCCTTCTCTAATCCTCAAGCCATTTGCCATGTGTTTTAAACTGCCTTAGACAACAAGAGAGTATGAAAAAATACTGTCTGGTGTGCAACAAGCCTGTAAGAACTTTTGACATGTGGGACCACTGCCAGAAAGGTATAGCCTTTTTAAATTGTACAAGGCATGATTTGCAAAATGAAGATATTTAAGTGTGAAAGGCAATAGAAATTGGGTTCCTAAAAGATTAGGTCTGTTATTGAACAAGACATTAAACATAATTCATGTGGAATGTGCAGAATTACCTTGAGAAAAGCAAATTAGAGACAACTTGCTGTCAAACTCCAATTTCTGACTTGCAGCTTCCATGGGAAGGCTCCTGGAACAAGATAGAAGAGAGGAGGGAACTGGTATTCAGTAATGTCTCACTCTCAGAATGAACGTGGAGTTCTGAATTCCCAGTAAGCTGCTTCAGCTTCCAAACTTCAGAGTGATGTTTCATACAGTGATGTTTAACATGCCAGCACTCAGCAAGATGGTTGTTTTGAATACTAATTTGAGTTCCTGTATTTGGTGCATAGTTATATCTAGGCATCTAGATCAGCACTTCATGCTGAGTTTTGAATACCTACATTTTGGATGTTGCAGTCCTAAACATCACGATGTGGTCTGTTGAATCTCCCACTGAACAATTTTTCTCTAGGGACTAGAGAGAAATAGGAGATTAGGTATTGAAAAGAGTACTGGAGTATGTAAGTCACATATTGGTAAATCTGTACTTAAGGTATGCTGATCTTTGGTATATATAAAATATGTTAAGATCAAACATCAGAATGCCTTATATATATTACAGTTCTTCTATATATACCTTGATCTTGTTTAAACATTCAGGATCTGCTTCATAAAAAGCCACCTTCAAATTGTGTTACCATATTTAAAACACCATCAAAAGCAGGCCTGTTACATTTTTTCATGGCTTGTTTCAGAGTAGAAACACATTTGAAAATATTGCCATTGTCAAAACTTACTTTTCCCTCTCACCTGTGACCTGATGCTTAAGGATTAGGGAACACAAAATGTGTCTTGTCAGCCCAAAAGGATTTTAATGTTACTCCCTTACTTGCAGCAGGAAGTATTCTGGGCTTATTTACATACATACATACATACATACATACATATATATATATATATATATATATATATATATATATATATATATCTCCTAATAAAAAAAACCCACCAACCCTGTTATTATTATTTCCAGATGAAAAGTAAGCATATCATTCTCCCTTCCATAGTATTTTAAAGGATTTTAAAGGACAGCTTATTGTAATTCCTGTAAGAGTGTTACAGATACTTCTATTAAGACCTTTACATGTATATAGTTTTATCCATAAGCATTATTTTGGTCAAAAGACTTTTTTGTAGTTTCAAACTACATAACTATATAGAATGAAGAATAATTACTATAAAAGTATTTTATGATGCTTAGTATTGTATTTGCTAATGAGAATTTTAACTGTAATTTTACTTATTTCCTGTCTATCACCAAGCAGCACCAAATGTGGTAAGTTACTGTAAGATAAACCTCCCAAGCTCATTTGTACAGTTGCACTTCCTGTTCTCAGCTGTGGCAGATTCTACTGTTTAACTTAGCATTGAAATAAAAACCTACTTCTTTCATCCTACTTGACATCTTATCAAGGTTTAACCTGGCAGGTAGCTAAACACCACACAGTCAGTCATTTGTTCTCCCCAGTGGGATGGGGGACAGAATGGTGGGGAAAAAAAGGAAAGATTTGGGGGAAGACATTAAGATGTTTTAAAAGGACCGAATCTGAAGGGGAAAGAATAACATTAATATTCATTGATAAGATAGAGTATCCAGAATTATGCACAGTGCAATTGCTCACCACCCACCAAATGGTGCTCAGCCAGTTCTCGAGCAGCAACCACTAGTCAGTTTTCTCCCCAGGTCATGTACTAAGCACAACATCTCTTAATATAGAATAGCCCTTTAGTCAGTGGGGATCAGCTGTTCTGGCTCTGTCTCCTTCCAGCTTCTGGTGGTCCCAAGGCTGTTCTCTGGTGGAATGGTGTACAGAGCAGAAAAGGTCTTGGTTTAATGTAAGCGCCACTTAACAAAAACTAAAACATTAGTGTGTTATCAACACTATTCTCATCATCAGTCTAAAACTCAACATCTTGCTTTACTAGGAAGAAAACTAACTCTATCCCAGCTTAAACCAGAATACATCTAATTTTGCATAAGAAAAATCTCAAAACTGCACTGTTCCCATATGTTCTCAGTGAACAATATAGATGGTGTGACTGCAAAACACTGCAGTGTTAGGGGTAACTCAAAATCCTGGTAGTTGAAATCCAGAGCAAGATCTCCAAGGGTCTGCTTGTGGAAAAATTAGTGCTTGCACTAATTTGGTGATCATGCTTCCTTAAATAGAAAGAATTTTTTTTTTTGTTAAAAGAACAAGTCAGGAGGAGAATCTCAACATTTTTTTCCTTGGTATAAACAGCTTCACAAACGATCCGGAGCTTATAGAAACCTTTCATGAACTTTTTATACAAAATGGACAAAAAACACAGTATCAAGCTATTTCTCCTTGACTGGTTGGTTTTACAATGTTTCCAGTATGATATTGCAAAATACTGTTTTTCAGCTGTCATGTTATACATGTGTTCCTGCAGAATCTAGGTGTGTATATATATTACTATTGCAGACAGGAACAAGTGCATGCAGAGCAATTGAGCAGGAAACATCTATTATGCAGAGTGTAGGCACTGTATTTTCAGTAGCTAACTGCTGCTTATCTACTTAGCAATAACACTTTGACGCTACCAAATAAAAGATTTTCATGCAACAAAATGTTGCCTGGAAAAACAGATTGTTTAATTGTCAGGTCACTCTCTGGACCTCTTGTGGACAGTCTTCAGTTGACTCTTTTCAGGTAGTTAAATCCAGGGATGACTCCTATAGATAGCAGGCAAAAAACGTGTTCAAGGATTGGCTTCCTTCACTCCACATATGTCTAGGACTTTCATACAAAGAGCTTTGTACCTTGTATTACCACTCCTTGTCCTCCTGAAACAAAGAAAACATGAAATGTGCTTAGTTTCACACCAGGAAGGACACAATCAGCTGAGCTTTTCCAGTTTTTAAAGCATTTTGACCAGGGGAAAAAAAAAAAAGAAAAACGAAAATAAAAAACTTCTAGGAAAATAATTCTATCTTAAAATCTGCAATCTGCTATACAGGAAGCTGGTCGTAATGGGGGAGATACTGTACTATTTATCAATACGCATAACTACGGTGCTATCATGATCTTTCTTTTCATCTGATTTGCAATAAAAATTCCTGATAATCATTCTTACCCATGATGCAACCAAATAAATATTCTATTTATTTCTTTTCAGTAGACAGAAATAAATAGAATACAACTAAAGCAGTCATCTGTTACTTTTTTTCCCCTGAAATTGCACCAAACACACTCCAGTATGCTATGGTACAGATTATACTAACTGAGCTATAATTCTTCATTTTCCTGGAAGAGTATTTTGCTTACTTAGACTTTTTTCCTGGCTGTATATAAAGACAGTATTAGATTGCAAAAAATATATTAAATAATTGATGTATGTGTAAATTAATTTTCTCTTTTAAAGGGTTTTTCTTTTGTTAGCTTTTTAAATGTTAGTCTACTGCTAAAGACCATTCCTTGTTCCAATCATATTTAATTATTTTCAGCGTGAAAGGCTGACTTATCTTTCTGTAATGAAGAAGGTAGCTGCATTACCAAATTCAACGCTTATATCTGCAGTAGCCATAGCTCAGTTAGAGATAAAATACACTTGACTATGGAACAATTGTTCAACAATTCAGTTATCTGGGTGTTTGAACTAAAGACATCTTGAAGACTTACAAAGTGGAAAAGTGCAAGACAAGAAAGACTTGTGATATATGGCTCAAACTTGCTAAGCAGTGAAAGACTTGCAAGAAAATAATAAATCAGAAGTGGAAAAGCTGTTCTGAAGTAGTCAATATTTCCTCCTCCATTGGTTTCTCTTGTCTATAGCTCTGTAGTTTTACCTGAAGTTTTCAAAATATGCTAAAGGGAAGAAAAAAAAGAAGCAGTTTGATATCTGGGAGAAATAAAAGAAAGGGAAAGATGAGAAAAATAGGAGGGAGGAAGGAAAAAAGACAGACATGCCTGTATGTAACTATTCAGGTTTTAAAAAAAAAATACACTAAAGTTCTAAGACAAATATTTCCTTGGAAGCTGAAGTTTATAGCTCCTTTAACAAAGTTATTTTTGCAGTTTTTAGTAAAGATGTGGAAACTGGAAAGTAGAGCGCATTTTATACAGAATAATACAGGCATCAACTAATAAACTCTGGAAAAATTTAAAAGAATATTAATATACCTTCTGTGAAGTAAATTAAACTATACAAATCATAAAATGCAAAAGCAATAATATCATCAAGACAACATATGAAATCTGTGGGAAAATGTAGTTTTTATCAACATTCAAATGACTGCAATAAGTTTCATCTATAATTATTTTAACATTCTGATAGCAATTAATAACCCTGTAATAGATTTTGGTCATTCAGTACTAAGGTCAAATTTTCTATCCAGATCTAAAATTACCTTAGTAATGCATTCTCTACAGTATTTTTTCAATTTTTTTGCCTTGACTCTTAGAACTGGTCAGGTGGCACAAAGCAGTCAGTCAAGATATTAATTGGCATGTTCAAAATCTATGTACTCTCACTCAGCTCACAGGAATGAGTGAACCCATGTCAGTGTGAAGAGCGCACAGGAGGAAAGAAATGAGTTTGTTCTGAAAGTTTGAAAATAAAGAACATTTAACTCCTAATTATCAGTGTTGATACAGAATACTAACCCTGCAGCAGCTTTGGACTCTCAGGGCACGATGCATGGGAAAAATTGATGGCTGAATGCACTATAATATAAAAGTAAGAAAATGCAACCAGTTCCCTACTGTGCCAACTAGACCACAGAAACAAGAGTATATCCTTTTTTTCTTTTTATCCAATTCAATTCAGGCTTCCATCTTAGTTAAAAAAAAAGTTATTAGATATAATAGATTAATTTTTTATTTTCAAAAGCTCATTTATATTTTCCTTTTCTTTAACACATACAATATTCTACAGCTCTTTCGGTGGCAGGGACAGCACTCAAAGCCTTCTAATTACATAACAGATGTTTATATTTTGAGTAATATATTTGAAAGGTACACAATGATAATTCTGTTGCAATGCATATATATCACTTGCTTTAAAATTGCAGAAATATTCCTTACAAGGCAATACAATATTGCCTTGTATTCCTTACCAGACTCAACTTCGCTTAGATATAGGTATCCGGGCTTATGTTTTGGATGTCTGGGAATAGATGCACTCCTGCT
>NW_005054407.1:488439-496607 GCF_000277835.1 Geospiza fortis | reverse complement strand
GAAGCCCCCAGTCTCAACAGAACACACTGGATGAACATAAAATGAAGGGAGGGGTGGTGTCCTGAAAGGCAATGTCTCCCATTCATGCTACATACACACTACAATTGCTCTTAGTAACTGAGTTAATAAACTTTTGCATTAACTCCTTCTGTCTGGAGTGAAGCTGCCTGGCTTCACTTTAGAAATGGCTGTTCAATATTACCTCCAGAGGCTTTTTACTGCTATATTCTTTCTCATTAATCTGGCTACCCTAGTTTTTTGCTGTTTTTCATCTGCCTATCTCTTCACAATAGAATCTGAAAATTCAGGGGTTATACTTTCTCTGTAGATTGATCCTTCACGTTCTCTGATTACAAAGAGAAGTGTGTCTCTTAGTCCTGGTTACTGTCATGTAAATCCACTGCAGATCACTGGGGAAACTGAGGGCCTGCTGTTCTCACAAATTCCCTTGACACAAAGTCCTGCTGGGCCAGTAATACACTTTCTGGTATTTTGCACTGTTCTTAGTATCAGAGAATGCATTTAAAGATAAAAGTGCATTTCACATAATAGCGTACATAAGTGAAGACAGATTTTATGTAAATTAAGTTTAAAAGCCTACAGACTTAATTGCTTGAAGTGATTTCTAACCAGGGAAATGTAAGAGATTTGGTATTGTTCAGCCTGGAGAAGAGAAGGCTTTGGGGAGACCTAATTTCAGCTTTCCAGCACCTAAAGGAAACCTGCAAAAAAGATGAAAAAAGACTTTTTACAAGGACATGTAGTGATACAAAAAGGGGAAATGTATTCAAACTGAAAGAGAATAGATTTAGATTAGATGTTAGGAAGAAATTCTTTACTGTGACAGTGGTGAGGCACTGGCACATGTTGCCCAGAGTAGCTGTGAATGCCCCATCCCTGTGAATGATCAAGGCCAGGTTGGATTCAACTTTGAGCAACTTATTCTAGAAGAAGATGCTCCTGCTCAGGACTGGGGAGGTTTGATGATCTCTAAGGTGCCTTCCTAACCAGGCCATTCTATGATTCTACGACTTTATGATTATGAAAGCTGGTAGAGTGTAATACGCATGAAGACATTTCTCCTGCCTCTTGACAATTGAATTTTGATTAGCTAGGATTACTGTAGTGCTGTGCATGTCAACTAGGAATAAAATGATTGTTAGCACTGGAGAATAATCTGCTACTAAGAAAGACTTAATGTGCAATAGCCTGTGTGGTATGGATGCAAATTTTGGATGTTTTAATATGTAAAATGGGCTTAAGGGCTTTGCAGTATGTCTGTATAGACATATTCCTCCAACCAGTATTGGAGCTTAGCATCAGTAATGCAGTACATTCAGCAGTTGAGGCTTTTTACCATTTTCTGTGAATGTTCAGTCACACAGTACTATTAATATTTTATGACACTACATTCATATAATTTTATTCTGTTACTTGACCTTGGGAATGTTTATATTTTGAGTAATGTATTTGAAAGGTACACAATATGTGGAAACCAAATAAATCCAAGGATTTAAAGTTGTGCCCTTTGACTATGGCACCCAGAAGAATTTGAAACAACTGTCTTGATTAAAGCCAGTACAAAAGAGGAATTCACACATTAAGTCTGTTGTTGCACAGCTGTTTCTCAAGATGCTGCTATTCACCTTAGTTTAATAAATTTGGAAACCTCTTGTGTCCTGGCCCTACCTAAGTACTCTTATTTTTAACTGCAGAGAAAAAGTTTCCCATCTGGCCCTCTATACTTTAAAACAAGTGACCATGACAGTATTTTTTTATAAATATCCTAAAAGGGATAATGCCACTGTATTGGTTTTTACAGTGTAAAAGAAACACTCGGTTTACATATACATGCAAAATCTCTTCCATCTTAGGAAGAAGACAGCTTTTTGAGGCAGTATTCAGCTGAAAAAGTGACTAGGAGCACCAACTGCTAAGAGACTTGAATGTAGGTTTATTTTACTTACCTTGATTAACAGCACTGAAATCAACCAGTAACTTACACACAAATTTAAATCATTCAAAAATTAAAGACTAATGAAAAATAAATTTTGCTTCTTCTCTCTCACATACAGCTGAATTTTGCTCAATGAACTCATTTTTTTACTTATGAAAGTGCTATAGGTTTTCACAGATTGTTCCCAGTGCAAGGGACAAGTGTGGCCCACAGTCCTTGTCGGTCCTCTCAGTCCTCACCTCCATCTGTAGTGTGGAGGGTGGAGAAAAAGCAGACATCATGCCACCATGCTACCCCTACACAGGAACAGTCTGACCAGCAAGATGACTCAGTGATGACTAAACGCCCCAGCATTTTTCTTATGTCTGCATTTACTCAAACTTTCAGAACTATGAGTGCACGAGGCAAACATAGTTGAGTTCCAGGAGGTATAAATATTGTTGCTAAGCACACAATGAAATCCCACCACTAAAATAATAAAATTAAATAGGTGTTTGAAAGCTTAAAGTTCAAAAGTACTGTATCAGAAGGTTGCAAAAACCTATCTCACTAACGATTCCAAAATTTTTCTCTCTATAACAGGAAAACACTAGATATATACAATTTTAATGAGATATGATTACCTTTTCAGTTTCAGTGGTTAATTTTCGATTGAGCAGAGACCACAGACGTCCACCTCACTCCTTCTTGACATATTTTGTTTCATTTTAACACATTAACTGTCTCAAAGCATCCTGCTCTGGAAATCTGAAGATTAGTGTACTATAGATTTAGTCTTGTATCCCTTCTCACCTGTGCTGGGACGTAAAATGGAATCAAAAATCTTCACCATTCCTTGTGCAGACCTCCTATGGAAGATAGGAACAGTTTTTGTTTCCAGGCTACTCTTGATTAGATTTTCACACTGTGTTTTAGAGAACAACACCATTACCCTTCCTATTTCTTTTTTGATCTCATCTTTTGGGGACAACATGTTGAATGTGCAGATAGATTTATGCTGACCCTGCATAAAACAAAGGCAAAAGGAAGACATCATTCATCTCTGAGTTCTAAAGTGTCCATACTGCTTTCTACATTCTTTTTAGGATTTGGGCTAAATACATTGACTATTGCAGGGTAAGGAAGGAAAAGCAAGTAAAGAAAGGCAAGGCAATACAAAACCATACAAGCTCAAAAGTCTTCATTTGGCTACAAATAATGAAATTTTTGTTGGTTGGGGTTTTTTTGTGTCCTTCCTGCCTTGTTCCTTCCTTTCTCTCTCTCTTTCGTAATTTATTTTAGTGGTGTCAAGGCAACTCAGAAGAATTAGAAGAATATGAAAGGATATGAGAAACCAAACTTCTTTTCTCAAAAAAGCGAGGCCTGAGAGGATGGATTTAAGTCTTGACTGAGGATGAGATGTACTTGGAGATTGTAGGAACAGTAGGAACAGTGGCATTTCCTTGTAGTGGGCAGTCTCAGTGCAGAATGACTGTAGATATGAGATAAAAATGCAGAAATGTGTCTGCTAAATAAGCAAAAGTTTGGACTCCTTGTACAGTCACCCTTGACATCAAATCATCTTTGGAATGACAAATTCACTATGAGGACTGACTTTTAAATAGATGTAAGATTCTCATTTCTTTGGAGAATAAATATCAGCAAAACAGCAAATGAAGAAAAATTTTTACTATCTATCTATGTATCTATGTATCTATGTATCTATCTATCTATCTATCTATCTATCTATCTATCTATATTTCTATCTATCTATCATCTCTATCTATCCTAATTTGCAAACGTTAGGCTTTGTCTGTGCTTTGTTCTGGTTTTAACAAAAATTTTGTGAAAAAAGTAGTGTTCTACCTGAGCACAGACTGCTTTTTGTAATGTAATACAAGTATATGGCTTTTATTTTATAAATGGTTGGTCTTAAATAATTCAAATAAGTATTTAGGAAAATATTTTCATTTCCAAGTTCAGTTTTTAATTTTTGTTGCTACTGATGAGAGCAATATGCATGCATGAAAACAAAAATTAACCTTTTGTTATGTTAAATCTCATTGTTGATATTTTTATGTGTGAAATAAAAAAAAATCTCTCATTCTAGAGTTTAATACTCATAGTGTAAAGAAGATGAGTGAAAAATCTAGCTTGTCTGTCTGAAGAATTAATACTGTGTATTTGTGTTTTATTCATTAATACACTCCAAGACACCTCTTCAAAATTAGACCAAAATAAAATTCACTTAATTTCACTTGACTAAAAAAGATACATTTATTTTCCTGAAGCAAAGACTTGTCATATATTCATATGTTCCTTTCCTTCCCCTAGAGAACACATATGTCACCTCCATGCTGTCTCAGCTCACTGAGGGAATAATAATTTTTAATAAGACTGCTATAAAAAGACAGTTAATTTGCATGTGAATTGTCCTGTTATGAGAGCAATTATAAAGAACAACCATGATTACAGATATCAAAGCAAACAACCCTGAAAACAATTTTATTGTCTGGACAACACCATCAGAACACTACCAGGCAAACATGGTATATCAGTTGTTTACCGATGAGACAGAGCACAATCAAAACCAATTACTACAGTAGTGGAAACACTGTAGAACAAAATGTTCTTTGAAGAATATAAAACCGACATATTTTGAGAAAAATAAACCACACTTGTATTTTTATACCTTTCTTCAGATGCTGAAATTCCCTTTTTGTTCCAGAAAATATTGCTGGATCAGATATGGGCAATTATATCCCACTTGTGAAATCCGAAGTTGACTATATATATATGTTTTTTTGTGCTCAGAACTGGATGGTGTGTGTTTATTTCATTATGTTCTCCACCAAAGCAAAGGGCACAAAGGCAAAATATTGCTTTTACTGGTGGTGTATGAGCACAATTTTATATTTTGGATTATTGGCACTCATCACCACAGAGTTAAATGTCACAACCTCTGTCTAGAAGGAAACATTAGAAGATAAAGTAGAACATAATAAACCGTGTTTGCCTGTCAAACACAGATAGCAATACCTGTCAATACAAATGAGAGTCTATTAAAAGAATGGTATTTTAATTGAATTGTGTGGATTTAGAACACTATTAATTACATGTTTCTCCATAAAATGTATAATTAGAACTTACTGACATAGTGTCCATTTGGAAGTGTTCACTAGATATGATTATACTTACTGGAAAACCTTTAGATAGGAAGATTTTGACTGAGACACTTTCAAAGGCCACTGAGGAAATGTAGGCTTATTTCAAAATAGCCTACTAAATGCACATAATCTAGGCTCATTAGGAGTCTTTAGTTCATATCTTACAAATTGCTGCTAATACCTTCCAGAACATTTCCTAAAAAGAAGCAATGCGCTGTCTAAATCAAAGTTCTCTGTCACCAGGGTACTTTAAATCCTAACACCTTTTTTATTAACTCAATAGCTGAACTGCATAGGCAGTTACCTTAAGATAGATATGATAAAGATTTATAAAAACACATAATCTTTTAGATGAAATTGTCTCAGTTCTGCAGAATAGCTGTGCAGATACTTCACAAAGAAGCAAGGCGCTGTTTGTCAGTCAGATGTGCACTTCTCACACTATAAAACCCACACTGGATATTTGCTGACATGAACCTGCACATCTCCCAGGTAAGTTTTTCCTGACATCTGTTACTTGTAGTCATTTTGAAAACTATTTCTTGAAGACTGTGTGAGACATTGGTATTCTAGTTCTTATTCTCATGAAGGAGAATCATTTTTACCTGGAACAAAAATAAGTTTTGCCAATGTAGACTTCCTTCTAGTACATTGTTTTGTTCCACTTAAAAGTAGTATATATATACTGCACATTCAAGCTTATAAACCAGTCCTTTATTCACTGCTATAAATACCTCATTTGGGCTAAAAATTTGTAGAGGTCTGCTGTGCAAATTCTTCTTGTTTTTGCAAATGCTTAGGAAACCCATTGTAACTATTTTCCAAAACACTGAATGTGTTGTTATGTCTAACATTGCACATGGCCGTTTTTTGCCTTGCTATTTGTTTGTGTGACTTCAACTCTGAATTCAGAAAACACCTCTCTGATTCCCTTTCCCTTTAGTAATTTGAAATTATCTTTATTACTACAGGACCTGAGTATCATAAACACTACATGTGCTTCAGTCCAGACTTCATGACTTCTTTGCTTGGCAAATCCAATTTGAAGGGGTAATTCTGGGTCTCTCATATGACTTTGAGTGTTTCGTTGCATTATAATCTGATCTGCCATTTAAACTCCCAAATTCAATGAGACTCATACTTCAGTCTTATGTCTGGGACAGATTGCTTTATGATTCATTTCTGTATCCTGCTTGAAAAAGCATGAATCGATCACAATGATTGCTACAGCTCTGTAGCACTCAGAATCTAGCAATGTCTCTTGTGCCTGAATTAAATTAAAATTTTGAAGGAAAAAAAATATAAATCAATAACAAACTACAGCAAAAATAGCATTAACTGGTATGTCTTCCTTCTGGTGCCAGAATAAAATAGTCTGAACTTCCACTGGCTGTCGTCTCCACATTTAGAAGTTATTAAAAAGTTTGTTTGGGGTTTAATTGATTCATTAACTGAGATTTTACTAAACTCATATACTAAAATTTTCTAGTGGCTCATTGAAAATGTGCTTTACACTTAAGAGTTCTTCAGCTTCCAGTGGGTTCCTCAGTTTTCTGGCTGCTTGCACATTTCTTACACATCCCAAGGATATTAATTAACCCAGCTGCTCCCCAGCTCCAAGAATTTTGTCATAGTCATAGAGTTTTCAGTCCCGTCACCATTTAAATTCAAACATCTCTGGTCAAACTTTTAGAAGTGCCATGAATAATTCAGGTGAGAATTCCCCTACTGGTCTCCTTGTCCTTGGCATCCATGGATGTGTTTACAGATAACTCAAAAGTTGATTAAATCTGAGTAAGAAATAAAAGGATATGGTCCTGGTCAGAAGAAGGATTTACACAAGGTACATAACTGATTACTTTTAGTCTGGCAGTGCTTGTGATAATGTGAAACAAAAATGTCATGTGACTTTTTTACTCATCTTGCATTTGCTGTAACAGCTCCTCAAAATAATTTTCTTACTCCTCTAGTGTCGCAGACATCTTTTATGAAAAATCCTTTCCTTAGGATTTTTCGTCCTGAGAAGCTGAGAAGCCTCAGGAACAAAATGTAAACAATGATTATCTGCTGCTGTGGAATGCAACACGTGGAACTTTGATTGGCCTATGTCGGATGTTTGTAATTAATAGCCAATCACAGCCCAGCTGGCTCAGACAGAGAGCCGAGCCACAAACCTTTATTATCATTCCTTCCTATTCTATTCTTAGCTAGCCTTCTAATGAAACATTTTCTTCCATTATTTTAGTATAGTTTTAATGTAATATATATCATAAAATAATAAATCAAGTCTTCTGAAACATGGAGTCAGATCCTCGTCTCTTCCCTCATCCAAGAACCCCTGTAAACACTGTCACATTCTAGCAAGAAAAATTGAATTCTTATTAAGAAGGAATATCTAAGTGTTCAAAGCTGTATATATCTTTTCCCTTTAAGTTCTCAGAAATTAACTTTACTGTGCTAGAAAATCCTGTGATACACAAAAATTTTTAAAAAGTATGTTTTTTATTAAAGTCTATTTATTGTCTGGTTTATGCCTCTAGAAGAGATTGGAAAAAGACTGGGAAACAGAAATAAGCATCCCAGGTTTAGAAAATTAAGAGCCTTTGGATTAGATCTGCATGAATTCCACTAGATATCATCGGTTGTGTTTGGATGATAATAAATGTCTCCATTTACCTTCCAGGTTAATGAACAGTTTTGTGGGGACTCTGCAGTGTTGGTGAATACCTGACTAATTTTCTAGTGATTCATATATATCTGCAGGACATGGTCAGGAGGAGCAAAATACAGGAAACTGCTAAGCAGATGCTCTAGCTGTGAGAAGTACAAAAACCATGTTGGTGCAAATTGGTTAGCTGCTGCTTTGTTTCTCCTTTTATTGGGTTTGCATGGCAAGGTTTTGATAGCAGGAAGGCAACACGGCTGCCTTCTTTGAGAAACTGCCAGAAGCTTCCCCTATGTCCAATGAAGCAAATGCAGCTCCAAGACAGACGCACGGCTGGCCACGGACAAGGTCATCAGTGACAGTGGTAACACGTCTCTGACAATGTATTTTAGAAGGGGAA
>NW_005054407.1:487920-488429 GCF_000277835.1 Geospiza fortis | reverse complement strand
ACTGAAGAACAGCATTTTCAGCTGGAGAAAGGAGCGAAAATATGTGGGAGAAGCAACTCTGCAGACACCAAGGTCAGTGAAGAAGGAGGGAAGGAGGTGCTTCAGGTGCCAGAGATTCCACTACAGCCTATGGTGCAGACCATGGTGAGTCAGGTGTGCCCCTGCAGCCCATGGAGGTCCATGGTGGAGCAGAGATCCACTCACAGCCTGTGGAGGACCTGGTGCTAGAGCGAGGGCATGCCCAGATGGGGCTGTGATCCCTTGGGACACCCAGCCCAGAACAGATTCTTAACACAGCCTGTGGACTTATGGAGAGAGGAGCCCACAGCAGAGCAGGTTTTCTGGCTGGGCTTGTGACCCCACAAGGGAACCAAATGGGAGAAGTCCATTCCTGAAGGTCCCTCTGGAAGGGACCTATACTGGAGTAGTTTGTGAAGAACTGCAGCCCGTGGGAAGCACTGTATTGGAGAAGCTAATGGAGAACTGTCTGCCATGGGAGGGCCCCCCCA